>NC_133324.1:703910122-704255955 GCF_042186555.1 Aquarana catesbeiana | reverse complement strand
AGAAAAACTGAAATATCACATGGTCCTAAGTATTCAGACCCTTTGCTCAGTATTTAGTAGAAGCACCCTTTTAATCTAATACAGGCATAAGTCTTTTTGGGAAAGATGCAGCAAGTTTTTCACACCTGGATTTGGGGATCCTCTGCCATTCCTTCTTCCAGATCCTCTCCAGTTCTGTCAGGTTGGATGGTAAACGTTGGTGGACAGTCATTTTTAGGTCTCTCCAGAGATGCTCAATTGGGTTTAAGTCAGAGCACTGGCTGGGCCATTCAAGAACAGTCACGGAGTTGTTGTGAAGCCACTCCTTCATTATTTTAGCTGTGTGCTTAGGGTCATTGTCTTGTTGGAAGGTAAACCTTCGGCCCAGTCTGAGGTCCTGAGCACTCCGGAGAAGGTTTTCATCCAGGATATCCCTGTACTTGGCCGCATTCATCTTTCCCTCGATTGCAACCAGTCGTCCTCTCCCTGCAGCTGAAAAACACCCCCACAGCATGATGCTGCCACACCATGCTTCACTGTTGGGACTGTATTGGACAGGTGATGAGCAGTGCCTGGTTTTCTCCACACATACCGCTTAGAATTAAGGCCAAAAAGTTCTATCTTGGTCTCATCAGACCAGAGAATCTTATTTCTCACCATCTTGGAGTCCTTCAGGTGTTTTTTTAGCAAACTCCATGCGGCTTTCATGTGTCTTGCACTGAGGAGAGGCTTCCGTCGAGCCACTATGCCATAAAGCCCCAACTGGCAGAGGGCTGCAGTGATGGTTGACTTTCTACAACTTTCTCCCATCTCCCGACTGCATCTCTGGAGCTCAGCCACAGTGATCTTTGGGTTCTTTTTCACCTCTCTCACCAAGGCTCTTCTCCCCCGATAGCTCAGTTTGGCCGGACGGCCAGCTCTAGGAAGGGTTCTGGTCATCCCAAATGTCTTCCATTTAAGGATTATGGAGGCCAATGTGCCCTTAGGAACCTTAAGTGCAGCAGAAATTTTTTTGCAACCTTGGACAGATCTGTGCCTTGCCACAATTCTGTCTCTGGGCTCTTCAGGCAGTTCTTTTGACCTCATGATTCTCATTTGCTCTGACATGCACTGTGAGCTGTAAGGTCTTATATAGACAGGTGTGTGGCTTTCCTAATCAAGTCCAATCAGTATAATCAAACACAGCTGGACTCAAATGAATGTGTAAAACCATCTCAAGGATGATCAGAAGAAATGGACAGCACCTGAGTTAAATATATGAGTGTCACAGCAAAGGGTCTGAATACTTAGGACCATGTGATATTTCAGTTTTTCTTTTTTAATAAATCTGCAAAAATGTCAACAATTTTGTGTTTTTCTGTCAATATGGGGTGTTGTGTGTACATTAATGAGGAAAAAATGAACATAAATGATTTTAGAAAATGGCTGCAATATAACAAAGTGAAAAATTTAAGGGGGTCTAAATCCTATCCGTCCCCACTGTAAGCATTTTAAGTTAACTACAATAATTTTATCAGTTTTAAAAATCTTTAATTCCAACACCAGGAAAAGTAAAAATCCTACCTTGCAGTTGGGCTGCCCCTGCACTGCAAGGATCAAATTTAGGTCTATGGGCAGGAAAAGCAGTTTTACCTACCAAGTCCTCCACTCCCCAAGCAGATAGCACTCTCCTTGCTCCAGTGGGGGACTGTCCCTTGGCTTCCTTATGTCCAATGCAGGGCTATGGGCCCTGCATTAGTCTTGATAACATTAAGGGCATCAAACCTCCACAGCATATGGGAGAAGAGGCTGAGCAGAACCTGAATGAGTGGAGGATCAGGTAAACTACTGCTGCCTTTTCCAATCTTATAAATGTAAATGAGCATTTAACCCTTGCAGGGTGAGGGCTACCCCACTGCTTCGGAGGATTTTTACCCTCCCAGAATTCAGATTTAAAACAGCTAAAAAAAATCAGGTCAAGCTGTTATGCGTTTTTCAAGGCATGGATGGCATACAAATATATTAGTCATATTAAGGCTATTACTATTACAAACTCCACTGGAAACTTTATCATTACAGTTTTTATAGATGTTATACATGTGGAGTTATTTATGTAGCATGATGCACTGGTAACTTGCTTTATGTTGCATAAACCATCAGGAGACAAAAAATATCTATTATAAGAATATGTAAAAGTCAAAAAAATGTTTCCTGAGCTCATAGGAAACAATACTTCAATTCTTGTAAACAGAGGCATGTTTAATATACATAATTTACCTTACTGTCACGACATTTGACTTTTATTATGTTGCTAAACTGTTTACGCTCTACTAAGTATCGTTAATAGTAAAATTCTTTGTGATCAGCAGAAATACTATAACAGTGATTCTGGAAATTAAAATAAGGAAACAATTTAGTAAATTGATCTCTAATGACTAGCTGCTGTATATTGCTGTAATTTTAGAAGGCGTTCCATTGTTTCTGCTATAGTGTTATTTGTTGGATATCATGTAATTTGTTTCTTTGTCCTGGACCAGTAGTGATTATAATGGTCAGAATGTTAAGACATAAATAAACACAAAGAAAACAATGTAGACATGCTGCCTTATAAATAAAAATATTTTCAGAGCAAAACATATTTTTTTTCAGGAAGTGAGTAAGCAACAATATGTGTTCCTTTGTAAAAGTATAACACTAAACTTCCATATATGTATATATGTATCTATATATATATATATATATATATATATATATATATATATATATATATATATATATATATATATATATATATATATATTTATTTATATATCTATATCTATCTATCTATCTATCTATCTATCTATCTATCTATCTATCTATCTATCTATACATACATATAATATACATATATATATATATATATATATATATATATATATATATATATATATTATACACACATACACATTTTGTGCCACATTATATTTTTTAACTTTGTACTCTATTTTATTTATATTAAAAAAGAAACTATTTTTAGATTTTGAGATTATTTGAAGACCTTGTGAGGAGCCTGCAGCAGCCCCCTACTCAACAGTCCAGAAGAGAGAAGACTCAGGAGCCAGCACATCATGTGATCATGTATTTATGTAAGTATTTGGACAGTTTTTTTTTTCTTTAAATTACTGGGACAATACACTAGCGGGGATGGAGTATTATTTAATTATTTATTATTTTTGTATAAGTTAGTGTTAGGTACCACAGATACCAGGGTGCCTAGATGAGGCTCTGTGGCTTACGCATGCATTTGCAAATGTGTGCAGACTAAACCCCTGCATTTAACACCTACTGTTAGACAAGTTATTTGGTTGTCTGCAGGCTGGTGGTAAGTTAAGCTTGGTTTTCTCCTTGGATTTATCCTTGGCCTTGTTTGTACCTGTTGTTAGCCTTCCAAAGCTTCTTACTGCAATAACCAGCTATAGATGGGGGCAAGTGGCATCTTTTTTGTATCAATGGAGTATTATTTGTCGGAGGGGAATTTCACTGGCCAAACATCAACTTTAGGGTTCTTTTTGTAAACTACATTTTAAAAAATCTAAAACAACTTGAATTCTTAAAATACTTAGAAAATAATTATTGTATAGGAGATTTGAATATGAACAGTAGTATAAAAGGAATGATGCTTTGTATTCTCTATTAAAACAGAGAAAGGAAATGTAAGCTGTTTACCCCAGCAGATTATAGTTAACTACAGAGAAAATTGAGTACTGTTCATGACATTTTTTTTTATTTGCACTAACATACAACTTTTCGGCCAACCCATCCTTATGTTACTGTACAGAGATTCAGAAGGAAAACGTTTGAACTAATAATGATAATTCTTTTTGATACAAAAAATAATAGCCTAAATTTAGATATTGGTTTCCTTACCCATTATACTAAAGTTTTAAGACCCCCTCTGTGACTATCATCCACTATCATATCACTCTCCCTCTGTCTTATCTCACTAACTCTGCTGCTATCTTTATTACCATTGATTTGTATGTGTTTGTTTTTCTTTTTTTTCCTCCTTTCCCTCAGAGATTGTTTTTTTTTTTTTTTTTTTTTTTTACATTCTGCTAAAAAAATTGTGAATCGGTACTGCTTGGTCCTTGAAGAAGGGGACATACCCCGAAAATTTGTCCTGAAAAATTGTATGTTAGCGCAAATAAAAAAAGTATCACGGACAGTAATCTATTTGCTTTGTCACAATTGCACTAAAACGGCTACAATCACATTAAGTATAGTTGACTACAACATTTTTCACATGCTGTGGATCTATAAAAAATAATGAAAATTTTTCTGAAAAAAAAACAAAGAAAATACTTACCGTAGAATTTGAATACAGGCTCTCCCCACTTAATGTCCAGGTTCTGTTCCAACAACCAGGTCGTTAAACAAATTGGTCGTTAAACAAGGAGCCACAAGTATCAATATTTTAAGCATTCTTAACTACTGTACTGTACTGTATTGTGAAAAAAAGGTCTAAACACAAAACTCCAGCTCAATAACATTGTTTTAATTTGCAAAAGTACAGAACACAAACGAAAATACTGTACTGTACAATTCAATGATGTATAGTGGGTCGTTAGGGTGGGGAGAGCTGGTCATAAGTCTGAGTGGTTGTTAAACAGATAAGTTGTTAAACGAGGAATATCTGTACTGTAGAAGTAAGCATTTGAAAACCTAATTGGAAAAAGAAAAAAAGTTATTAAGGTTTCTATGGTGCACTTCAGGGTGACAGTAAAAAGAAGAGAACATAAACAAATAATCTGTTTTAATTCTGCTTTCTTGCTATGGTTGTGTTGAGGTTTCTGTTGAGTGATTACCTAAGTTAGAAACCCTCATTGCACAGTTCTGCTATTTGCATTTTATTCAAGAGTTAATAGAAAATATAGCAATTAAATGTTAATACATAATAAAAATTTGGCTACTGCAGTTACAAGTAATTAAAAAAAAAACACTCTGCTAGCAGTTTCGCTAAATATGTTTAGTTGATCCTGCTTGAAGAATCCATCTGGGTGATCTATGTACATTGCAAGGATTTTAACAAACATTGTTGCAGATTCCTACCTTTTGTTATTCTGAAGAAATCTGTTTGTTCCTCTGTGCCCCTGTGCCCAGTGTGTCCTTATGCTGCTAGCATTAGTAAATAGATAGTAAAGAATATCATATTTATTTGTTTTAAATTTTTTGCATTGTTTCAGTTACTTCCTGGTTTCCAGGTCTAGGCAAATTATGTCATACATTCAAGGAGTCTTCGGGAGGGGAGGGGAGGTTTTCTTAGCTAAGTACAGCCTTTTGCATGCATGCCTAAGCTAAGGGTAGTTGGATTTCAGAAAGTTATTAAGGAGCACCAAAGGGTCTCATACTAAGTGTAGTAAATAATGCAAAGCTTTAAAGTTTAAAAAACAAGTGGCAACTAGACACGTGCAGTTCATTTAGTTTGGGATTTAAATTTAGACACATTTCTTGTTTTTCGGAAATTCGGATGTATCCGATTTTCCGAATTATAATAGTAACAAATTTAAAGAAATCCAAAATAATGAAAAAACTAATTCGGATGAAATTCAAATTTAAATCGATTCGAAAAATATTCAAATCAATTTCAAATAGTATAAAATAGCATAGAGAATAAAGGAATAGAATAGAAAAAAATACACTATAATAGAAAAGAATATAACAGAAAACAAAAGAATAAAATATAATAGAGTAAAACAGAACAAAGAAGAATAGAAAATAAAAGAACAGAATAGAATAGAATAGAATATAAATGAATAGAATATAATAAAAAAAGAATAGAATAAAATTGAAAGAATATAACCATCTTCTGGAATTGAATAAATTTGAATTTAAATCCATAAAAATGTTATTCTCTTGGAAATTTAAAAACAAATTTGAAAACTATTCGAGTTTGAAAGCTATTAGAATTTGAAAACAATTTGAATTCTAATTCAAAAACTATTTGAATTTGAAAACTATTCAAAATTGATTCGAAAACTATTCGAATCAATTCGAATTTGAAAAAATTTGAAACTATTTGAATACGAATAAACAAAACTAATTCCGAAAATAAATCAAACTGGTTCAAACAAATTTAACTAAACAAATATATGTAAATAACAAATCAAAACAAATTGTTTCGCTCTGTACATGTCTAGTGGCAACTCACTGAGAATAGTAGTTAATATGATGTTTGTAATAAAGACATCCCATTAGTGTTATAACCAAAGGATTTTAATTGAAGGGCCCTTATGAACTTTTGCCTTTATATAATCTGGCATTTAATTTACTAATGTGCTATTTTGTATTTTGTATTTATGTCTCTAACATGAAAATGAATGTGTGACAGCGCTGCAATGATACAATAAATAATATACCAAAAAACCTTCCAGTGATAATGCAATATTTAAAAATAAAGTGATGCAGTAGATGATAATAAAAGTCCAATAATCAATAATAGGAGAACCTCCACAGTGATGATTCTTCTAACAAAACTTTATCCTGAGTGTTCCCACCACCGCATTTAATGGCCGCTCACCTCCTTTATGCGACCCCAAGGGGTCAAATACGCCTTTGCACTTAGTGCCAATAAACCCTTCAATGAATCCTCTGTAATCTTTAATCAGCTCAAACAACATGATCAATGACCAACAGAAGTCTCATTCACTGTGCTGCTTTCAAGTTTAAGACCAGTAATGTGGAAATGCATATGAAAAAAACAAGAAAAAGTGCCTCCTATAGTGCAGTATCTGAGGGGTTAAATGATAAAGCCTCTCCACCCCGGCTAGCAATAAACTTACATTTATTAAAACCATTAAAAGCATAGGAAATACAAATATGAACAGTCTCACTCAGAGTCGATCAGTCGATCTCCAGGCTCCACCTCTACTAGTTTCGCCACCTCCCATGTATCTTCATCTGGAGGAGATCATCTCCCGTCATCTGCTGCTGCTCCTGATCTCTGGGAATCCTGGACCTTCTTGCGTTCCCTATTATATGTGCTCCTCAGGCTACCACTTTTGCACTTCAAATAGGGGATGGTTGCCGTGGGAATCACCGGCTTCACCAATTCCAGCAATTGATCCAGCACTGCCTTCCTGTTTATTTTGTTATTATAAAAAGGGTGTTTAACCTGCCACAGACAAGGAAGCTCCCTGTATTTATCAATGAAGCTAGGGAGGAAGTCGTGATCGTTGAATCTGTCCATTTTATCTGCAAGACACAACACAAGACAAACCCTAATGTCAGGCTAAACTCTCATAATCTTGTCCCAATATAGGCCTCAATCTCTAAGCAGTATAGGCAACTGATGCCCCAAGTTAAAATTTTACCTTCATTAGCATGATCAGCGCTTCCGCTATGCCTTCCTACACTCACAGATCGTACGTACGATGCATGCGTGATATGCTTTATATACACTGCGCATGCGTGAAACTCTGCCCGCCCTGACCTTCTCTCTAGTATATTCCCTGCCCCTTCTCTTTCTGTGCAGTGGGAGAGCACATGGCAGAGACAGAGCAGGTGCATGATACTAGCAGCAACAACGAGGAAAGCTCAGAGCCAGAATCGTCCCGATCCAGGAGGAGATTTAAGGCCTCAA
Source organism: Aquarana catesbeiana (assembly GCF_042186555.1). NCBI lineage: Eukaryota > Metazoa > Chordata > Amphibia > Anura > Ranidae > Aquarana > Aquarana catesbeiana. Next base: position 704,248,376 of record NC_133324.1, on the reverse strand, counting down.
ATATGTCCTTTGTAGAGATGGTGGAGATGAGGGACATCTTGAAGAGGGCCGACTATGATGGGAAGTATGGACCATACCCAAACCCAAATGTGAGAAATGCCAAGATCATGACTAAAGTTGTGAGAAGTCTGCACAGGAATTTGGGGGTACGACGATCCAAGGATCAATTGAGGAAACGCTGGTCAGACCTAAAATTGAGGGAGCACAATCAGTACAGAAGGATCAGGAAACCACTTCTAAAAAGTAAGTATTTGTCGTGTGTTCCTATTATTATAATTACTTGCATGCTGCTCCATGTGCTTTTCTTTACTGTTGTACAGTTTAAAATGGCAAGTTTCCAGTTTGTGGGCACAGTAAACATTCATAGTAAACATCGTTTGTTCGTCCACTAATACAATGTTTTTGGCAGATGCAGGTTAACTACATTTGTTCATGCCTATTTGTATTAAAAGAAGTTTGTTGTCTAGATGGGTTTATAACTAGAATGAAATGCAAACTAGGTTCAGTGTAGGGAGAGGAAACTCAGCAGCTGTTTACACATCTGGACACAGGAGCACTAGTGTGGGACACCAGAACAAACTTTTTAGGGTGTCCCACACAGGTGCTCCAGTGGATACTAGGGATCTCTACATGTGTGATACCTTACCAAAAAAGGTAAGTATTCTAGCTTTAAGAAAGGGAAAAAATCATGTCTTCAGCTTGGAACACTGCCAAAACATACAATTGTACGTCACTTCCAAGCAATGTTTCATATTCCTATTTCTGGCCTCAAATATTTGTGTGCTAAGTATACTTTTTTTTTTAATTCACATAGGGGAGAAATCAATCGGGACATATGAGGACACCAGGAATCCCACACCTCATAAAGAAGGGAAAGTCACCACACCACAACCTGAGGATGTGGAGGGAGAGGTTCATGAAGTGGGTGAAATAGTAACCACTACAGGTGAGTGTCTGAGACCACAGCTTCAGGTAATAGAAGTATGCCTGCACATTTATATTACATAGTGTGTTTTTTTTTATTTTAGGAGATGTGGATGTTGTGGAAGAAGAAACTCAACTCACCAGTGCAAGTGCACACGTCCTCATCGGGGAGATCATGGTGTGCAATCGTGATTTAGAGATGATAAAGGAAAACATCAATGATGTACAACAAAAAATGAAGAACATCATTGATGTTTTAGGCAGAATCTAAAACACACAAAAATTGTACCGTTTTGTCATGGAATTTTTTCTTTTAAATCAAGTTTTAAAGTATTATAAAAGCCAAATTTTGAAGATGCAGTGTGTCAACATTTGCCATCTGCCATCACGGGATATCAATGTAGGCATTTTGTGGGTGCAACCCCTTCCCCGCAACTCAAGTAGGTGAGAGGAAGGGGTTGCACCCCAGAAACACGTCCATTGATTCCCCAAGAGGGGAGCTAGCACATGTTGACATTAGGCATAGGATCAGGAGGGAAATCCACATTTTGACTCCCAATTTGTGTGCATCTTTAAAATTTGGCTCTTACAGGGGTGACATCACCCCATCTGGAGAAGGCAAGATCAAAACAGTTTTGACATACTAATGTCTGATATGGCCTTCACTTTATCAAAGTTGAACTTTGTAAGTTCCTGAGTTGTGTATGTTATGATTTGAAACATTCTTGTTGAACCCAAAAAATGATATTTCTAATGTCCAACATAAAAAGGTTATACACCAAAGATGTTGGTTTGTTCAAAAACCCTTTTCTAATGAACATGTGAATGTGCACGGAGTAAAATGTTTTATACTCAACAATATGTGGCTTCTTCTTTCAATGCTCAATACCAGTTTTTGGAGTAAGTTGGTGTTTACAGTGACAATGGGAGTATTTACTAAAGGCAAACCCACTTTGCAGTGTGCAGTTTCAGTGCACTTTCAAGTGTACTTGCAGTGCACTTGTAGTGCAAATTGTATTTGCCTTTAGTAAATAACCCACACAGTGCTCTAAAATTGGCTCCAATCAGGTCATTTTAGGGACTCAAAAAAATTAATTCATGGTGCTGAAAAGGATTATTATTTTTATCATTAATGCATTACATACATTAACAACAAAAACAATGTGTGTGTAGCAGACCCACAACATAATAGTTAGCTGAAGAAGAGATTGTCACCTCATGTATCAAATAAATTACATTTGCACTATTGAAGAAAATAGCCAAAAAGAAAAGCCCACTGGAGAACCTAGGAGACAGCTAAACTAAACACAAGCAGTAAATCAAATGAAATATTAGTTCTTTAAAAAAAAATATTTAAAACATGTTTCACACATTTGCTGGCATATCAATGCCCCCCCCCACCCGCAAAGTACTCCAGATATGCAAGCACAATATGGTTGAGTTTATTTTCCGCCATGTGGATTGGTGTTATAAATAGGCGGAACTGGCTGGCCATTATGCCAAAAGCATTCTCCACCACTCTTCTGGCTCTGGCCAACCGGTAGTTAAAAACCCTCTGCTCCAGGGTGAAGGCCCTCATAGCAAATGACCTCATCTGATGTTCTCCTAGCCCAAATGCTTCATCAGCGACAAAAACAAATGGAAGACCAGCCATGTTGTCTTACGCAGGTAGCAAGCCCAAGCTGCCATTCTGGAGCCATCTGTAGAACTCCCTCTGGGCGATCACTCCACCATCTGACATCCGGCCATTCTTCCCCACGTCCACATACAAAAACTCATATGTCACTGACACCACCACTAACATCACAATACTGTTGATCCCCTTGTAATTATAATAGTATGACCCCAAGTTGAGGGGTGGGAGGATGTGGACATGTTTCCCATCTATTGCCCCTCCACAGTTATTAAAGTCCCACCGCTGGGCAAAGTGGGATGCTACAGTCTGCTATTCCAGTGGGGTTGAAGGAATTTATGGAGTCAAACAAGAAAAAAAAATGTACTTTTGACCATAAACATTGCAAGCAGATTAGACATAAACATTCTTGGTCAACATCAGTATAACATTTATTTTAAGGAGTATTTAAAGATAAAAGTATAAGGTCCACTTATCAGATTCCTCACACCCTCTGATGACCCATTGTAAAATTTTTAGGGGGGGAGATGTTTTGGACAGGTAACCCTCTCCACTTCATTGAGAGCTGAATGCATAAATAATGTGTATTACTTTGGCCAGCCCCTCCTTACTTACACTATTGACAGCCCACTGGACAGGTAAGAAGTGTCATAATACAAAAAGATGAATACACACTATCCAAAGTGAAGTACAATTTTACATTCTGCAATTACCTATCAAGATAATAGGAGAACAAAACTTTAAACAGTAGCATTTGAAAGTATTCAGGCAGGCCCTTGCACTACATGCTTTTGTGAATTCATCCATAAATATGAACACAAAAGAGGTAGGTATAGTGCAGGGATATGCAATTTGCGGACCTCCAGCCGTTGCAAAACTACAAGTCCCATCATGCCTCTGCCTGTGGGAGTCATGCTTGTGGCTGTCAGAGTCTTGCTATGCCTCATGGGAGTTCTATAGTGTGTATGGGTTTGACAAAGTCAGCAGAGGATTGGTATCGGTTGACTTAACGGTTGGCGGGAGGGAGGGTTCCAAATGAGTTTGGGACCCAAAAAAGCCTCTTGCACTCTGCATGAATCTAAGGATAAAAATAAAATGTGGACACATTTTAGGGGGTGTTTAGGGTTAAACAATACTATGGAGCTGACAAAATACATTGTTAAGTGACTAGGCTAGGTGTGTATGGGCCCAGGATAGCATGCTGGGGAAGTAAGTGAAGGCAAATATGCAAGAAGGACAAAAAAGGAACTTTAAAAACTTCCAGCATGCATTAGGGCAAAGAGGACATTCACAGCATATTACAATCATGGTAATTATGGAATGATTAAATAAATACAATACATTAGCAAACATTAAATACATAGAATGTGATGCTAAAGGATAAAACTTACTTAATATAGTCCTTCTGCAGGACCTGTATGATGGCAGAACAGGTCTCTGGAATAATGATCCCCAGAGCCTGGGGGGAGATGCCTGTCGAGAACTTGATGTCCTGCAGACTTTTCCCCGTTGCCAAGTACCGAAATGTGGTGACGAGCCTCTGCTCGGGAGTGATGGCTTGCCGCATGCAGGTGTCCTGCCTGGTAATATAGGGGGACAGTAAAGCCAACAGATGGTGAAAAACGGGGTCCGTCATCCTGAGATAATTCCTGAAATCATCAGGATTATTCTCCTGGATCTCCTGCAACAAAGGCATGTGCGAGAATTGGTCATGCTGGAGTAACCAATTCTTCGTCCATGAAGTCCTCCCCACCCTGTTCATGGACTGGGCTTGGGTCACAGTAAGAACCCCAACACTAAGCCCCTGCATTGCACAAACTCTCCGATGAGTACGTACCTGCAACGTGGCTTCAAAATGGTCTGCTGGTCAGAACGAACTAAAATAATGCACTGAAAATCAGAAAGGCCTGAGAAGAGTGAGCCTAAAATTAGAAACGAGCAGACAAGAACATACTGTAAAACAGATACGAACTGACTACACGCACTGAAAAACAGATACGAACCCACAAGCACAAACTGAAGAGCAGTAATGAACTGAAAAGCACGAGGCTGAAAAGCGCAAATTGTCTTTCACCAAACTTCTACTAACACGAGATAAACATGAGATTAGCAGAAGGAGCCCAAAGGGTGGCGCACTTGGTATTGAACTTCCCTTTTATAGTGCCGTCGTACATCAGCGCGTTCTTGGCAATTGGAATTTCCAACAATATTTGTGTGTATGCAAGACAAGTTTGAGCTAACATCCATCAGAATTAAATCCATGGTTTTATTGTTGGAATGTCCGATCGCGTGTACACGGCATAACAGTAAAGAACCCCCTAATTCAGATAAGGTTAAACTTCTTTTTTCCCCCCCAACCTCATTGAGTGGCCACATGTCTTCTTGAGTGACCTGAGACTGAATAGTTTCCTCACAATGTTGAAGACGCCATTAGGATATTTGTATATCGCTATTATATCCCCTCTTGGTCATCTCTTCTACGAGGATAAATTTAATGTTTCTAATCATTCCTCATAACTGAGGTCCTAAGTTCCCTTAGTTTTGTTGCCCTTCTCTGGACTCTTTCCAGTTCCAGCACATCCTTCCTGATGACTGGTGACCAGAACTTGATGGCATACTGAAGGTGCTGCTGAACCAGAGTTTTGTAAAGTGGCAGAATTATAGTTTTATCTCTTGAGTAAAAATCCTTTTTTATGCATGCTAATATTGTACTGGCCTTGCTTGCTGCAGATTTGCATTGCATGCTATTGCTGAGTCTGTCATCAACTAAGACCCCTAGATCTTTTTCCATCCTAGATTTATCCAGGGGCTCCCTCGTCTGGCATGTATCTTTCATTCATATTTTTAGCACCCATGTGCATTACTTTATGTTTCCCTACATTGAACCTCATTCGTCATATGTTTGTCCACTCTTTTTTTATTGAGGTTGTCTTTCAAAGTTGTAGTCCTGTTGTGAAGTTATTGTCCTGCTTAGCTTTGTATCATCAGCAAACACTGAGATTGAACTATTAATTTATGGCTATAGAAGAAAAATCTAAAACAGTTTATAATGTAATTTCATAACAATGTAATTTTCATTAACCCTTACCCATTGTTACACACATTTATTACATTAAAATTGAATTCATATGGATTCCATTTCATCCTTCAGACTCCTTTTCAGTCCTGTTATGGGTCCCTTTGTATGGTTTCAGCACCATAATTTATCCCCCTGTAAGTCAAATATCAATTTGCAAGCAGTTAACTTACTTTGACAAAATCATAGTTTATTGCCCTACAAATTCACAGCAATCTGATGCCCATTTTACAACTTCTCAAGCACAGATAGCGCATACACCTGTAGCTGAACTGCAAACAGAGTGGGGTGACAGCTTGCTATACTGTTCTAGTCATCTATTGTAGGTGCTGAGGATAGCCAGTGGACTGGGATTAGAGGGTAAATATAAGATAATTGGCCTTGGGGCACAGGATGTTTAAATGTGGTCCTGTTCAGATTTCAACCTTTAGAAAAATACATCTTACATAGGAATTTCAGGAGTTTAAATCACAAGATTGATTGGCCCAGGAGTACAGACAGGTAAAAATAAGACGGTGCCTGTTACCAATCTGTGGCTTTTTTTTTTTTGTATAAAGGTCAGTTTTCTAAATGGAAATAGAGTGTTCACTTTGCAAAGGAAACTGCACCTTGCAAGGGAATTTTACCCAGAGCTTAGTGCATGAGGTAAATATTCTACTGACTATCATCCAAAGATATGCACGCAAAAATGCAGATGTTTCTTGCATGTGATTAGATATTCTTTGCAAAGTGAAATTTTAACACATTCACTATGATCTGATGATACACTTGAATGTAAGACTTTTTATTGCTTATTTCAAAAACAAAAGAATACCAAGCAACATAAGCAGACAAGTTCTCTTGTAGAAAAGGCTACAATACCACATTGGGTAACATCAGATTCAAACGGTAATCACAACTTCGTTTTGATCGATAAAACCATTCCAAACAACCATAATTATTGAAAGAAAGCTGTCAGAGGCCTGAAATAATATCACAGTACCAATAAGTGGTTTTAAACTCGAACCAACAGGTCCATATTTTAACAATGGTACCTCTGGCAATAAATGTAAGTTCTTCTAGGAGACATAGATCTTGCAGCTTTTAACAACTGTGATGTAACTGACCTTTTATATGGGCCTATTGACTCTGTTGTACAATGAAATAACATAAGCCAAGGTTCTAATCTGATCTTGTCGCCTTGTATAAGAGGGATCATGTCAGCCACTGTCTGTCAATACACCTGAATGAGTGGGCATGTCCACCAGATATGCATGGCCTCCACATTCCCTCCAACACAGCAGAAAAACAGAAGAAAACATAGTATGTAGTTTAATTGGTGTATAATTCCAGTGGAAACGAAGTTTATAATGTATTTTCTCTATTCTGAAGGAAATAGAAGACCCATAAGAAAGCTGCATAATCATATATTTTCGCTTATCAACAATACTAGATTGCAGATATTTCTAGTCCGGATAGCAAGGACCTTGAAGAGAGATAATAGTGCTTTGTAGAATAATGATACACCATGCTGTTGAGGGTCTTTAAACTGCATAATAGTTTCAACAGGGTTCAATTCAGACAATGGATATAGCGGCTGCAGCAAATTGTGCACACATTAAGACAATTGGGCATAACACCAGTGGTCCATAAAGGTGGACTTAAATGACCCACAGAAAGAATGTAGGGATTTTAACTTGGAGTTCTCAACGATGTGGTGCAACAAAGATTGACAATCCCTGAACCAGCACTTAAAACCCTTGTCCAAAGATCCCGGTAAAAAATAATTATGATTAAGTAGTGGCATCAGTGGGGAATTATATTTCCAAGAATAACACGAATGTGAAGAATCCCTTATAGATAAGGCAGATATGGTCATAGGAGATGCCGAGATAGTCAACCCCCTGGATGAATGCGGTGGTAATATGTGTTAAGACAATCATTTGGTAATATAATTTAAGAATGAGAAGTGCCAGACCACCCATTCATCTAATATGATATAGAACATCATTGGAGATTCTGGAATGCCTACCTTTCCATATATAGTGTAAAAAAAAAAAAGGGATTGTATGGAGGAGAAAAACCTATAGGAACCCCCATAGGGAGCATTTGAAAAAAGAATAGAACACGGGGTAGTATATTTATCTTAACAACATTTATTTTGCCTGGTCATGAGTGACAAATGGAGGACCAACTACGTAAATCTGTCTTAATTACATTAAGCAAAGAAAGGTAGTCATACCTGAATAAGTCTGATTAATGGGTTGTCAGGTTTACACCTAAATATTTCAAAGTAACTGGTTGCCAGGAAAATGAAATTAAGGGATTGCGCTTCAAAAGCCTCAATTGATGGAATCAAGATATTTAATATTTCAGACTTGGGCATATTCATTTTGAAATTAGACAAAACTTGAAAAACATGAAAGGAAGCCATGAGGCTTGGCAAAGTAATTGTAGGTAGCTGAACAAAACATAGAATATCATCTGTATAAGCAGCAAATTATGTTCTCTACCTTGCACAGTTACGTCATCTGGATTGTGTATCTGGATTGTGCCTGACCGAAGAAGGAAACTTCAAAGCAGTACAAACAGAAAAGGGTTATAGTGGAACGTAAGGGTATTGTCTAATAAAAAACACATTTAGGTAAATCTTGTATCTGGTTTTAACCATAGTTAACCACTTCCCGCCCAGCCTATTGTCAAATGATGGCTGGGTGGGACTTCTGTCTTTCCAGGTGGACGGTGTCTGATGTCCTCCCAGAACGTGCCTCCCATGTGGCCATAATGCCACACCACAGCACGATCTATCACTGGACACAGCCTATGACTGATCAGTGTACTGGCCCACTGCCGGTACCATGTGATTGCAATGCCCAATCACAGCAGATCACATGACAATTATAAACAATGAATGGCTTTCATTTCATGCCATTCATTGTGTACAATTGTGTTGCTAGCTGTGATTGGTCCCAGTGATCACATGGTAAAGACAGGGCCAATCACAGCCCATCTGCACCATGTGATTATCTGTGGCCAATCACAGCTAAAAAAAAAATCATACTATCCTAACATTGTATCACTCTAGTCACAGTGTGTTAAAAAAAGAAGAAAAAAACTGTAATAAAAAAGAAAACAAAAATTGAAAAAAAAGTATTTAATTGTTTATTTTATTTTTTTACATACTGTCACCAATCAGTATCCTTGATCACTGCCACACCAGGTATATGATGACACTATACTGCACTGGTGACAGTATGTAGAATAAAAAAGAAGATTGAGAAAAAAATGTCTTAATTTTCAAAAAAATTGGTTGGGATATTTGCACTGTCCAGATGTTTTTGAGCCTCAAAAAATGAGATAGGCCATCAGTACGTCGGATTGATCAATTTTCAGATATGCAGTATATGTGGACTCTATAACATTCCTACAGACTAAATAATATACATGGATTTGGGTTATTTTCACCAAAGAAATGTAGCAGAATACAGCTTGGCCTAAGTTTATGAAGAAAGATTATTTAATTGCAAACTTTTATAACAGAAACAAAGAAATATGCTTTTTTTCAAAATGTTTGGTCTTTTTTTGCATTTATTTAGCAAAACATAAAAACCCAGTTATGATTAAATACCAACAAAAGAAAAAAGAAATGATAAAAATGTCATAAGGGTACAGTGTTGCATGGCCGTACAATTGTCATTCAAAGTACAACAGCGCTGAAAGCTAATAATTGGCCTGGGCAGGAAGGGGGTGAAAATGCCCTGTATTGAGTTGGTTAAAAATAAGGAAGAAGGGGAGATGGGGAGAATGTCTACTATAACTAGATAGGAGACCATAAAGATAAAAGGAAAGTTGACTAAATAGGGTCAAAAGGAAAGAAAGAAGAGAAGAAAAGAGAAAAAAGAGTAGTTGGTGAGGATGTGAAAAAGAAAGAAGGCCACTGAAAATGCAAGCAGTTGCAATCTACACAAAAGTCTGGTATTGAACAGTCCCTATTCAGTTCACTCCAGCAAACAGGCATTTTCTTACCTCTGAGAACATATGCCAGAGTTGCCATGTTTTATCAAAGATTCCAGGATATTTTTTGAGAATGGATTAATTCTTCCATTCTTCTTCTGTTTTTAACTTTATTAAGCCACATCTGAATGGAAAGGGTGGAGGGGGGTCTTTTTTTCCAGCAGGCAGATACAGTATGCAGACCCTGGCCAAATTTATAAGATGTTGTATGATCAATTTTCAATATATTTTAATGGGAATGGAATTGTGTTTGGTGAGGAAAAATTATGGGTATATCTGGATCTTGAAATATGTGAAATTTGAGAGATTAGCCTGACGTCCTCCCAAAACTCTGTTTGGGGCATTCCCAGAAAATGTAAAGACTCTTTTTGAATTCCACATCACCAACAGCGATCAGAAGCCAAAAGGGTAAACTTATAAATCTGCGATGGATTTCTATACCACCTTATAGTTGCATTCTTAAATCCTTATACAAATTGAAGATTTAAGGATAAATAGGTACATTTTCTGGATTTGTTATGTTGCAAAAGTAATGTTCAGGTCATTTTGTCATGCAGTGATTTATCTAAGTCTAAGTTTGGAGTAATGAGAGAGGAATATGTGAGTGATAGAGCATGTCTAAGGAGACCCTTATCTAAACACAGAGAATGTCAAAAGCTTATGGTTAAATTTGCAGGGTGGTGGGAGAGTAGATAGAAAATTATGAAGTTGGAAGGCGTTGAAATGAGATAGCCAGAAAGGACCCCCATTAGATGTCAATTGGGCCAGTGATGGCTAGTTTATCTCTATTAGGAAGTCAGCCACATGGGACAATCCCTCTGTTATAAGTTTTAAGAAGGATCAGAAATACTAGAGAGGAAGTCTTGTTTTTCAAAAATGGGAAAATGGGAGATGCATGAGGAGCCAGTTTTTTTTGACACATGCCTTTTGACTGGTAAATAAAGTCAGGCCAATGACAGGGTGAGGCTTTTTAAGAGGACCTTAACCACTTCCTGCCCAAGGTACATAATAGGATGTCCTTGACTTTGAGCGGGTATATCTGAATGATGAGTGCAGCTACAGGCATCAATCAGATATCATATTTTAGTGCCAGTGCTTCTGTACACCATAAGAATAATCATAGCGGCTGTTCCACTGCTTGATCATTCTTACGGGCGGTCACAGGGGACGTCCCCCCTCCCTCCACCCTCCGGTGCTTCTACTGACTCACCGCTTCCATCGCTGAGTCGGAGACAGGATCCGCCGGCCCCGGATGGTGACCATAGAGATTTCCGGCGGACCAGATGGTCAACGGAGTCTCTATGATTGTTCGGAGGCCGGGCGCAATGTTATGATGTCACACCCGGCCTCTGCTTTCAAACAAATGGTGCCGCCCCAGCTGGGAAGCCGATATTGCTTTTTTTCTTTTTTTTTTTCATATCTCACTGTAAAGAGGACAGATCATGACATATTCCTATTACAAGGGATGTTTACATTCCTTGTAACAGGAATAAAAGTGATCAAAATTTTTCATTTCTTTTAAAAAGTGTCAATCTAAAAAAAGAACAGTAAAATTACCAATAAAAAAAAAATTAAAGCGCCTCTGTCCCCATGTACTCACACGCAGAAGCGAACGCATACGTAAGTCCCGCCCACATATGAAAACGATGTTAAAACCACACATGTAAGGTATCGCCATGAATGTTAGAGTGAGAGCAATAATTTTAGACCTAGACCTCCTCTGTAACTCAAAACATGTAACCAGTAAAAAAATTGAAAGCGTCACCTATGGGGATTTTTAAGTACCGAAGTTTGGTGCCATTCCACGAGCGTGTGCAATTTCAAAGCATGACATGTTAGGTATCTATTTACTCGGCGTAACTTAATCTTTCACATTATGCAAAAAAATGGGCTAACTTTAATGTGTTGTTTTTTTTAAAGCATGAAACAGTTTTTTCCCAAAAAAAAGTGTTCGAAAAATTGCTGCGCAAATACCTTGCGAGATAAAAAGTTGCAATAACTGCCATTGTATTCTCTGGGGTCTTTGCTAAAATATATATAATGTTTGGTGGTTCTATGTAATTTTCTAGCAAAAAAATTATGAATTTTACATGTAGGAGAGGAGAAATGTCAGAACTGGCCTGGATGGGAAGTGGTTAAATTAGGCATTTTCGAGATGAATGCCTTTTAGCCACTATGTCTATGTCAATCAATTAGTCGTAATAGATGACAAGAAAGGTAATGAATGGCTAGATTTGGTATTGCAATTCTACCAGAGGATTTTAGGTATGATAGCATCTGCTGTTTTAGTCTGAGACAACTATGGGCCCAAATGAACCCGGTAAAGCATTGCGAAGCTTAACAGAAGAAAGATGGGGGCACGTGGACATGCAGCAAATTGAGAATAATTTGGGTAAGATTTTCATCTTTAGAACATTGCATTGCCCAAACCATGAAAATGTTATTGAGCAGGTCCTATACCTTCTTCAAAAGAGGAGAACATTTTAAATTATAGGTCCCTTGAAGATTTTGAGGAATATTTGAGGTACTTAAGAGCATTGGGGGTCCATTGTCAGGAATGGGTTCACCTGCACTATGGCTCCCAGACCTGTAGGGTATAGTTCCAGTGTCCAGCAGGTGTCTCCCAGCAGTCAACAGCTCTTAGTAATTAGTCATTACCTGAGACTGATTGCTGGGAGGATATTTACTCCTTCATGTTCTATTCCCCCTTGCCTTGCTGCTCTGACCTTGTGCCCCTGATCTGTGAACCTTGTAACTGTACTCTGTTCCTGGTCCTATTCCTGATCTTCGCCTGCCTGTTCCCGTGTACCCTCTCTCTGTCTTGGCTTGCTCACTGCTCCCTCTGCCTGATCTCCCATGCATGACCCCAGCTCTGATACTGACTACACTTTCCAACCATATCCTACTGTCTGTATTTAGTTTTTTAGTTGGTTTAGCTGTTCATTGTAAGCTTTTTCTCTCATTAGAGTCACTGTTTTTAGTTTATGGGGTTTTGGTATATTGCAGGTGCATTTATATTATTGTCTATTTATTGTATCTTTAATAAATCACATTATTTTATAATAAATTTGCACCTGGTGTTCTCTGTGAAGGTCCACACATTTCTGGTCACCCCAGTTTCACAAGATACCAGCATTCGGTATCCATGACATTCATTTGAATTTGTGTTAATGTTAAATTTTTAGGATAGCTGGAGGGATATTTAAGTTTAGCATCTTGGATTTTTGAGTTAATTTTTCAGATGGATAAGGCTTCATGGAATGAAATTCCTGAAGGAGGTTTGGATATTTCTGGGCCCAAAAGAGATAAAAGCATGTTGTCCACTTATGCCAAAATGTTATACTGCAATCTCAGTTTTGGTCTGGTATAGAGATAGGAAGGTATGGATAACATGGAAACATTGGGAAAGAGTTTTTTTCATTTTTTTTTATTTTGTCAAAGCAGTTTTTTAATTTTTTTCTGGAAAACTGAAAAAAATAAGTGTGAAATATGTTCTTTTACAATGATAAGTAATATATCTATGATGTGATATTCAAACTATATAACATGAAGACCTTAACCACTTGCCCACTGGGCACTTAAACCCCCTTCCTAACCAGACCAATTTTCAGCTTTCAGTGCTCTCACATTTTGAATGACAAAAACTCAGTCATGGAACACTGTACCCATACAAAATTTGTGTCCTTTTTTCACACAAATAGAGCTTTCTTTTGGTGTTATTTAACCATCACTGAGTTTTTATTTTTTGCGCTATAACTGAAAAAAATGGTAAAAAAATGCATTTTTCTTGCTTCTGGTATAAAATTTTGCAAATTAGTAATTTTTCTTCATAAATTTTGGCCAACATTTATACTGCTAAATATCTTGGGTAAAAATAACCCAAATCAGTGTGTTGTTATTTGTTTTTTGTGAAAGTTATAGAGTCTACAAGCTATGGTGCCAATCACTGAAAATTGATCACACCTGATGTACTGACGGCTATCTCATTTCTCGGGGCCCTGAAATGTCAGGAAAGTACAAATATCCCACAAATGACCTCTTTTTGGAAAGAAGACATTCCAAGGTATTTAGTAAGAGGCATGGGGAGTATTTTGACGTTGTAATTTTTTCCCACAATTCTTTGCAAAATGAAGATTTTTTTTCACAAAATTGTCATAATAAGTTATTTCTCACACACAGCATATGCATACTTGCAACTACACTCCAGAATACATTCTACTGCTTCTTCCAAGTATGGCGACACCACATGTGAGACATTTTCACAGCCTGGCCACATAGAAAGGCCCAGCATGCAGGGAGCACCATCAGGTGTTCTAGGAGCATAAATTATACATATAATTTCTTGACTACCTCTTACATTTTTGAAGGTCCTGGAGCACCAGGACAATGAAAACACCCCAAAAATTATCCCATTTTGGAAAGTAAACACTCCAACGTATATTCTATGAGGCATAATGAGGCATATGAGTCTTTTGAACATTTTTTTCCATAAGTTTTTTGAAAATATGGGAAGAAAATGAAAACGCATTTTTTTTACACAAAGTTGTCCATGTATAAGATATTTCTAACACATAGCATGTACATAGCAAAAATTACACCCCAAAATATATTCTGCTCCTCCTCTTGAGTATAGCGATACCACATGTGTGAGACTTTTACACAGCCTGGCCACATACAGAGGCCCAACATGCAGGGAGCACCATCAGGTGTTCTAGGGACATAAATTTCAAATTTAATTTGACTACCTATTACACTTTTGTGAGGCACTGTAGTGGCACTGATGGGAACTGTAGTGGCATGGATGTGGCACAGATGAGCACTTATGTGGCATGGATGTGGCATGGATGAGAACTGATGTGGCATGGATGAGCAAGGACGAGTACTGATGTCACATGGATGTGGCACAGAAGAGTACTGATGTGGCAAGGATGAGTAAACAAAGATAGTGACCACCGCTCAAGGCTGTTCAGGTTCAAATCTCCCGTCCTCCAATGTATAAGAAAGTGAGAGCTCCAGGTGCTGGCAATTGCTGTTCCAATTGTATGTGTGCAGGAGAAAAATCTGGACAGCCGCACTCCGGAATAGGCAGATAAATAAAATCTTCTTTATTCTATAACATGGCATAAAATCAGTACATGGCACTGTTGGAGCAATACAGCTTCACCGCTAACGCGTTTCACGCTCTTACAGAGCGCTTACTCATAGCTGGTTTACACAAAGGTGATGACCACTTTTATACATAGTACATGTCTATCACATGACCCAGCGTTAACAAGGTAACACTGAGCAGCTGACAATTAAGCTGCATGAGGTCTTAGCGCTGGTTTAGCCCAATTAATGACATTCAATGGAATCACATTTAATGCAGAAATATGAAGTATAAAAAATGCAAACATCTATAAATGATCTATGAAATAAAAAATGAGAAGACTGAAATAGAGACTAGGGTAAAAATGAAAAGTGAATGGCCCATGTAAATTGATAATTATTAAAATGAAATTGTGACAAAAATAAAATGGTGAAGAATACTATATAAAAAAGAGAAGAAAAAAAAAAATGTATATATATGTGTGTGAATTGTGAGTGACCTAAACCCAGAAAAAATCTAGAGAAGTTTATTTTTCTGGAAAAGTGAACCCGATGTGAATTAGTGTATACGGAATACATAAGTATCATTTGTTAGGCATAACAATAGATGCCGACATATAAGTATTCGATACATATTGATATAGTGTAAAACAATGGTTTAACTCACCGTCAACATATAAATGCATGTAATCATGATGCGCTGTATTGTGAAAGTATAAGGGATAAAAGATAAAAATGTGGTAAATAAATAAATAAAAAAGTGTAAATTAAAAGTATGAGATTTGACATGTGTAGAATAAAACCACATTGCAGTGTGATGAACTAAGTGTGAAAAGCGAGAGACAAGTGCTATATAAAGTGTGTGTGAAAACTGAACAAAGTTCAGAAGACTGATGCGATGAGGAATAAAAACTGCAGTGAATATCCGCATTGTCTCAGTAAAACCCGACCGACTGCACTAAGACCTCTGAAAGCCTATGCATACATAGGTGTCATACACTCGATCTAAGCATGTATGGTCTTCAGTCATCAATCACAAAATCTAAAAACAAAAACATGAACATAGCATATATCAATACTCTCACAAACCTAGTTCATGTATATGCACATTTGAATAGTTTCACATAACGTCAGATGCGCTCATCTTTTCTCCTTCTTCCTTGAGCTCAAGATCAAGGCTATTGGATACTTTGTCACACAATAAAAATTGTTACATGATAAACCATCTTTTAAAATTAGACAAAAGTGTATAAAGTAGAGATGGATAGAACTCAACTTCTAGATCTACATTGCTGCTATTCCTGTTATCAAGTGTAGTAATAATAGTTAGAATAAGATTGAAATGTAAGTAAATAAATAAATAAATATATGAAATATTCTACACCTAAACAGGCTGGAACTCTCAAAAATGATTTTTGGTATAGGTCGCAGAGATGACACTATATCATACTCGTATGTCATCTTTACCTCCTCTATATGGCTAGAGTTCTGACATTTATGTGACTACCGCTGAGAACAATGGCTTGTTGGATTCATTATAAGAAAAGAGATAGAAAGAAAAGGAACGGATTTGTCAAGGCAAGTTCATAGAGAATTGTTCTATCTCAGTATAAATATATATGTAGTTTCCGGAACATCTACATATGTTAACAAGTCAGTGAGTGACTTGAAGGAGTGTAAAAGAAAACCAACAAACTATTAAAGTTCATACTGGGTGTTCTCATTCATTTGAATGGGACACATCCCATTCAAAGTTTAACCCCCGCGGGATCCTAGTGTCCAATGAAAAAATCCCAAGTACTTCACGCTTGCACAGTATTTGGAATTTATCGCCTCCTCTTACTGGTGTCAGAATCCTGTCAATACCTTGAATAACCAAACTAGAGGTATCTTTGTGGTGTGTAAAAATCCAATGTTTTGATACATTAGTTAGGTTTTCTTTTTCAATGTCATGCAGGTGGTTGTACAGCCGGTCCCTGAGGCGCTGTGTTGTACGACCGACGTATTGTACCTGATAGATCATGCATGTGATGACATATATGACAAACTTGGTGTTACAGTTTATAAAGGCTGGGATCTGGAACTCTTTCTTATTACTGCATGATTTTATATATTTGCCTGTTTTAATATAACTGCAGTAATTACAGGTTTTAATTCCACACTTAAAGTTGCCAGTGAAACTGAACCAATTGGACCTGTTTCGGTTAGTTAAGAACAGGCTGGGAGAGAGAGAACGTCCTAAAGTAGGAGCTCTATGGGAGACTACTTTGATCCCTTTAGAGAGGATGTTAATGTACACTGGGTCGTTGTATAGAACAGGGAGATGCTTAGTTATAATTTTCTTGATTTTATTGAATTCCGAACTATACGACGTTGAAAAGACAGGAACCTTGGGGGACTTATCCTCTTTACAAATGATTTTCTTATGTGACTTTTTCTTTAAGAGTGAGGACCTAGGGATGGATTTCACTGTGTTAAGCGCTTTCTGGATCAATGCTTCTTTATAGCCCCGAGCTCTGAATCTGTGTGCCATATTATTGGCCTCAGTTTCAAAGACTTCTGGGGAACTACATAGACGTTTCAATCTCAGAAACTGTCCATATGGTATCCCTCTGATTGTATGACTGGGATGTGCGGAGTCAGCCCTAAGTAAAGTGTTTCCACTAAGGGGTTTTCTATATAGACTGGATTGAATTATGCCTTCCGCACCCGCCAGTTTTACATCCAAGAAGTCAATGGATTTGATTTGTAAATTGCCTGTAAATTTTAAGTTTAACAAATTATCATTGAAATATGAAAGCCAGATACTTAGATCTGCCTTTCCATCAGATGTAATAAACAACAGGTCATCTATGAAACGACAGAAAAAAAATGTGTCTCTATGAAGGGGGCTATCTGGCCCAAAGATGTGGCAAGGATGAGTACTGATGTGGCATGGATGTGGCACGGATGAGCACTGATGTGGCATGGATATGGCATGGATGTGGCATGGATGAGCACGGATGTGGAATGAATGTGGCACGGATGAGCACTTATGTGGAATGCACGTGGCACAGAAGAGTAGTGATGTGGCATGGATGTTGCACGGATAAGCACTTATGTGGCATGGATGTGGTACAGATGAGCACTGATGTGGCATGGATGTGGCACTAGTGAAAACTGATGTGGCATGGATATGGTACAGATAAGTACTGATGTGGCACAGATGAGCACTGATGTGGCATGGATGGGGCATGGATGAGCACAGATGGGGCATGGATGTGGCACGGATGGGTACTGATGTGGCATGGATTTAGCATGTATGTGTACTGATGTGGCATGGGTGAGCTCTAATGTGGCATGAAAGAGAACTGATGTGGCATGGATGTGGCATGGATGAGCACTGATGTGGCACGGATGATCACTGATGTGGCATGGATGAGCATGAATGAGCCATGGATGGGGATGGATGAGCCATGGATGGAGATGGATGAGCATGAGTGAGCCATGGATGGGGATGGATGAGCCATGGGTGGGGATGGAATAGCCATGGATGAGCATGAATGAGCCATGGATGGGGATGGATGAGCCATGAATGAGCCATGAATGAGGATGGATGAGCATGAATGAGGATGGATGAGCCATGGATGGGCACAGATCAGTGCTGTGGGAACTTCAAAACCAGCGCACAGCGCTGTTGCACCCACTCCCTCCTCTCCTCACACACTGTGCCATTCGGTGTGAGGAGATGGGAGGAGCTGAACCAGAATGCTCCGGTTTGTTGACTACCCATTACACTTTTGTGAGGCACTGGATGTGGCACGGATGAGCACTGATGTGGAATGGATGTGGCAAGGATAAGTACTAATGTGGTACTGATGTGGCACAGATGAGCACTGATGTGGCATGGATGTGGCATGGATGAGCACTGATGTGGCATGGATGTGGCATGGATGAGTACTTATGTGGCATGGATGTGGCAAGGATAAGTACTAATGCGGTACTGATGTGGCACAGATGAGCACTGATGTGAAATGGATGTGGCACGGATGAGCACTTATGTGGCATGCATGTGACACAGATGAGCACTGATGTGGTATTGATGTGGCAAGGATGAGTACTAATGTGGTACTGATGTGGCACAGATAAGCAGTGATGTGGCATGGATGAGCACTGATGTGGCATGGATGTGACACTAGTGAGCACTGATGTGGCATAGATGTAGCACGGATAAGCACTGATGTGGCATGGATGGGGCACGGATGAGCATGGATGTGGCATGGATGTGGCACTGATGGGTACTAATGTGGCATGGATGTGGCACAAATATGTACTGATGTGGCATGATTGAGCACTGATGTAGGATGGATGTGGCATGAAAGAGAACTGATGTGGCATGGAGGTGGCATGGATGAGCACTGATGTGGCATGGATGTGGCACGGATGATCACTGATGTGGCATGGATGAGCCATGGATGTGCATGAATGAACCATGGATGGGGATGGATGAGCCATGGATGGGGATGGATGAGCCATGCATGGAGATGGTTGAGTATGAATGAGCCATGGATGGGGATGGATGAGCCATAGGTGGGGATGGATGAGCCATGGATGAGCATGAATGAGCCATAGATAGGGATAGATAAGTCATGGATGAGCATGAATGAGCCATGGATGGGGATGGATGAGCCATGGATGGGGATGGATGAGCCATGAATGGGGATGAACTAGCCATGAATAGGGATGGATGAGCATGAATGAGGATGTATGGATGAGCCATGGATGGGCACAGATCAGTGCTGTGGGAATTTCAGATGCTTCACCCGCTCCCTCCTCTCCTCACACACTGTACCGATCAGTGCGAGGAGAGAGGAGGAGCTGAACTGGACATGCTCCGGTTTGTTGACAACTGTTCACTCCGTCATTGGACAGGGTGATAACATGGTCATTGCCCCTTTACCCCGTTCCGTGACTTGCCAGGTCTGGAAGACCCAACGGTCATGGACATTTCTGGGTGCGTGCCCTGGGAAGATGTCATTGTATGCCCTCCCACAGTTATCCGACCACGCTGTAGCCATCATTTGGCTATGGCTCAGCTGGTAAGTTGTTAATGAAAGATTTCCTAGACTGTTTGTAATGTCACTGGGACTCACAATACATATGGGCCAATAACCCCTTCATGTCCAATATCATCTTTTACGGTCACTACATTGATGAAGTAATTATCATCTGGGACGGAGATACCAATAATATAGAAAAGTTTGTCTCCCGCTACAACAACAACAACATGATCTTAACCTTTACTTCCATAAAACAACAATACACATCTAGAGTTCCTGGACCTATACCTATATCACGAAAACAGCCATATTTATGCCAAAAACAAATCAACCGCAGGAAATTCCATTTTACACTATTACACTGCCATCTCAGACAAAACTGCACCATACAATCTGATTACAAGATTCTGAGTGAAACCCTCACACAAAAATTTCTAAAAAAGGGGTAACCCCTTCACTTATCGAAAAAGCATATACCACATACGTAAAGCCAGACACGCCAACTAATAGAAACAAAAACGCATCAAAGGTCATTCGTTTCACCACCTATTTCCACAACAAACAAAAACATGGAACACATAGTGAGCAAGCATTGGCCCATACTACTGCAGGATCCTCATCTAAAAGATAGTATACCAACAAAACCTAAATTCTCCTACAGGAAAGCCCCCAACATCAAGGGAAAATAGCACCAAGTAAACTCAAAACCAACAATTACACATCCCCATCACTTAAATTCATCTCTATCATCAGGATGTACCAGTGCCGAAAACCCTTGTGCCTCACATGCAGTTTTAACCTCATCTGCCATACACATCCAGATAACTGGCACACATAGACTAGGTACAACCCACATAGCTGTGAGCAGTTTCATTCCCCATCCAGCATCGAATGTACTCAATTTCCTCCACTGTCACACACAATTGGACCTACGCATAATGGTCCAGCGAAGTTACCTCAGTTGCAACCTAATTCCCTATATATATACACGGTTGTATATACATTATATGTACATACTATATACGCCTGCAGTACTTATGATCATATCACCATGACGTCATTTATTCTTTCTTTCATTTTTTCCTTGTCAAAAGAAGTTTATTGAGTATACAATGTTATAAAGATACATAAAGTAAGTTTACAAGGATCTATAAAGTAAGCTCATTGTTTTACAGTAGGGTTTATATAGGTAAATATCATGAAATTTCAAATATTAAACATTGGGTTCACGTAAACCTAAATTAAAGATATATATCATTTCCTTAGTTATTTTTGTAGGTATTTAAATGATTTATACCTACTATACATATTGTTTACAAGTAGAGTGTATATAGGTCAAATAAATTCTGATAATGAGCTTTAATCGTAAGGTGGAGAAAAGGAAAGAGAAAGAAGAAAAAGGGTTGAAAGGTAGAGGTATGGTCCACAAGGTTGTCCCGCTCGTCAGTTTATTATTCTTTTTAGTTCTCTTTGAAGCCTTAGAATGGGTGTCTCTGTAAGTCATTTAATCTGTTACCATGGCAACAGGACAGAGTCATTGAAGTTTGACAGGAACTGTTGTTTTATCCAAGGATGCCAAAGTTTTTCAAATTTTGGAATTTGATTTTGATCGATGGCTACCATCTTAGCATGGGACATTGCATTATTCATTCTGTGAATTGTTTCTGCTATTACCAATGTAGGAGATTTCCATGCCTTGGCCACTGTTTGTTTTGCAGTCGTTATTAGTTGGATCATAAGTTTGAATTGAGAGAGTGTTAACCATTCCGGTTTTAGATTAAGTAAAGTTAAATATGGATCTGGTTGTATTATTTTTTTAAATATTTTAGATGCAATCACGAAGACTTCCTTCCAGAAGGTTTGGATTACTGGGCACGTCCACCATATGTGTAAATATGTGCCTATTTCTGGGCATCCTCGAAAACAAGGAGCTGAGGTATTAGGTGAATATTTTGCCACTCTAGCGGGTACAAGGTACCAGCGAGTTAGGACTTTATAATTTGTCTCCAGTGCTAAGATGTTGGGTGAAGATGACTTAGATGTGAGCCATATGTTAGACCAGTCCGTGTCTTCTAAAGTTCGTCCCAGGTCCTCCTCCCACCTCTGAACGTAAGAGGGTCTATTAAGATTTGCTACTCCATATAATTGATTATAAAGTGATGAAATTGTACCTTTAGCAAATGGATCTTTTGTACAGACTGATTCAAAAATGGATAATTGGGATAATGGTGTATCCCCCTTTAGGAATGGTGTATAGAAATTTTTGATTTGGAGATATCTAAATATCTCAGAGTTTGGTAGATCATATTTTTCTCTAAGCGATGGGAATGAAAGGAATGATTTAGATGCTATGAAGTCATTTAGTGTCTGAATGCCTGATGTTGTCCAAGCTTTAAAAGAATTTGGGTAGATCCATGCCGGATAAAAGGCCGGATTTCTGATAAAAGAAATGAGAGGATTGTGTGGAGATTGTAACTGATATTTGGTTTTTAGTTTATCCCAGAAAGATAAGAAGTGTTTAGTTATGGGATTATGAATTTTAAAGCGGTCTTTACGATCAAGCCATAATAAATTTGATATTAATAGAGGGTCATTTTCTGAAGCCTCTATAAATACCCATAATGGGATTTCCTGTTTTGCATGGTATTTGGACAGACTGGCCAAATGTGCTGCTCTGTAGTAGTTAGTAAAATTAGGGTATCCCAGGCTTCCTTTATTTTTGGGAAGATGTAGTGTGTGTATAAGTATACGTGGTTTAGAAGAGCCCCATATAAACGAAGTTGCTCTTTTTTGTACTATTCTCAAAAAATAGGAAGGAATTGGAATAGGGAGGACTCTGAATAGATAAAGCAATTTGGGTAGAATAGTCATTTTGATTGCATTAATCTTCCCTATCCAGGATAAAGGAAGTTGCGACCATTGTTTTATTAGATTTGTGATCTGTCTTAATACAGGAGGATAATTGGTTGAGAATAAGTCAGAATGAGATGCTGTTAAATGAATTCCAAGATATGGGATTGATTTTTCTGCCCATGTGAATGGGAGTGCAGCCCTAGCCGGGATCAATTCCATGTTTGTGAGTGAAATATTAAGCACTAGGCATTTCTTAGGATTAATCATAAGGCCGGATAGGGCTGCAAATCCATCAAGAGCTGGTATTAAGTTAGGACCAGAGACCTGTGGTGATGATAGAAAAAGTAATATATCGTCTGCAAATATACATAATTTGTGTGTAATACCTCCTACTTCAATGCCAGTTATAGTTTGGTTTGTTCTGATGTATTGGGCCATGGGTTCGAGTATAAGGGCAAATAATAAGGGAGATAATGGGCAACCCTGTCGGGTACCTCTTTCGATATTAAAGGCTTCAGATTTGTATCCAGCATATTTTATATAGGCTTTGGGTTTATTATATAATGCTTCGATCCATGTTAAAAAGTGGGGTCCAAAACCCCATTTTTGTAATGAATATTGCATATATTGCCAGGATACTGTGTCAAATGCCCTCTTAATATCGAGAGATAGAAAACATAAAGGGATTTTCAGTTTTTTAGCAATATGTGCCAATAACACTGCCCTGCGTATATTATCGCCTGCCTGTCTATTTGGCATGAAGCCTACTTGATCTCTATGTATTAATTTTCCTATAATGCTATTGAGGCGTTTTGCTATTATTTTTGCTAATAATTTAATATCGAGGTTTAACAGAGAGATAGGCCGATAATTCACACAGGAAGTATCATCAGAAAGGGGTTTTGGGATCATACAAACAATTGCCATTAGTTTTTCTTGCCGAAAAGAATGTCCATCTAGAAGTTTGTTAAAAGTTTCAGTGAGAATGGGAGAGAGTATTTCTGAGAATGTTTTATAGTATAAAGCCGAGTAGCCATCTGGGCCTGGTCTTTTGTTAAGTTTTAGGTCTTTTATGGCGTTAGCAACTTCATCTATAGTTATAGGCTCATCCAAACTGCTTTTTTGATTCTGAGATAACTCAGGTAAGGTTATTTTTGAGAAGAAGGATTCAGCCTCTGTAGGATTAAATTCATTGTTTGTCTTGTATAAAGTTGCGTGATGTGAGTGAAATTTATGGACTATTTTAACTGGATTACAAGTGTAAACATTTTTTGATAATTTCAAACGTATTGGTTTGAAAGATTTGTTAGTTGAATTTAATGCCCGAGCCAAATATGTACCTGGTTTGTTTGTATTCATGTAGAAATTGTGTTTGGAGCGTTTGAGGGATTTATTTAACTGACTCAGTGAGAAATAGATCGTATTCCAATCTAGATTTTTCCAGATGAGATTTTGTACTCTGAGATGGATTATCTTGAAATGATATGTAGGCTGCATTAAAACTGAGTTCTAGTTTTTTTGCTAGATTTTTGCGTTCCCGTTTAAATAGTGCCATTTGTCTTTGTATTGTACCACGCAAGACAGGCTTATGAGCTTCCCACAGTGTTATTGGGGAGATGTCTGTTGTATTATTAATTGATATGTATTCCTTTAAAGCTTGTTCAATGGCCATCTGATGTAGTGGGTGTTTGAGCATTATGTCCGGTAAGTACCACGTTGGGTCATGCGCTTTTGGTATGGCTGAGGCTATAGTAGTGTATACTGCATTATGGTCAGACCACGGAATCGGAATTATATCTGATGCAATAATTTCTGGTATCATTCCTATTGTTAGAAAAATATGATCTATTCTGGTGAAGGTTTGATGAGGGTGCGAGAAATAAGTGAATTTCTTTTTCATTGGGTTACTTTCTCTCCACGAATCTACCAGATTGTATTTGGAAAGAAGTTGAGAAAAAGGTAATCTAGAGGTTATTTTGGATGGTGTAAAAGGTGATTTATCTAGAAATGGGAGGAGGACCTGGTTCGAATCCCCACACATTATCACTGTTCCTATTTTGTGTGTATTAATCACTTGTAATATATGTGAGAGGAATGGTGTAGGTTGTTTGTTAGGAGCGTAGTAGGAAATCACCGTGATTGCTGTATCCATTATATAACCCATGAGTATCAGGTATCTACCTTCTGGGTCTTTAATTTCTGATGATAAGGTGAATGGTGTGGATCGGTGAAATGCAATAAGAGTTCCCCTTTGCTTGGTACAGGCAGAAGCCGTGTAAATTTGTTGATAAAGAGGAGAAATATATTTTGGAGTAGAATCTTTGGTGAAGTGTGTTTCTTGGAGGCATACTATGTGAGCCTTCTTGTTATGGAAAGTACGGAAGGCTTTGGTCCTTTTTTGAGGGACATTTATTCCCTGAACATTCAGGGAAAGTATATTCAGTGGTGCCATGGCAACAGATCAAATAGTTTTGACTTACTTTTTGTTATGCAGAGCTGACTGCGCAGATCAACCTGTGTGGACTGAAGAGATGAATAGATAGAAAAGAAACCAGTGAATTCTGGAGTAAAGAGTAAACAAAAAACATATGAGATTAGATGATACATTGTATAAATTATTTTTTGCAAGTAATCACAATTTACCCGTGAAAGAGAAAAAAAATATCTCTCTCAGGGGAATAAGTGCCTTCGTCACACTCCCACATAATATGGTTGGGAGAATGAGGAGGGCTAATGGGGGTACACGGATCTTCCGCTTACAGGAGAGAAGTGCTATGTCAAAAGACATCAAAATGATGTTTCATTAATTGGAGTGCAGAATATAGTTTTTGTTGAAATTATTTATTCCAGGGTGGTTGTATATGGTTAGTCTTGCCCTAGGCTAAATAATTCAGTTAGAAAGGTACTGTTAATAACTTTGGTATTGATGAAGATAGTTTGAATTATTTTGGGATTTTAACCCTTTTAGAGTAAACAATTACATATTTTATTCATATGTAACTGTTTAGATATGTTAACTCATAAAATTGAGGTTGTATTGCTTCAGATTAGAATAAACAAAAACATAATTCTAGGAACTAGTTAGGTAATAATATATTTGTTTTAAGAAAAGAAAGAAAAAGCTTCCATTACTTCTGGATTATTGAACATATTTGTCCTAAAAAGTAATAAATCTATTGTTATTACCTGATAATATATAACTGAACAAGAATTTCCTTATTTCACTTATATATTCTAAGGCTATATGAATCAGAAGTAATAAGAAATATAACTGGAATGTAACATGATCCCACACAGTGTGTGACTATCAGAATGCAGTTACATTCAGTTATAAATACAGGTTTTTTATAGAGAACCATCTCTTAGTATAATAAATGAAGAGATATCAGGAATTAGGATGTCAGTTCATTGAATCTTCTTGGTCCATGGATGATGTGGCATAACGGCCTCTTTTGTGAGAATGATGATTCCCATTTTGTTCTGAAATTTTCTGAGTGCTGCCTGAAGGTGAAGATGATGCCATTCTTCTGCGTGTGGGAGAGTTGCTGCTTGTGGGTTCTGTCAGATTTAATTTTAAAAGGGTTTGTTGTAGTTCATCTGCTGATCTGCTTCTGTAAATTGTACCTTGGTAGTTAAATCTGACTGAAAAGGGGAAGCCCCATTGATACATAATGTTGTGGCGTTGCAGTTCCATTAGTTGGGGTTTCCATGGATCGTCTTTTAGTAATAGTAAGTTGGGATAGGTCAACAAAAATTTGATAATTGTGTCCTTGAAAATTAAGTTCCTTTTTTTCTCTTGCAGCAATTAGTATTTGTTCTTTCGTTCTGTAATAATGAAATTTTGTGATTATATCACGTGGGGGTCCATCTTTCTTTTTGGCTGTGAGGGCTCTGTGTACTCTGTCCAGTTCTAAACGTTCAATAGGAATATCTGGTTTTAGTTCTTGTAATAGAGCAGTAGTAGTAGATTGCAGGTCTGTCACAGTTTCAGGTATTCCCCTTATGTGCAAGTTTGAACGTCTGGCTCTATTTTCGTAATCTTCGAGCTTAGTTTGAAGTATTAAATTCTCTTCTTTTAATTGTTCCAATTCTGTTATATTTTCTTGGGTTGTAATTTCAATTTCATCCATTTTTATTTCTAAGGCTGCGGTGCGGTTTCCCAGCTCTCTTATTTCTTTGGTTAGGCTTTTTGTTATTTGGTCTGAGGTTTGTTTTAAAGCCTTATGAAGCATCTTTTCAAATTGTAAAAATATAACTGGGGATGCTGAGGAGGCTTGTGGAGAAGTTTGTGAGAGGATTTGTTCTGTATCTGACTCAAATGGAGAGTCTTGCTGTGACATTTTCTGTCTGTGAGAGCGCCCTGATGCTGTATATTGTGAGGTGACTGGAGCTGCTTTAGTTGCAGTGAGTGCCTGTGAGCTCTTTGTGAGGTGATTTTTATTTCTGCCACGGTTTCCTCCCAGTACCATATTTCCTGCCCAAACTTTCACAGTTTGTTCCCTGGGGCAAAAAGGTTCAAATGGATACCTTTTGAGCCTGCAGGCTCCGGTTTGTCCTTCTCTTCTCTCCTCAGCGGTGCGGAGCTCTAACAATGCATGTCTGCTCCGCTAGGCTCCGCCCATCTCCCTCTTCTTTCATTTTTTCAAATTCATTCAATTTTTCTATTCTGCTCTAATCCTTCTTGTTCATGATGTTCCACTATCCTATGTTGGTCCCCTCTGGGACCACCAAGGCCAGATGTCTATCACTTCAATAAATGTAATGTGCTGAATGTGTTAAATGCTCAGCCACAATATTATGGTCCTGGCCCTTTAGGAAACCAAGGCCTATTGATATATACACAACTCTTGTATGTTCTGCATGGTGTACTTAAATCTCATACTCTATGAAAACTGGTTCATATATGCTCCCCATCATTGAATCCCCCAGAGCTGCACCCAGAATGGTACCATCAATCTCCCGTATTCCTCCCTTCTCCTCATCACAAAGGAATCTGACAACTGCAGGACAGCTCTCTCCCCTTCACAAATGAAGGACACAGTGATCCGCATGAGGATACACCACTATATGTCTATTTCTCCTTACAATCTTGTAAGTGTTTTTATCCCCTTGTTCTTGTAATAAATATTTGAATAATGCACTTAGAGGCGCCTTCTTTTTCTTTATGATTCTCCAGAGCTGCTTCTTCTCATACAAGTGCTGCCCTCAGTGCCATCTCTCCACGACTACTAAAGGACCATGCACCCATCCTCACCAGAGTGCCCTCATCTCTCCCCCATGTTACAAACAACCACTGCAAATTATAGTATTAATTGTACTGCTAAAAAATATCTTCAAAACACAAGAAATGTGATAATTAATTAAAGTATTTGTTCACCAATGCCAAAAGTCTGCCAAACAAAATAGGAGAGTTGGAAAGTTTGGTGCACAATAACTATGATTTAATTGATGTCGCTGAATCTTGGCTTTACTCTTCACATGACTGGGCTATTACTATTCCTGGCTATGCTCTCTTTCAGGGAGACAGGGGGGGATGGTGGCCGTTAGACATGTGCACAATAAAAAATTTTGTTTAGTTTTGTTTTGTTTCTTTACGTTTCCGTTGATTTGTAATGATTCATAATTTCAGAAGATGCAAGTTTTCATATTTGGACTCGTTTGTATTTTCGTAACAGTTATATTATCGTTGATACAAAATGATTTATAATTCCATTAGTCTATCAGTTCGTAATTTCGTAATATGCAAGGTTTCATATTTGTTCTCGTTCGTATTTTTGTAACAGTTATATTTTCGTTGATAGGGAATGATTCGTAATTCCTTCTAATTTTCTTTGAGTCAAAATTTGTGATTTTATTAGATAATAATTTTTGTTTATTTGGTAAACTACTCGTAATTTAGTAATTGTTACTTTTGTGAGATTGCCTTCTCCATTGATTCGTACTTTCGTAGGAAATAAAGAATAATAATCCTATGCTTGCTTTTCTAATAAGTCCTTTACTTACTCCAGTCCACTCCCCCAGTCATCAGACCCAACTCAGTCTCCTCAACTGAATCTAAAAAGATTCAGGAATGCAGTGTGACTCAGACACAAAAGGGATAAGCTGATTCACTAAAGATATTAAGTAAGATACATCACTCACTAATACACTGCCCGTTCGAAAGAACGATTCAAGAACACGAAATTATGAACATACGAAATTACGAACATACATATTAAGATACACTTACACTGTCCATTCAAAAGAACGATTTGAGAACACGAACAAACAAAATTACGAACAGACGAAGAAACTAAATTACGAACACATGAATGAAAATATGAACATACGAAATTATGAACAAAGGATTGAAAATAAGAAATGTAAATCATTCGTTATAGATGTCATTTTCATTCTTTTACTTTTTCTGAGTTTTGTATTTTCATAAGTTTGTCTGTTCGTAAGTTTGTATTTTCGTGTATTCATTATTTTGCTTTTTCATAATTTCGTAATTTTCGTATTTTGGTTCTTTCAGCTATTCTGATGTTCGAATTGATCCGAATGTACGAATACTAACAAATTTGTACGAAAATCCATTTGTTACCAACCAAATTGCACATGTCTAGTGGCAGTGTCTGTCTCAAAGTGATCTCAAAGAAAGTGTGAAAAAGGACCTTGTTGATGGAGCATGTGATGAGGCTGAAGCATTATGAGTGGAATTGCATATGGATGTGTTTAGTTCAAAGTTAATCATTGGAATTTGTTTTAGGCCACCCAATGCTAATGAGGAGGTGGAGACTCAGCTCCTTGTACAGATGGATAGGGTTGCAAGGGCTGGGACAGTGTCTAATCTGCTTTCCCTGTTTATGTGCAAAATGACTAATTTTTTTTGTTGTTTGACTCCACAGTTTCCTTCCAACCCACAGGAATGGCAGACTGCGGCCTCCCACTTTGCCCAGCGGTGGGACTTTCCTAACTGCGGAGGGGCAATTGATGGGAAACACGTCCACATCGTCCCACCACCCAACTCGGGGTCATACTATTTCAACTATAAGGGGTTCAATAGTATTGTGATGTTGGCGGTGGTGTCGGCTACTTACGAGTCCCTGTATGTGGACGTGGGGAAGAATAGCCGGGTGTTGTCTCTTTCAGGGGGGCACTTAGTGTATTTGGAAACTGAGAATGGGATGTGTGTCTATAAGGCATAGAAACCTTGCTTGATGTACAGCTCTTTAGCTTGAAGTACTTCAAGCCCATTTCTGGATGAACACATACATGCAGCCTAAGGAAACGCACAGGCTTCTAAGGAATCTCACACAATATTAAAGTTTTTTCTTCTGCAATTGCTATTAAATATAAATGTTTTGGCAGCCTGTCAGCAGCCCCTTCAAACAATTTGACTAATGAACAGACACTGTAATAACTAGCCTAACTCTAAGTTACAGATGCAGAATGGCACTTACATATTTGCCTGCGATTCCAAAAACAGAACTAACACTAAAAGCATTTAGAGCAGTAAAGCAAATGTCTTTCACACTCTTATGCCCCGTACACACAGTCAGATTTTCTGACGGAAAATGTGCGATTGGAGCGTGTTGTCGGAAAATCTGACCGTGTGTGGGCTCCATAGGACTTTTTCCATTGGATTTTCCGACACACAAAGTTTGAGAGCAGGCTATAAAATTTTCCGACAACAAAATCCGATCGCGTCAATTCCGACCATATGTGGACAATTCCGACGCACAAAGTGCCATGCATGCTCAGTAGAAATTCCGAGATGGAATAGCTCAGTCTGGTAAAATTAGCGTTCGGAATGGATAGAGCACTTTCGTCAAGCTGCAATGTTAAAAATTGTTTAATGCAGCGCACTCTCTTCTTCTTTAGAATGCTAGAAGAATGAAGTAGTTTTGCTGCTCATATTCACACAGACTTCTCACAAACTTCTTTCTTTATTATTTATCGTGGTCCCCTCAATATATTTTGATTTGTCACATCTGAAAAAATTATTTTTTGATTTTTTTTTTGGTTTTGTATTTTTTTCAAGGCTGATTTTTATTATTTTTTTTTGTTGTTGTTGGGTTTGTATTTGTTTCAGGGCTGATTTTTTTTTTTTTTGTTTTATTCCAGAATATTTTTGTGTGTGTTTTGTGTGTTAAGTTACCATAACACCATTATTATCTTGTATTATTTAATCTCAAGGAGATTGTTTGGTGTTGGTGTCCCTTGTTAATTTCACATTGTATTTCTGAAATGTACCTGAATCCTCACAAACTGTCC
Source organism: Aquarana catesbeiana (assembly GCF_042186555.1). Classification (NCBI taxonomy): domain Eukaryota; kingdom Metazoa; phylum Chordata; class Amphibia; order Anura; family Ranidae; genus Aquarana; species Aquarana catesbeiana. The sequence continues at coordinate 704,217,514 of NC_133324.1, read as the reverse complement.
TTTTTGAAAGGAAACACACATAGGCGAGTATAATTGAAACAAAAATTCCTTTATTAAGGGCTCAGAACCAAACAAAGAGGGAGGCAACGCTGGAGAAACAGCAGAAATTGGCGAAGCCTTGGACCCCAGGGCAGACATCAATTATTTTACGGCAAAATTGGTGGCCTGAGGAGTCCATATCTAAGGGAGTGCAGTCTGGTCCAGAAGTCCCAGAGTTTCAGAAAGCAGCAGATGACATTTATGTCTCCAGGCTGTGGTACTACAAGAGCCTGCATATTTTGCCAGACCAGACTGAACCCAGGGTCATCACTCTCTGGTCTTCCTTCCATGCTTCCTTCCTGGCTGTGGCTCTGGTGTTGGAGATGTGGCAGAAGGAGGAGTAGGACCTGGAGGAGGAGGAAGAGGAGGAGGAGGAGGAGGAGTAGGACCTGGAGGAGGAGGAGGACTACGGGTGAGCTGACAAATGTGGGTTGCACTTGTGAGTTGGCCACTCAACCCCTTATTTAGAGCTTCCAAAATTAAAAACTCACATAGGAGTCATTGGCCCTCCTCCATCTGCATCATTTTACATGCAGTTATGCCAGCAAAGTCCTCCTCCACACTGTGGGGTGTTCTGAGGGCCTCAGTAGCCTTCCAAAAAAGGCCTATGGCAGCCTCCTCCAGGTTACTCCTCTTTCTGCCACTTTTTCTTTGAAGCTGTAGGGTAGGGTCCTGGGTATCGGGCAGCCTGCTTGCCCCGGCCACCTCCTGGCTGAGACTTCCCTGTGTATGAAAAAGGGACATGGTTTTAGTTTTTGCATCATCAATCACAATCATAAATTAGTACTCCTAACTAACATCTATTTAACATCATTGATTGGACAAACCAGAAATATTTTGAAGAATGCTATACCTGGCTCAAGCTGGGCTCCTCCACATGTTGCTGCCTGGAAGGCCCAGGTTGGGTGTCAGAAGCCTCAGCTGGGGGGGAAGGAAGCGTGGAAGGAAAAGTGGAGAGTGCTGGCCTGGGTTCGGTCTGAAAATGCAGCCTGTCATAGTACCACAGCCTGGGGACATAAATGTCATCTGCAGCTCCTGATCTCTGGGAATCCTGGACCTTCTTGTGCTCCCTTAAATATGTACTCCTCAGGCCACCAATTAGGATCTTCAAATAGATGATGTCTGCCGTGGGGATCACGACTTTACAAATTGCATCGACTTATCCAGTGCTGCCTTCCTCTTTGTTTGGTTCTTATATTCAGGGTGGTTTATCTGCCACAGACAGGGCAGCTCCCTGAACATATCAATGAAGATTGGCATAAAGTCCTGATCCTTTAAGATATCCATTTTCACTGCAAGACACAACACAAGACAAACCCTAATGTCAGCCTAAAGTCTTCTAAACCTGTGCAAATACAGGCCTCAATCTAGAAGCAGTGTAGGCCCAATGTTAAATCTTACCTTAGCTATCACGATCGGCGCCTCCGTTGCTCCTTCCTCCGCTCACAGATCATTCATACTACGCACGCATGTTACGATTTATAGACACTGCGCATGCGTGAAACTCCGCCCGCCCCTGACGTTCTTTCTAGTCTATTCCCCGCCCCTTCTCGTTCGGCGTAGTGGGGGAAGAGCACATGGCAGAGACACAGCAGGTGTCAGATAATTACAGCAACGAGGAGGAGGAGGAGGAAAGCCCAGAGCCAGAAACATCCCGATCCAGAAGGAGACGATTTAAGGCATCGAATATGTCCTTTGGGGAGATGTTGGAGATGGTGGACATCCTGAAGAAGGCCGACTATGAAGGGAAGTATGGACCTTACCCCAACCCCAATGTCAGAAAGGCCAAGATCATGGCAAAAGTGGTTAAAAGTGTGCACCAGAATTTCTGGGTACGATGATCGAAAGATCAGCTCAGGAAGTGATGGTCGTACCTCAAATTGAGGGAGCACGAGCAGTACAGAAGGATCCGGAGAGTGCTGCAAAAAAGTAAGTAGTTGTGCTGTGTTCCTATTCTTTATGTTTATTATGTTCGTGCTGCTCCATGTGCTTTTCTTTACTGTTGTACAGTTTAAAATGGCAACTTTCATGTTCATGGGCACATTATTCGTTCGTATGAAACATTGTTCATTCGGCCTAGAAGACACCATTGTTTTGGCCATATGCATTTTAAAACATTTTTTATGACCTACTTGTCTGAAAATAATTTGGTTGTGTAGATGGGTTTGTAACTAGAATGAAATGCAAACTAGATTCTGTGTAAGGAGAGGAGACTCAGCAGCAGTTTTCACATCTGGACTCTGGAGCACTAGTGTGGGACACAAGAACACCCTTTTTATTAGGGGGCCCCACACAGGCGCTCCAGTGTATACTATAGGGGTGACTCCATCTGTGAAGCTTGCACAAAACAGGTAAGTATTCAAGCTTGACAAAGGACAATAATAATAATCAACATCTTGGAACTCAGCCAAAATAGACAATTGTACCCCACTTCCAAGCAATGTTTCATATTTATAGTTCTGACATCAAATATCTGTGTGCTAAGTATACCTATTTGTTTTTACATAGGGGATAAAAGACTCGGAGGACACCCCTCATCCGAGGAGACCACAGACCCCCCACCTCTGGAAGAAGCCAAGCAGAGCAGGAGGAGGAAGACATGGTGGAAATTGTCACTACAACAGGTGAGTGTCTGCGACCACAGGCATAGGTAAGAGATGGATGCCGGCATATTTATAATACATGGTGTGTTTTTGTTTCTATCTTTTTAGGTGATGGTGATGTTGTGGATCCAGGGCATTTCACCTCTGAAAGTGCACAGATCCTGATCGGGGAGATCATGGGGTGTAATAGGGACTTGGAAAACATCCAGAAAAACATCAATGATGTTCAAAAAAATGAAGAACATCATTGATGTTTTAGGGAGAGTTTAAAACAAATCCAAATCCCTTTGTTTTTTTGTGAGCTAAAACTTTATACCATTGTTTGACATATTTGTGAAAAGCCAAATTTTGAAGATGCACACAGTGTGTCAACATGTGCTATCTGCCATCACGGGAGATCAATGGACGTGTTTTGGGGGTGCAACCCCTTCCTCAATAATAAAGTAGCTGTAAGGAAGGGGTTGCACCCCAAAAACACGTCCCTTGATCCCCCGTGATGGCAGGTAGCACATGCTGACATTCGGCAATTTGTGTGCATCTTCAAAATTTGGCTTTTCCTGGGGTGACTTCACCCCATCTGAACGCAATATCAAACACAGTTTGTAAATACTCATGTCTGATATTGCCTTCAAGTTCTGCCAAATGTGAACTTTGTAAGTTCAAGATTTGTGTCTTTCTTGTTGTTTTTAAACGTGCCTGTTTTATCTTAAATGGACATTGCTACTTTTTCTAATGTGACCCCAAAAATTGTTATACAACAAACATGTTGGTTTGTTTTAAAAACCTTTTCTAAATGCACATGTGATTGTGCTGGTATTAAAAAGATTGTTAATCAAGAATGTGTGGATTATTGTTTCAATGCTCCAAAACTTTTGTTGTGTTCTAATTGGTGTTTTCAGTGACAATGGGGGTTATTTCCTAAGGGCAAATCCACTTTGCACTACAAGTGCAGTTTCAAGTGCACTTGTAGTACAAAGTGTCTTTGCCTTTAGTAAATAACACCCAACAGTGCTTTGTAATGTTACACAATCACGCAATTTTCAGGACTCACCACATTTCTGTCAGGGTCAGCTAAAAGAAACACAGGCAGTAAATTTCAACAAATATTTTAGTAGTTTTTTTTTATTATTTGAAAAAGGTTTCAGACATTGTCTGGCATATTGATAGCCCCCCTACCCGCAAAGTAATCAAGGTATCTTAGCCGGACATCACGGGCACCCAGGGGGGGAAGCCAGGACGGCCACTTTCAAGCGCCGTCAGGGTTGTTTCATTTAGAATTCTGGCTTCAGGCCCAACTGAGCCAGCATAGTTGGCAAAATGTTGCCGTAAAAAGTTGTGTAGAACACAGCACGCCAGGATGATATGATTCAGTTTGTACTCCGCCATATGTATGGGTGTAAGAAAGAGGCGGAACCGGCTGGCCATGATTCCAAACATGTTCTCCACCACTCTTCTGGCTCTGGTCAGCTGGTAATTAAAAACCCTCTGGTCCAGGGTCAGGGTCCTCATCGGGAATGGCCGCATAAGATGGCCCCTCAGCGCAAACGCTTCATCCGCAACGAGGACGAATGGGAGTCCTTCCACATTGTCTTCTGGAGGTGGCAAGTCCAAGCTGCCATTCTGGAGATGTCTGGGCGATGACTCCACCATCGGACATCCGGCCATTCTTCCCCACGTCCACATACAGGAACAGCCGACACCACCGCCAACATCACAATACTATTGAACCCCTTATAGTTGAAATAGTATGACACCGATTTGGGTGGTGGGACGATATGGACGTGTTTACCATCAATTGCCCCTCCGCAGTTAGGAAAGTCCCACCACTGGGCAAAGTGGGAGGCCACAGTCTGCAATTCCTGTGGGTTGGAAGGAAACTGTGGAGTCAAACAACAACAAAAAATTAGTCATTTTGCACATAAACAGGGAAAGCAGATTAGACACAAACATCCTTGGCCAACATCAAGATAACATTTATTTGAGGGAGTTTTTAAAGACCAAAGTATAAGGTACACCTATCAGATTCCCCCTCCCCCCCATGGGCCATTTCTAACATTTTAGGGGGGGAGCTCTTGGACAGGTAACCCTCTCCACTTCATTGAGAGATGAATGCCTAAATAATGTGTATTACTTTGGCCAGCCCCTCCTTAGTTACACTATTGACAGCCCACTGGCCAGGTAAGAAGTGTCATAATACAAAGATATAAATACACATTGTACACATTTGAGCACATTTGAAAATTCTGCTACTACCTATCAAGATAATAATAGGATACAAAAACTTTAAACAGTACCATTTGAAAGTATACAGGCAGGCCCTTGCACTACATGCTTTGGGGAATTCATCCATAAATCTGACCACAAAAGAGATTGGTATAGTATATATGGGTTTGGCAAAGTTAGCAGATAGATGATTAAGGATAGATAGAGAATTTGTATCAGCTGACTTAGCAGTTGGGGGAGGGAGGGTTCCAAATGATTTGGGGACCCCCCAAAAAAGCCTCTGGCACTCTGCCAGATTTTAAAGCACAAATCACATTTGGGGTAAAGCACTACTATGGAGCTGATAAAATACATTGTTAAGTGACTACATGAGGTGAATATAGGGTCAGGAGACCATGCTGGGGAGGTATTAAAGGCAAATATGTATGAAGGACAAAAAAAAATTACATAAAAATCCAGCATGCATGAGGACAAAGGGGACATTCACAGCATATTACAATCATGGTAATTAGGAAATGAGGAAAGAAATACAATATATGATCAAACATTAAATACAATAAAATGTGATGTTAAAGGATAAATCTTACCTTAATATACTCCTTCTGCAGGACCTGGATGATGGCAGAACAGGTCTCTGGGATAATGATCCCCAGAGCCTGGGGGGAGATGCCTGTTGAGAACTTGAGGTCCTGCAGGCTTCTCCCCTTCGCCAAGTACCGCAGCGTGGTGACTAGCCTCTGCTCCGGAGTGATGGCTTGCCTCATGCAGGTATCCTGCCTGCTAATATAAGGGGTCAGCAAAGCCAACAAACGGTGAAATACGGGGTCTGTCATCCGGAGAAAGTTCCTGAAATCATCAGGATTATTCTCATGGATCTCACAGAGCAAAGGCATGTGACAGAACTGGTCACGCTGGAGCAACCAATTCTTGGTCCATGAACTCCTCCCCACCCTGTTCATGGACTGGACTTGTGTCAAGGTAAGGACCCCAACACCAAGCCCCCTCACAGCACGAACTCTACGAGGAGTACATATATGCAACATGGCTAGAAAACGGTCGGCTGCTCAGAACGAAGTAACAGAACATACTGAAGAACAGCAAGGCCTGTGAAGGGCGACCTGAAAATCAGTAACGAATGAATAAGAACACAATGATAAATCAATGCAAACTCACTGCATGAACTGAAGAGCAGATACAAACCCACAAGCACAAACTGTACAGCAGAAAACAATCTGAAAGCCACGAGTCTGAAAAAGCGCGAATCATCTCTCACCAAACTTTTACTAACACGAGATTAGCAAAAGGAGCCCAAAGGGTGCCGCGCTTGGTTTGGACCTGCCCTTTTCTAGTCTCGTCGTATGTGGTGTACGTCACCGCGTTCTTGGCGATCGGAAATTCCGACAACTTTGTGCGACCGTGTGTATGCAAAACAAGTTTGAGCCAACATCCGTCAGAAAAAATCCATGGATTTTGTTGTCAGAATGTCCGATCAATGTCCGATTGTGTGTACGGGGCATTAAACTGCAACTGACATTGGGGGTTATTTACTAAAGGCAAATCCACTTTGCACTACAAGTGCACAGCAAGTGCACTTGGAAGTGCAGTCGCCGTAGATCTGAGGTAGGCATGCAAGGAAAATAAAAAATAGCATTTTTTGCTTGCACATGATTGGATGATACAATCTGCAGAGCTTCCCCTCATTTCAGAGCTTCTCCTCAGATCTACAGCGATCTACAGCGATAGCACTTTCAAGTGCACTTGTAGTGCAAAGTGGATTTGCCTTTAGTAAATAACCCCCATTGTCTTTCTATATGTAACAGCAAAATCAATTCTCTCCCACCCTTCTTTCTGGGCCTTTAAAACAAAGAATGACAAATTGCTCCAGTGAGATGATCTTTATAAAAGAAGAAGTGCCAGTTAGGCAATCAATGAGCAGGCTACAGTTATAGTACTGTAACCACCATTTTTCTTATGTTACGCATTTGTGTCAGGAATTGCCTGAACGATTAATTATATTGAAAAATATATTGATATGCAGTGCTATAAATGTAGTATTACAGATAAAAAGTCAATAGTGTTTGAAATAAAGTCCTTGTTCAAGAGAAAATGCCTGAATCACCCGCAGTGAAGACAGAAATACAAATTAGGTGAATACGGACTCCACCGAACATCAACCCACCAGGCCTCTTACCAAAAACAATGGACCACTTAATCACAGGTGGTCAAACAGACATGATAAATCCACAGAGCCACAAAACCATTAATGGAGATCACAGATGGCTGGATATTGCAGTTCCACCAAATAATCAGAGGTGCATGCATAAAATATAAAAGAAGGAACTCCTCATGGTGTAGTATTATGAACCAGGGTCATATTTATTCAAAGAAAAATCCAGGGTACTCACATTTCATCAGATAAAAACGAGAATGTAAAAAGCAGCAGTCTGTATAAGCAACATTTGTTTCCAACCACAAAGATGTCCTTGGTCGACACGTTGCAGTGTTGTGACATCAGAACTCCTCCCAACGCGGCGTTTCGTCCAATTGAATGTCATCATGGGCGTGGTTAGAGTTCATACTGACTTTTTTATATAGGAGGAAGGGCGGAAGTAGACACACCCATTCCCCTTTCTTCCAAGCCTCTCTCCCATCCGCAGAAAGCCGAACCACAGACAACCGGATGTTTACATCCAGGTCTCAAAATTCATGGCTAGAAACACCCACGGCGGCCATGTTTAGGGAGACTAGATAGGAAACACTATGAATGTATCCATACATTCTCTGAGAAGGGAAAGGAAAAAGAAAGCGGGCCAAATTGGAAACAAGAATAATAATAAATGGAAAAAAATTAAGAATACTTAAAAAATCCAAAAATGAAAATATTAAGTGTAATTAATAGAATTACAGTTTATTCAAAAAACTGCCTCTATAGTAGGCATAATGTTGCCTTCTTGTGGTTGATAACAGGTTCCACAGGAAAATCAAATATATAAAAGCAACATCCAGAAAACATAAATATAAAAAGATAATAAAAAATCTAAAAAAATCTAAAAAAAAGGAGAACAGTCTGGGGGTTCAACTGTTGTTAATAAAGGCATGCACATCCCATTCTATGTTCAGATCTACAGCGATCTACAGCGATTGCACTTTCAAGTGCACTTGTAGTGCAAAGTGGAGTTGCCTTTAGTAAATAACCCCCATTGTCTTTCTATATGCAACAGCAAAATCAATCCTCTCCCACCCTTCTCTCTGGGCCTTTAGACAGGTGTGTGGCTTTACTAATCAAGTCCAATCAGTATAATCAAACACAGCTGGACTCAAATGAAGGTGTAGAACCATCTCAAGGATGATCAGAAGAAATGGACAGCACCTGAGTTAAATATATGAGTGTCACAGCAAAGGGTCTGAATACTTAGGACCATGTGATATTTCAGTTTTTCTTTTTTAATAAATATGCAAAAATGTCAACAATTCTGTGTTTTTCTGTCAATATGGGGTGCTGTGCTGCATTAATGAGGAAAAATGAACTTAAATGATTTTAGCAAATAGCTGCAATATAACAAAGAGTGAAAAATGTAAGGGGGTCTAAATACTTTCCATCCCCACTGTATATATACATATCAAGCATCATTTAAGATATGTGGACACTGTACAAAGGATATCAAACTAGGAGTATTAGCATTTTTATTGATGTTCAACCTCCATAGTCCATAATATGCTAAGATGGAACTATGAAGTTTTATTCATGTATTGATGAGAATATTCTAATAAGAACCGCACCATCTCCGCATATATAAAAGTGTATGATTATGTGACTATGACCTCAATTATCATATTCCCTATGTAGTGATGTATTAATCTGATTAGAATTATCCTACATGTAGAAATAGTTTATGTATACAAATTATTGTATTTAGAAATATAATATATATATATATATATATATATATATATATATATACACACAGTTCTTTTCTTTTACTTATATGTATAAATAATCATAATATATAAGTAAAACACCTCTTCATAATCAATATGATCATATTTGATATGATCAAAACCTGTATAATAATAATTTGAAATAGTGCTGTATCAGAAATGTATGCCCATATACTGACATTACCCGATCCCCTAATTATTATAGAAAAATATATTAGAAATATCACATGACCATGCCTGTATCATGTCTGTGTACAGAGGTATATTGGAAGTTTTTTTAATTTAGTAAACATAAACCAAAGGTTTCTTCATACTCTGTATGGATATAGTGTATTCTTGCCTTGGAAAGTCAGTTGATGTTTTCTGTTTCAAGGTTTATTACCCCAGTGTCACGTACCTGACGGTAGAGCCTTATATACAGGGAGCGGCCTCTCTTACTCCTCTGATTATGGCCCCCTGATAGAGCAGACAGGAGTCGCACAAGTGCCTGACGGGTCGTCTTCCTGGAACTGGGAACAGCAGCAGGGGGCACGGTGCTTGAGCAGGATTCTCCAGCTAGCGGAAGAGGCAGGTTAAGCAGACCGGGTCATACACTGGTGGGAATGTCAGGAGCAGAAGCGGAGGCAGAAGCATAGTCAGGAGACAGGTCGGGTCGGCAACGGGCTGGCAGTGTGGTAATAGAAGGAGCAGGCAGGTGCGGAGGTCAGAACAAGCCGGGTCAGGTGCAGGCAGCAGGTAGCGGAGTCAAGGCAAGCCGGGTCGGTAAACAGGTACAGGTATCAGAAGTAAGCAGGCAGGAACACACGGCAATGCTGTAGAACGGACAGCACTGGATGCAAGCACAGACCAAGTTTAAATAGCCTCTTGGTCATGTGCACACAGGTGCACCGAAAGTGTTCTGGCAGAGGCTGAGGTCACAGGTCGACTTCTCCGTCGGCCATCTTGAGTACTGGCTGGTCTTCCCTGACATTGCCCCCCCTAACGGGCAGCCTCCGGATGCCCAATCTGGCTACTTTGTCAGGATAGGTCCTCTTAAAGGTTTGGATCAGTTCTTGGGCATGAATGTTGGTTTCAGGTTCCCACGAGTTGTCTTCAGGACCGTAACCCCTCCACTTAATAAGGTATTGAACTTGACCTCTCCTTCTCCTGCAATCTAAAATCGCCTCTATTTCAAATTCCTCTTTGGCGTCTATTACCACGGGTTCGGGTGGCTCTGTATTCCAATCCAGAAAAGAGTTAGGGATGGCGGGCTTCAGTAAGGCTATATGGAACAGAGGGTGGATCCTGAAGGTCTCCGGTAATTCCAGTTCATAGGCGACATCATTAATCCGCCTCTTTACAGGGAAAGGTCCCATGAATCTGGGGCCTAATTTTCTCGAGGGACAGGCTAATTTCAGGTTCGTTGTGGCTAGCCAGACTTGGTCCCCCGGGTTCAGGATTAACTCCCCTCTTCTCTTCTTGTCGAAGATCTGTTTATTGTAAGCCTTAGTCTTGCCATCGTCTCTTGTAACAACTTGTTGTTGGAGTTAAAGAAATCCAACGTTTCGAGTACAGTGGGTACAGGGGATTCCGGAATGTTATTAAACAGAAAGGAAGGATGAAACCCATAGTTTGCGAAGAAAGGAGATTGTTTCATGGCTGAGTGAGAAAAATTAATGTAGGCAAACTCGGCTAAGGGAAGTAGGGACACCCAATCGTCTTGTGAGAAGGAAGAAAAGCAGCGCAGATATTGTTCCAGTGTTTGGTTGGTCCTTTCTGTCTGAACATTAGTTTGCGGGTGATAGGCTGAGGAAAATGTCAGTTCAATCCCCAAAGATTCACACAAGGATCTCCAGAATCTGGAGGTAAACTGGACCCCTCTGTCTGAGACTAAGTTTGCCGGAACCCCATGAAGTCTTATAACTTCTCTGATAAAAATCTGTGCAGTCTCTTGTGCAGAGGGAGTGCCTTTCATGGGAATGAAGTGGGCCATCTTGGATAATGGATCGACGATCACAAAAATAGTACTGTAGCCCTCGGTTGAGGGCAGCTCCACAATGAAATCAATTGAGATCATTCTCCACGGTTTATTCGGGACAGGTAATGACTTCAACAGACCCCAGGCCCTGGATTTGCTGTTCTTATTATGGATACAAGTGGTACAAGATTCCACGTATTTCCTGCAGTCCTTCGACCACCAGAAAGTTCGCTGCACAAGTTCAGAAGTCTTGCTGACCCTGAAGTGCCCTGCCAGCGCATGATCATGGCACATACCCAAAGTGGCTGTTCACAGATCTTCCGGCACAAAGATCTTATCCTCATAACAGAGTAGCCCCTCCTGTGTCCGTAAGGTGGTCCCGGGTGGTGTAGAACTTCCCACAGAGGCCTGCTTGATCTGAGTCACTAAGCCCCCTTGTAGAAGAAGGAAATTCCCAGAGGACAGGATTGTATCCGGGGGAGAGACATCTTGAGATTTGCTGAACATGCGTGATAGTGCATCCGGCTTTATGTTCTTGGATCCGGGTCTGTATGTCAGGTGAAAGGTGAAAGGTGCCCACCTGGCCTGACGGGGTCTCAATTTTCTTGCTGTCCTTAGATATTCTAGATTTTTGTGGTCTGTATAGATTAGGATTGGATGTCCAGCTCTCTCGAGAAGGTATCTCCATTCTTCTAGTGCTGCCTTAATCGCTAAAAGTTCACGATCCCCGACGTCGTAATTCTTCTCTGTGCTAGACAATTTATGCGAGAAGAATGCGACTGGGTGCAACAGGGCCTTGGGACCCTATCTTTGAGACAAGATAGCTCCAACCGCTATTTCCGAGGCATCCACTTCTAAGACATAAGGTAAGGCCGAGTCGGGGTGCTTCAAAATGGGGGCGGATGTGAAAAACTTCTTCAGCGCCTCAAAGGCCGTCTGAGCCTCTGGAGACCAGCGGAATCTGGAACCTTGTTTGGTGAGTTGTGTAATGGGGGCAATGATTGTTGAAAACCCCCGAATAAATTTTCGGTAAAAGTGTGCAAAGCCTATGAAGCGTTGAATGCTTTTCTTGTCACATGGAATAGGCCAGACCAGGATAGTCGTGACCTTCTGGGGATCCATCTTGATGCCCTCGGTGGAAATGATCAGGCCCAGGAACTGGATACTCTGGCGTTCAAACTCGCACTTCTCGGGTTTGGCGTACAATCCATGTTGTCGAAGGAGAGTTAGTATGCTTCTGACATGTCTGCAGTGGTGATCTAAGGATGAAGAAAAGATTAGCATATTATCAAGGTATACAATAACGAATAAGTCCAGGAAGTCTCTGAGGACGTCATTAATGAAGTGCTGGAAAGTGGCCGGGGAGTTACAGAGTCCGAAGGGCATCACGAGATACTCACAATGCCCAAATCGTGCGCGGAAGGCAGTCTTCCACTCGTCACCTTCTCGAATGCGCACCAAATTATAGGCGCCCCGAAGATCCAGTTTGGTAAATATGGTAGTGGAACCAAGTCTCTGAAAAAGTTCGGGAACTAGTGGAAGTGGATAACGGTTGTTCACCGTAACCTTGTTGAGCTCACGGTAATCCACACAGGGCCTTAATGAATGATCCTTTTTCTCAACAAAGAAAATCCCTGCCCCAGCTGGAGACATAGAAGGGTGGATGAACCCTTTCCTTAGATTGTCATTGATGTAGTCCTTTAGCGCTACCAGCTCGCTTTCGGACAAGGGGAAAATTCTCCCAAAAGGGACTTCGGCTCCGGGAAGTAGCTCTATAGGGCAGCAAAGGTCAAGTCCACAGAACAGCTGCAGACTCTGGAGTCAATTATGGCGGTAGTCTGAATAGTCCTTCCTGGCAGCTGTAAAGAGATGAGAAAAGTAAGGTGAGCGGGATTGTTAAGTGAGCTTGGAGTCAGCGAGGCAGAAGTAGTGGAGAGGGACTTACGAGGCTTCAGTGGGCAGGACCTCACGTAATGTCCGGATTCCCCGCAGTATAGGCACAGGTTCTGCTGGCGACGGCGTTGTCGCTCTTCGGTGGAGAGAGAGAGACGCAGCAGGCTGAGCTGCATAGTTTCCGGAGCGCCAGGAGCCGGAGTGGCCGGAGCCGGTGGGGCTGGATTGAATGAACTGGGTACCCGGGGTAACATCCATACCGGACGGGATGGAGCTGCCGCTCTCTCTAGTCTTCATTCTCTCAGCCGGCGATCGATCTGAATGGATGGATCAATCAAGGAGCAGAATAGGATCCTTGGGAGGAAGCAGATGCTAATAACGGTCCCTGAGGGATGGCAGAGTCCGTCAGAGTCTGTAGGTGTCCCTCCAGCTGAGTGTAGCCCTGCTGTAAGTCCTTGACAGCTTGTGCCAGGCCAGCCAGGTGCTGGCAAAGTTCATCCATGGGAGAGGGTCCCTGCGCAGGCTCAGACATGGCTGTCCGTTACTGTCACGTACCGGACGGTAGAGCCTGATATGCAGGGAGCGGCCTCTCTTACTCCTCTGATTCTGGCCCCCTGATAGAGCAGACAGGAGGCGAAGAAGTGCAGAGTTGCATGAGTGCCTGACGGGTCGTCTTCCTGGAACTGGGAACAGCAGCAGGGGGCACGGTGCTTGAGCAGGATTCTCCAGCTGGCCGAAGAGGCAAGTTAAGCAGACCGGGTCATACACTGGCGGGAACGTCAGGAGCATAAGCGGAGGCAGAAGCGTAGTCAGGACACAGGCCGGGATGGCAACGGGCTGGCAGCGTGGTAATAGAAGGAGCAGGCAGGTGCGGAGGTCTGAACAAGCCGGGTCGGAAAACAGGTACAGGTATCAGAAGTAAGCAGGCAGGAACACACGGGAATGCTGTAGAACGGACAGCACTGGATGCAAGCACAGACCAAGTTTAAATAGCAGGTCGACTTCTCCGTCGGCCATCTTGAGTACTGGCTGGTCTTCCCTGACACCCAGTCTTAATAGGAAAGTCTTGTTAGGAAAGAATAAAACAGATTTTTCCTAGGCTCCAGGTGGAGAAGTACACACTCATTGTTCTATCAACTAGCTCTGCAAACAGGCTTGTTTACAGACCCCCAGCAGATCGTGAAAAACCAGAATGTCCTAAATTGAAAGACTGGCATGACCCGTGCCCTTAAGTTGACCCTTTATCTTTGGGCTCATTCAGTAAAAGATGAACGTTTCCAAAACTGAAGTGATGAAAATATATCTATTCTTCACAATGGTTCTGACACTTAGAACCCATGCCATTCACCTGGGGGAGCCAATTATATTGCTAAATTTATTGGAGAACATGCACTAGTCAACTGAAAAAGGGATGAAGGGATCATCAAGCACAAAATTAAACTTTAGAACAAATCAAAATAGATCATTCATAGCATCACCATTGAATCATATGCATGGTGTAAGTCATGGATTATACAGGGCATGCTTAAATCCTGGCACTAGGTTTCTTGTGGCTTTAAATAGCCTATTTGTACCAAGCAGGTCCAACAAAAATTTGTTTCCTATGCAGGTGCACCTGCTGTATAAACTATATGTAGCATAAGCTACAGTACATACAGTATACAGTGCTGTGTTTCGGTAGCCATACGGGGACCTCCCAACCTGCTCCCTGAACAAATCAAATCAGGCTGAGTTCTGCTCAGCTATTCACAGGAAGCATTATAAATCAATACAGGACTTCCTCTGATTGGCTGAGGTGGAGAGGCAAGCAGATGATGTCAAAATTTCCACCCCAGTCAGTCAGTGGAAGCCTTGTATTCATTGATGAAATACATTGCTTCCTGTAAATGGCTGAGCAGTGCTCTGCCAGACTCAAATTTGTCTGGGAGCAGAATTGGAAGCTCCTGTACTCCTGCTGGAACACAGCGCTATATACTGCATGTAGCTTATGCTTCACGCAGTTTATTCAGTGCTCCCAGAGGGCACATCTGTTAGTGAAGCAAATCCTTTGTTTGGACCAGCTTGGTTCAAGCAAACTATTTAAAAAGTCACAGGAAACCTGCAGCTTAGCTCATTCCACTGCCTCTTACAGTATGTTCAGTATCAGGGATCAGCAACCATGTTTAAAAAAAAAATAGTTTTGTTAAAATATTATGAGATGATTCTGTTGAGATTTAAAATTATGATTTAATAAATTATGTTGTGATTAAAGAAAATTATCATTTAGATTGTAATTTAAATCTATTGTTATATGTCACCTTATTTAAAGTGATATAATTGTTTTGCCAGGATTTTATTATGCTCAAAATATATCATATCATGAACACTGCCAAATGTTTATAAATATAATTATTTTTCATAGGGATGTTGAAAGATCTTTCATTACTCATTAGAATGACTAATTAATATATAATAATTAATTACCCAACATTAAAATTGTATGAAAACAATAAAAATAATAACATTAATTCTAATTGATTTTTAGGGGATATGGGAATGAACATATTCTGCTACAAGAAAGGGAATGTATTGAAAAAACTGGACACAGGAGACCCAGAATAAATCATTTTTAGTGAGCCTGTTATTAACAAGAAATTGGAAGCAATGCCTAAAACTGCACAAAAATGTAAGTACTAAATCACTGTCATTTAAAATATGTAGAATATTACATGACCATGATCAGAATAAGGCAAAAATGCACATGGCTTACTTCTAAATTTGAATTTTTTTAATATATAAAATATACCTTAACCACATGGATAGTTTTAACTATCACTTCATTCCTTTTCCAATGTACAGATACTATTCCCAGTCATTCCAAGCATCTGGTAGAGTGTTAGACTTTATGCAACAATGTACAGTTTCAACTTTCATTCCTTGTCCTTGTACTTTAAGTATGTGCACATACCTTTTATATTGGATACGACTGCACCACGTCCATACGTTTTTTGTTTTGTAGAAATTAGTGCTTCCTAATGCTTTTTCTGTGGAAATAGATTCCAAGATATTACAGTCACCTATGCACCTGTATTGAATTTGAATTTTTTTATTTTCAATAGATTTTATTGAAGGAAATTACATTACAGGATATAGCAAAGACGATAATATGTTTTCATATAACGTTTGGCATAAACCATGTAGCCTAGGCAATGTTTACATAAGTGGATTGTAGAGCAAAAACAACATCATATAAGAAGAACTTTCGCACAGAGTTAACTGGATGGATCATCTGTGGAGGATCCCTAAAACTACAATGTGGACGAAAAAAGGGGGAGAAATAAGGAAGGAAGGGGGAGGTACACCACTATACTGTAGAAAGCACTAGGACTGTGACTGAAGTCATGAACTGGGTGCTCTCGATTGGGATGCTGATGAGGGAGGAGGGTGAGCATGTTTTAATGGCGTGGAGGATTTCGAGTCCCTCTATTTGTGAGTTAGTTGTTGGAGGTGTCCTCTTTCCCGGGAGGTGTAGGGAGAGCCCAATAGTATGAGAATGAATTTTCAAAGTTATCAAGTTCCTCTTGAGATAGTGTCGATTCCATGAAAGCCTGCCATCTGGAGTAGAGACGTTTGCTGGAGGCTTCGTGTTAAAGATTGGTGTTGAGTTTGTCTTTGTGTAACAGGTGCAAAAGCTCCCGTTTGACCTGTGAGATCTTTGGACAGCAGGGGAAAGTCCACATTTTTAAGATGGATCTCCGAGAGACTAGGAGACATACCAGGATCCAGTCTTTGTGCAGTAGGTAGGCGTTAGGGGACCATGATAGTAGTTGTTTGTCCCAGTTGTCAAAGATGAGGAACAGGGGATCTTTTGGTAATTTCAGCAGGGTTATATCATATATGAAAGATATAACTTGATCCCAGAAGGTAGAGATGTAATTGCATGCCCAGAAACGGTGAGTTAAGGAAGGTCTAGCTTGATGGCATAGGGGCAGATCGCAGAGGCCTGGTTGTTCTTTTCCAAGAGGAAAGGTAAATAGGCACGGTGAAGAATTTTTTGGGTTTCTCTCCAAGTTTCGTTGGGGATCAGTTGTAGGATTTTGTTGTAGCCTAGTAGAAGTTTATCTACTCTGTCAGAGAAGTCTCTGCCCCAATTTTCTGCTGATGAGGAGGCTATCGTAGGAGTGGTCTTTTGCAGGAGAAGTTTGTAGATGTGAGAGATGGTATAGGAGTCTTCTTGGAGCAGATGATCTGTAAAGATGATCTGCTCTGAATCTTTTGTGCTCCTCTCTGCATGAGTTGCGAATGAAGCTGACACATTGCCCAAAGTGGAAAGCATGAGACTGGGGAAGGGAGAATGTTTCAAAAATGACTGAGAAGGCGTGGGGTCACCCCGTTTCCACGTCGCATAGTGAAGAGAATTTGGTGAGGCCTTTTTGTTGCCAAATGAAGAAGGGTTTGTGCTCCATCCCCGGTGGGAAGTTTGGGTTGCTCTGGATTGGAAGGTGCCTGGACATGAAGGGGGAGAGCTTCAGGCTTTTTCTTACTTCCCTCCAGGCTATGGCAGTGTTCCATAAGAGGAGATTATGTTGTATAGTTGAGGGGGTAGATTTTCACTTGCAGTGGAGAAGGGCAACCAAGGAGTAAGGGTGGGCAATTAGTGATTCAAAGAGGTAGCTTGAATAGCGGGCAGATTGTGATATCCAATCTAGGCCTATTCGGAGAAGACATGCTAGGTTGTAAGCTCTGACATTAGGAAGACTAATACCCCCTTCACGTCTGGGAAGATATAATTTTGCAAAAGCAATGCATGGTCGTTTGTTCTGCCAGAGAAATTTAGAGATAGCTTTGTTTAAAAACGTACTATCCTTGTGTTTTAGGAGTAGTGGGATCATTTGAAGCGGGTACAATAAGCGTGCAAACCTGACCATTTTTACTAAGTGGCATCTTTCCAGAAGCGAAGGAGGCAGATCCATCCAGTTTCCCAATTTTTGGGATACCTTTTTGATCAGAGTGGGGTAATTGAGGTGGTATATAGAAGATTGTAGCTACCCTATTTTGATGCCTAGGTAGGTTGTGTGTGATTTGGCTACCGTGAAAGGTGAATGGAAGGCCCAAGGAGGGTTTAAAAGGGTGCCTATGGGGAAGATTTCACTTTTATTATAGTTAATGCGGAGACCCGAACAAAGTTTAAATTAATCAAATATTGTTTTAATAGTTTACATGTCAGAAGAGGGATTCGCTGAGAAGATGAGAACATCATCGGCAAAGAGGGAGGTGCGTAGTTCATGCTCGCCAATGTTGATTCCATGTAAGGGGCCTTTTGGGTTAGGTATTTAGAAAGGGGTTCTAATGCAAGGTTGAACATCAGTGGGGAGAGGGGGCAGTGGAATTCATCAGAGAGAAGGCCGGCTACCACCAGTCTGGCCTTGGAAGATGTGTACATGGTGTTCACCAGGTGTTTGAAGGGGCCACTGAAGCCCATTTTTGACATGGCCATCGAAAGCCATTCAAAGCTGACGTTGTCAAAGGCTTTCTCCGTGTCCAGAGTGATGATGGCAAAGTCTTCCCCGGGTTACATTTAGCATGTTCTAGGACCATCATTACCTTTTGGATATTTAATGTGGCTGTTCTCCCTTTTACAAAACCTGACTGAGCAGGGTGTATCAGAGAGGGGATGATGGTGGCAAGTCTAGTGGCAACAATTTTTGAGAGGATTTTGACATCTAGGTTTAAAAGTGATATGGGTCTATAGGAGCCTGGTTCAAGGGGGTCTTTTCCTTTCTTCAAAAGTAATTTGATGATGGCCTGGTTCCCCGTAGGTAAGTTTGGGCCGCCTGACCGTATGCCTCTGTAGACATTGAGGAGGGTGGGTTATGTTATTTTTTGTAGGGTTTTATAGAATTTCCTTGTAAACCCATCAGGGCCTGGTGCTTTAAATGGAGCTAGGTTGTGAATGGTTGTGGATATTTCAGATAGGGAGATGGGTGCATTTAGGGCCTCAAGTTGAGAAGGAGTGACTGCTGATAGAGATATTTTATCGTGAAAAGATTGTGTGATTTTTTTTTTCTATGGGGTCAGTAGCATATAGTGATGAATAGTATTGTAGCATGACTTTTTTATTTCCTGGTGCAAGGTTTTAATGGTGCCTGAGGTGTCTCGTAAGTTGGTGATATGGGTAGGGTGGTAAAGGCCTTTGCAGAACCTTGCCAGTAATTTGCCTGCTTTGTTGCCAAATTTGTGGAGAGTAGCGTCCATATGAGCCCTTTTAGTCAGTAGTCAGTTCTAGCGTGTCTGCCCAGGTGTCAAAAGCCCTTTTTGCTGCCTGCCATTCCGTTCTATTTTCAGGGGAGTGTAGGGCATATAGAGATTGTTGTGCCAGTCGGAGTCTGGTGCTATCCATCTTGTAATTTGCTAGAATGTGTTTTTTGTAAGAAGCGGCATAGGATGATCCGGCCTTGAAGGAAGGCCTTGCCAACATCCCAAAAAAGGTTTGGGTAGTCAGCGTGTGAGAAGTTGGCTGTAAAAAAATGTTTCCATGCTTCCTCCATGTATTGTTGGAAATCAGATTTATTGTGGACATAGGATGGTAAGTGCCATATTCTGGGGTTAGGATGTAGGTCGAGGTTGTCAAGAGTTGTTGATATTGGGGCATGATCTGATATGGCTATGTCATGAATATCTGCTCCAGAGATCATTGGGACAAGATTGTCAGTACAGAAGAGGTAATCGATTCTGGTGAAGACATTATGTGGATTAGAGTAGAAAGTGAATTCACTGTCCATTGGGTGTAAGAGTCACCAGATGTCGTGGAAGTGGAGAGAGTCCATTGTGGATGTGAATTGCGTTAAGTTAGAGGTTTTGGGAAGTTCACGGGGGGTGTTTGGGTGTAGATCTGTCATCTGTCGGGTGTAGTGTGGTGTTAAAGTCAGCTCCAACTATATAGGGTATATGTGGGTTTTTTATTAATCTAGTGGAGATCTCGTTAAAGAATTGTTTACCGGGGCTATTGGGGGCTTATATATTGGATATCACAAGATCTCTGTTTCCTACACTGATATGTGCAGTGAAGAAACGAACCTGATTGTTGGGGTCTACAGACATGACTTCACAGGGGAGGTTTTTGTGAATCAGGATGAGAACCCTGGCTTTGCGTCAAGCTGCGTTGGATCCCAGGACAGTGCCTACCCAGAGCTTTCTCATGCAATGAAAGTCGGGGGACGATAGGTGGGTCTTCTGAAGTAGGGCAATGTCGGTTTTAAGCCTCTTAAGATGGCGAAGAATTTTAAGTCTCTTGATGGGGGACCTAAGCCCTTTTACATTCCAAGAGGTGATTTTCATGTGGCGGAAAAATTTTTAGGGGGATTTGGGCTGGTGTCAAGTTTGTATTGGGTTCTGACCTGAAGGGAGAAACTTCTACATTAGTGCAGATCAATGGGGTTTTCATATGAGAGTCTACTGGTATCTGAGTGTCTGGTGTTTGACGGGTGGTATAGGATAGAGGTGAGAAAAGTGGGAGAGGATTTGGAGGGGTAAAAGCACAAAATAAACATATTACAAAACATTGAAAGAACTTCGATTTTTTCCGCATGGGTTCACTGTATAGGCCATCTCCCAGTACTGACCCGAATGATTCAGTGGAGGCTTGCCCAAAAATTCACTGATATCTTTTGCAGAAATCTGGGGTTGTGTATGAGGAAGGGAGATGGCTGTATGCAGTAAGGCCATAGGGGTAATTTCAAAGCAGTGGAGATATAGTAAGGTTAAAGATAACACAAATAAAACATAATACCAAGGCCTGCCAGTTTGTTGGAGGCTAAAACAGAGGAGAACGTTAATGTGGGTGACACCCAACCTGGGATAACCTACAAGATAGCTTACATGCACCCGTTAGTGATCGGAGCGGATTTTTATGATTACTGAATCAATGAGAAGTAGATCGATGGTCAGGACCAGAGTATCTGAGACGTTTTGGAGAGTCTTTCTGTGGGCTTCTTTGGTCCAGAGGCAGATTTTTCGGGGCAACTCTGGATGAGGAGTTGGAGTGCGAATCTGCGTGTAGTGTACGCAGGAAGACTTCCGCTTCAGAAGGATCCTGGAAGGAGAGCTGGTCTCCGTTCGGGGCCTTGAGGTGGAGAATTGCAGGGAAAGCCAAGATGAATTTCACTTGTTGCTGGTGGAGTTCCGTGCAGATATATTGTAGTAGTCCGCAAAGATCAGAATCTTTATTCCGTCTATTTGAAGGGATCTAGACTGCCTGAATTTTTGAAAGATGGAGGCTTTGTCCGATTTGTTTAAGTATAAGGGTTTAAGGGCCTTGATGTGTGGCTGGGCCGTCTGGGCCATTTGCGATCGCGTGGCCAGTTTTCTCTATGAAACGATACATGGGTGAGCGGAGTGTCACCTGGGGGGGCTGTGGGCAGTGGTGGAGGGTCGGGCAGATTTTACAGGCCGATTTAAGGGTTGTGCTGCGGGAGCTGATGTGAGAGACAGCTACTCCATGCGGCGCCGGTACCTGAAGTATTGAATTTGAATTGAATATGTTTTACATTTTTGTAAATAAACATATAATTAGGCTGATATACACTGATAACATTTAAAAAGGTAGATTGCTTGCTTGCTGTGGTCATATTTTGAATTGATAAGGCACTTGAAGCAATATTAAATGCTGCACCAATATCTTGAATGCTTTTGAAGCTACAAATATTGACATAGCAATTGCTCTTTTTTTGCACTTGTGATACTTTTCAAAGTTTTGGCAGTACAGTACTATCATGTGCTTAATTGATTGTTCAGAAGTTTAACTAAGGAATACAATGTAACAGAGTTGAATTGACTCTGTTACATTCTGATGCAGATTACCTTTGACCTACTGTACATATATTGTCAGCTAGGGTTCATTCATATGGATAGCTGGGGGAGGTAAAAGTAGATGGATGAGCCTCTCAGTCGCTCACCCAAATAGAACAATGCTGCAGGTCAGGGCTATGCTCATGTCATGGTAAAATTTTAATGGCATATCCCATTCAGCAAGCAGTACCACCTCCAAATACAATCCATTGATATGAAGGGGGCTACATCGCAAACACCCTCCAACTGTGTACAATGCACACAGTTGCGGCATGGTGGTTTGGCATTGAAAGGTTAAAGCAGGTAGTGAGGAGGTGACATATCACCACCTGTCTGACACCCTCTGAAAAGTGATCTACCATGGATCACTTTCATAGGGGCAGCAGCATAGCCGCACATGTGAACAAACCCTAAAAGATAGCATCCTTTGTTAAAAAAAATGTTTCTTTTTTTTTATTAGATTTGCCCTTAAAGTGGAACTTTAGTCAGAAAATTAAGTCCTGCTAGATCACTTCATTTTGCAAGTATAGCTTTGTTAAACATTAAAAAAAGTGCTTATTCTGTTTAAAATCCATTACACTGAGGTTGATTTACTAAAGGCAAATAGACAGTGCACTTGCAAAGTGCAGTTGCACTCTCCAAAAGCAGTTGCTCCAAAGCTTAGTAAATGACCAGAAGCTCTACTGACTTTCATCATCCAATCACATGCAATTTTCCTTGCATGTGATTGGGTATTCTTTGCAAAGTGAAGCTTTACCTCATTTAGGCCTCTTTCACACGAGGGATCCGTATGTCCGTTTTTCATCCTTCCGTTTTCGGATGAAAAACGGACATACATTCATCCCTATGGAGCGTCGGATGTCAGCGGTGACATGTCCGCTGACATCCGACCCCGCTCCGATCCGAAAAGTGTAACGGAGGAAAAACCTACTTTTCCATCCATTTTCGGATTGGATCGGGTGACGACGGACACTACGGTCCGTCATCATCCGATCCCCCCATAGGGGAGAGCGGCGCTCTGACAGGTCCGTAGCTGCAGCGATGGACCTATCATCTTCCTGCTCAGCGGGGATCGGCGGAGCGATCCCCGCTGAGCAAGCGGGTGTTCACGGGGCGGATCATCACTGATCCGCCCCGTGAGAAGGAGCCCTTACTAAGCTCTGGTGCAACTGCACTTGTAGAGTGCAACTGCACCTTGCAAGTTACACAGTCTATTTGCCTTTAGTAAATCAACCCCACTGTCTGACACTGCTGCTCTCTATTTTTTGGCACTGTGCCAAATTTGTAGAGGCTGATCTGCTGACAGGCTAAAGATTTATTACTGTTCAGGGCTCTGGGCTTCAGCAAAATAGCAGCCTCCAGCAAGAAGAACGGGAACAATGCTAGAGGCAATGTGCAGAACACACTAATTTTGGTAGCATAATTATTGTTGTTAATTCCTTATTATTATTTTTTTCAAGTTGTTATGGGTAAAGTTCCACTTTAACAGTTAAATCAGCTAACCATGCTTAACCCTAATTAACTCCTTACCCCTTACTCCCCTAAGCTTTTAATTTGCTTTTTTTTTTAAGTATTAATATTTAGGCTTTTTTGTCATTTTTTGGGGTTTTATTTTTTCTCAAAATTAGAAAAAAAATTATTCATTTGTAAGCAAAAATTGAAATGCTTTGTACTGCAATCATAATTTTTGCATCAATTTAAATGGGAAGAATTCTAAAACACAATTGTATTTTTTAACTACAACACCATATTTCAAACTATTTTTTTTTTTTTAGTTTTGTTTCATTTTTGTCTTTGGATTGCATAGAAAGTAAAATAATTTTGCAAGACAATGGGGTTGATTTACTAAAGGCAAATCTACTTTGCACTACAAGTGCATTTCAAGTGCATTTGGAAGTGTAGTGCACTTGTACTGCAAAGTGTATTTGCCTTTAGTAAATAAACCTCTATATCACAAAAGAAAGCCTTGTTTTGTGTTGCTCCATGGGTTCTTAGTAAATTTGCTTAGGGTAAGATTAGCATCTTGAAATATTAATTTTTCTTGTATATCTATATATATATATATATCTTGTTATATTTAACCAAAATCAGTAAATGCACAATCTGTGGCTAGTCTGTCACAGACTATTTACCTAAGTTCACTTTTCATTCTGTTTTAATATTTTATCTGGCAAAGATTGAGTTGCTTATTTTATCATATAATCAATGTGTATTTTGTAATAACCATTAAGCTGCTTGCTTGCCCCTACAGACACGTATCCTGTATTGTTTCTGATTTTTCTCTCCACCCCATATTTACAAATAAAACAAAAAAGATGCAGCACTGAGAATTGATTGTGATGAAAAGAAAGTGACTAACAAAAACTAAGGCATAGTCTCATAGGATGTCAATTTGTGATAATTGATATACATATAAACAGTAAATCACATGCATGAAATTGAGGATGAATAAATAGTAGTGACTGTGTTAAAGAGGTGAATAAAAAGGACTAAGGCAAAGTCTCATAGAAAAACCAATATGTGATAATTGGTATATATATAAGCCTAAAAACATATATACCATGTAACAGATAAATAATTATCTTGTGGATAAAGTACACTGATAATGGAATAAAGCAAGGGATAAAATAATCCCACAAAGTAACAGTCCAAAAAGTGACCAAAAGAAAGTAATCATCCGTGAAGGTGCCAGGAAAACGAAGGGTATCTTCTGTGTCTCTCCGCACTCAAGATGAAAAATTAAATGCGCTTACCAGATGGCGATGTACGGCAGTCTTGCCCAGCACAGGGAAATCGGTCTCCCCACAACCAAACACGCACAGCAGCAACTACCAGCGGATGATTCTCAGGGATATAAAATGAAAAGAATCCATAGTGTAGCATGTACAAAAAAGGAATGATTTATTGAAGATAAAAACACACTTACAATATTGCAGTAAGTAAGGAGCGGTGGGATAAATCATGTATAATGGTCCCGGTGTCTCCGTCTGTAAAACCTCCACTTCCTAAGTTTGTGTGTTAGCCCATCTGAAAAAAAACGTGATGACGTCGCAGGCTCCTCCCGCTGATTAGACAATGGTTTTGGATGAGGTCATTCCTTTTTAGTACATGCTACACTATGGATTCTTATCGTTTTATATATGCTTTCTTTTGGTCACTTTTTGGACTGTTACTTTGTGGGATTATCTTATCCCTTGCTTTATTCCATTACCAGTGTACTTTATCCACGAGCTTAATATTTATCTGTTTCATGGTATATATGTTTTTAGGCTTATATATATACCAATTATCACATGTTGGTTTTTCTATGAGACTTTGCCTTAGTCCTTTTTATTCACCTCTATAACACTACTATTTATTCATCCTCAATTTCATGCATGTGATTTACTGTTTATATGTATATCAATATCACAAATTGACATCTATGAGACTATGCCTTAGTTTTTCTTAGTCACTTTCTTTTCATCACAGTCAATTCTCAGTGCTGCATCTTTTTTGTTTTATTTTTTACTTTGAGGTGTGATACTAGACTTCTAGGTGCTGGCAGCTTTGTTTTATACTCATTTTTTTATATTCACATATATTATCTATTTTTTATTTTATAATATTTTTATATGTACATATATTATCTGTCCTTTAAGCGCAGCTTTATTCTCGATTTCCATATTTACAAATAACAGCTCTTTTCTTCCTCTTGTTTTTCCTAAGAGGACATTTGTGTCACACTCCCCAGTGCCTGTGCCACCCTCTAGACTCTTTCCTGCTGACTGGGGCCAACAGTGGCCACCTGTGTTGTAGCCAATCTATAAGCCAGTATGTTTTTTACTCAGTGTTTGAACAATGTGCCTTCACACTATTAGCTGACTCCCCAGTATCTTAAAGCATTCCTAGTGATACTCTGTGTTCCCCTGTGTCATTAGTCCCTCCAATTTCCATCCTGCTCTTGTGATCTCCAGGGTCCCTCTCTCACCCTCAGTCACACCCCTGTGTGTTCCTGCCTGCAACCTAAATCCCAACACCTCTGTTATCCTCTTAGCACTCCAGTGTACCCACTCTTGTGACTTCCTCATACATCAACCATCAACCAGCCTTCCTGTACCTCCATGATTTCCAGTCAGCTAACTGAATCTCATCACCTGTGTGGTTTCATGTGAATTCTTGCCAGCCACCATTTATCAGCACCTGTGCACTTCAAGTCTGCAGCTTTAGTGTTTCCCTGTTCACACCTAGCCTACTTTATGATCTGTGTCCCTATGCACACCATGCTGCTTCCAGTGGCCCTGTGTGACCCCCAGCACACCAGCCTGCTTCCAGTTACCCCATGTGATGCTGTGCACACTTACCAACTTCCAGTGTCTCTGTGTAATACGGGCATCCTCCAATCTAGTCTGTTCTCTCAGTTATTGATGGAACTCATACTCGTTTTTTTGAGACATCAACTGCTGCAGCAGAATGGTTGGATGCTAGATAAATAGATCCTTCTCTTGTTTGGACTCTTTTTTTTTAGGGATTTTAGAAATCGCCTGAGTTAATAACTAAATTCCTCCTTGCCTTCTTTTTTTTTTTCCCCTTTTTGGTTTTTCCCTATTTTTATTTATTTTTTCCCCGCCACCCCATCCCCTTTTTCTTTTTATATATATGTGTGGGTTCATATGTATTTTTTCTTGGACATTATCTCTTTTTTTTTGGGGTAGGGAAAGGGGGCATGGGAAAGATAACATTATATACATATTATCACATTGCACTGATATTTATGACAACACATATATTAATATGATACTGAAATATATTTAGGTAATAGTTAAGCAAATGATTGAAATTGTTAATCACGAGGATAATAGGAGTAAAGGGAAATAATAATGGTGTTTTTTTTTTTCACTTCTACCCCTTTCCTTTCATCCCTCATTATGACATGAGTATTAACGAGTAATTAGAGGGAGAGGAGGAAGTGAAAAGCTTTTTTCAGCACATGGGGAGAGGGGGGGAGAGAAGAGGGAGAAGATTAGGGCCCGTCCCTCTCTTGTCACCTTTGTATGGGTGAGGGGAGGAGAAGCGGGTCTTCTTTTCTCAGGAAGGGAAAGAGTTTTCTTTTTTCCCTTTCCTTTTTTTTTTCCTCATTTTCCCCTCTTCTCTTTCCGAAAATGGGTATAGAGAAGTGTGATTAGGATTATAATTTAATATAGATGTATATTATGAAGGCATAATTTTGACTTAAATGTGTCTCTTAGGTAAATTGTTCGCTAGAGAGCCTGACTCACACATTTGGGTGGAAGGTTTTTCTTCTTATTGCACATATTGGGATCTTTTTTATTCTCTTTTTTTATTAATTATTTTTACTGGGTATAGAATAGAAGCTATAGTCAGTGATGTCAAGGGTTAGGAAAAAGGTCCTTTCTGCTCCCACCCATGGATGGATAGGGTTACAGATTAGAGAGGGGAGTGGAAAAGGATAGGGTGGGGCGGGAGGGGGGAGAAGAGGGTGGTGTAGTGGTTTGGGGTCTAAGGGTTCAGAGAGGGTGTGTTTTGGTTGCACCGTTGATGTTTTCCTTAAGAGCCATACGGCTTAAGCCGTTGTAGAGATGTTTCTCTGTTCTGCTACTTATGTATGATGTCAGGTGAAAATAGTTGCTATTCTATAGTATCATGGAATGTTCGGGGGCTAAATTCTAGGTTCAAACAAGCATTAATGTTTCAATATGTAAAAAAGTATAATCCACAGTTGAGTTTACTTCAGGAGACACATCTAGTGGGAGGGAAACTAATGACATTAAAAAAAAAACATGGATTCAAAAAGCATATCATGCTACCTATTCCTCCTATGCAAAAGGGATATCAGAGCTAATAAATAATTATTTTTCTAGCTTAAAAGAGAAGGTACCGTATATACTGATGCACAGGGAAAATATGTTATTATAGTATATATGCTAAAACAACAAAGGTATGTCATAGCAGCAATTTATATCCCACTCCCCACTCCCCTCTTCCGTTGAAATTTTAAGTGTAATACTAGATAAAATTATTCAACATTTTCCAGCAAAATTACTATTTATTGGAGATTTTAACTATATTATATTAATATATATATTCAGCTGATCTAGAAAATTGGACACAGGCAACAGGTGTAATAGAAATTTGGAGATGGAGAAATTTAAAAAAAAAGAGTATATTCCTGTTTCCACTTCTTATAAAACTTAATCTCAAATAGACTTAGCTTTTGCAGATCCGGCATTGGCGGCGGATATTGTGGAAGCTACATATTTACCAAGCAGCCTTTCAGACCACTCTCCTTTGCTTCTGTCAATATGTACCCCAGCCTTGAAAAATGCATCAATATGGCGATTGGCTCCCCAGTGAGTGTTATACCGAGAGATAGCAGAAATAATGTAATTAATGTTCATGGAATTTTGGGAAAATAATGGTGGATCATCCTCATTGATATGGTTTGGGATGCTTTTAACCCTTTTGCTGCCAGGTTCATAAGGCGTACGGACCTACAACACTGCCCCGAGGTGGCCAAGTCCTCTTTTTTCCCTCTCCTATAAGCTCATGGTTACTTTAATGACCATAAACTTATAGTAGAATTGTTCAGCAGACTCTTCTGAACTATTTATAATTCTGATCAGTGCATTACAACGTGCTGATCAGATTTATTAACCCTAAATGTGACCATCCCCCCCATGCCACGGCTTCCCTGTCCCAAGCCTCTCCACTTCAACTGCTCTCTTACACCTAAAACTACTCCCCCCACTCTCTTTTCTTATCCCCTTCACACCCCTTCTTCACCCCCAGCACTGAGTACCCCCCCTCCACCTGATCCGATCACCCGCAAATTGGATCCCTTGCAGCTACCATCATGAGTCGACATCCCTCCTCTGCCGCTCCCGCTGGCTTCAGGTGCTGCATGGGGCTTGGGGGGTCCAGATGTCTCCCCCCAATCTCTCTGATCACCCCCATATTGGTCCCCGCACCCCCGATCCATCCATGCTGGAAGCAGCATCTCCCCTTCCCTCCCACAGCCTGCAGCTTCTGCTTCGGCAATTCGACATGCAGGGGATCATGGCGGTGGGAGAGAGGGGGGCAGTGTGGGTGATGTTTGGGCTTGGTAAACATGTGTTTACCACCCCCCTTAGTAAAGTACCCTGGGCGCATGCAGTGATCACTATGATCGCTCCTATATGCCCACTGACATCTGATAATAGTAACCGCGAGTGTTACTATATATCAGACTGTCAGTTTATGAATGAAAGGAATCTTTATACAGATTCCTTATTTCATTCAAGTAATGTGATACAGAGAAAAGGACTATCTTCAGTTCCTTTCTCTGTCTGTCTCTAAAAAAAGAGTTATGTGGGTCTGATATCTCTCCAAAGACCCCCCCCAAAAAAAAAAAAAATGCAAAAAAACATTTTTTTGTAAAATATAACTGTTAAAAAAAACCCTAATAAGACCCAGATTTGAAACAAAGGAAATTCCCCTAGTGGACTTTGAAGGCACATTTAAGAGAACATTTAGAGAAGTATATGAAGTAAATAACAATTTATTTATTACAAAAAATCATCGAGTGAATATCACACAATCACATAATTAAAAACAAGGAATGCAGTTCCATAGATACAAGACTAGTGATACCAATACATTTGCACCCGACGCGTTTCGGAGTTACTTATGCCTCCTTCTTCAGGGGTGATTGTAGGATTTGCAACAGAATTTTCTATATGGGAAATGGTATATATAACATAAACATCGTAAGTACACAATGAAAATCATGAACAGAGAACCTATGATTGCATAAATCTGTATATATATATTTTTCTGTTTACACTTACATTGGTATCTATAGATATTGGTTATGCATTCCAAAAGAGTTTAAAAGAACATAGATGTATTGACACATACTGCCCATCAGACGCGTTCCCTGGTCGTGGTATGTAGAACTTTAGTAGAGTATAACAAGAATATTCATATAGCCACTGTCGAGGTGGAAATAGATGGGTATGGATATATGAGGTAATTTATTCTTCCTTTCAATGGGAAGAGAAGCCCATTAGTCGAGGGCGTATGAAAGTTTGGATCTGAGATCACACTGGGGCCAAATGTGTATCCTGTAAGTCATGAAAATATATATATAAATGTGCATGCATATGGATAGCCAGAGTAGTATATGGAAAGTCCAAAAAGTGTATTCTACCTGGTCCGCCTATAGTATGGAGGACAGTAGCTGATGATGGGTGTGGATCAGGTAAGGCCCAGATAGCTGGAGAGTCAACATGGAAATAGGAAGTATATCAATACCCTGATTGATAAAGAAAGAGGAGGGGGGGGGAAGGGGGGAGAAAGGAGTGGACAAGAGACAGAGACAAGAGGAGAGGAGGGGCAGGGGAAGGGGGGGGAACAGGGGGGGGGGAGAGAAGGGGGGGAAAAAGAGGGGGGGACAAGGGAGGGAGGGGCAGAAAGGAGGGACGGGGTAGGGGGGGAAAAAGAGGAAGGGAAATGGGAAGTAGGGGGGGAAAAAAGGAGAAAAAGGGGGGGGGAAGGGGGGGGAAGGACAAGGAAGGGGGAAGAGAGGGGGGGGGAGGGAAGAAAACCGGAAAGGGAGGGGAAATGGGGGGAAGGAAGGAGAGGAAAAAGGGAGGGGAGAGGGATAAGGAAAGAAAAACAGAGGGAGAGAGATAGTAAGTAAAGAAACAAAAAAACAGGAGAAAAATATAGGGCATCCAGGTAGCAGAAATGGCTTGTAGTTTCAGTGGAGAAAACTGGATCATTAGGTGTATTGTAAGAGAAGAAAGAACCATAGAGCATAGCAGGTGACGGATGAAGTAGATAAAGCATGACAGGTAACAGATAGGGTTAATAGCTAGTGATTTCAATATAGAGATCTATGTCAATAAGTATGTAGTAAGTTACTAACCGTGTATCACAGCAGCTCACACCAATAGCGTCCTGTCTGCAGCAGATGACGCTTGGTGTGAGCTAAGGCTGGATATATAAAGCCCTCCCCACCCATCAGCTGTTGATGGGAAAGAGGCAACAGCTGATTGTGGTGAGGGAGGGACGGACACACTCTGGCTGGCCCCCCGGGTGGAGCACGCGCCGCCAGGCTCCCACAGCGCATGCGTGCGCAGACGTCATGAGGCGTGGCCACGCCTACTGCACCCGCCGGCACGTCTAGCTTCCCCAACGGACTACGCATGTCCGTTGGGGTCGCAAGATGGAGGACAGTAAATGCTGTACCTCACACAGCGCCGCCATGAGCCCAAACTCGCTCAGGCGGCTCTTTTCGTGCCGGGCGGATAGCAGATCGTAATGTAGGACTAATGAAGAATGAATCAAGGCACATATTATGTGCATCTAATAAAAAGGGATAAAAGTAATAATATACTGAGTTTTGTTGCTATAGCAGGGAAGCAAAACTGGTGGGCAGTATAATACGGGTTAGGAAGGTAACCTAATGGAGGGACATATAGCAAAGCGGTAATCACATACAGATATAGGGAATATGCAACTGGGAGGCACGTTACGTGGATAAGAGTCATAAATAACACCAGGTATACATGCATATGGTCTAGACATTAATAACCTCAAGTGTCATATACTACAATATACAGAATAGATAACAACAGTTTGATTCATGACCCAGAATGGCATAATGTATAGTATAGGGACTGTATGTCCTATAGTACAATAGAGGTTTCCCTTCTATGGAGGCTAAGGGGGGGCCAGTGTATAGTGGTCAAGCTCGACTGCTGCATGGGATGTTAAGTTTAGAGCCTTTCCTTACCTATAGATGGGTGTAGATAGCAAATAGGCGGGGGTTCACCAGACGTGTAGAAGGCCATATGGCCAATGGTAGTGTCCCCTATATAGAGGGTAGTAATGGATGGAATCGGGATAGCTAACTAGTCTGTAGTCCAACCCTAGACATGTGGTTGTCTATGGGGTGGTCTTCCCTACTGCTCTCTACCACCAGATGAAAAGCCTTCGAGGAAGGGTTTAAACCAAATGGTTTCGTTTAGGCCTGGGGGTTCGGTGGCTCTTAGATTGTATATCCACCGGGACTCTAATTGCAGCAGTGTCTTGTTCCAGTCCCCTCCCCTCGACTCTGGATGTACCCGATCCAAGATGAGAAATTTGATTTTTGGGCATATGCCATTATGTACTGTTAGGGTGTGTCTCCCCAGTGGGAGGTCCGGGTCACCAGTTTCCATGCTTACTAGATGTCTATATGCCCTCTTCCAAAATTCTGTCTTAGTTTTTCCTATATAAAAGCATGTACATTCACATAGAAGTAGGTAAATCACCCCGTGAGTCCTGCAATTGGCAAAATGTTTGGGGTGGAAGGACTGACCATTTGGAAGAATCGGGTTTTTAGTTGTAAGCATATATTTACAGTATCTACATTTGCCACACATAAATGTCCCCTTATACTTACAGTGTGTCTTATTATTCCCTACCTTAAACTCACTAGCTGTAATTTTATCTCCCAGGGAGGTAGTTCTTTTGAATGTAAAAAGAGGTCTCTGTGGGACCAATGGTCCTAATGTTGGATCGCACTGTAGCATGTGCCAGTATTTTGTCACAATGTTCCTCACCTGTCTATGTTGATTATTAAATTTAGTAATGATTCTGAGGGTATCAATATCATTCTTGTCAGATTTATTTGCTTTTTTAGAGTATAGTAGCTCCTCTCTTGGCTGCATGAGGGCTTTTTTAAAAGAGCGTTTCAGAGATGCGTGGGAGTACCCCCTTAGTAGTAGCCTATCACGTAGCTTATTTGCCTCTAATTTAAAGGTGTTGATGTCGGAGTAGTTTCATTTTGCTCTCAAGTACTGACTATATGGAATAGAGTTGAGGAGGGGTTTGGGGTGGAAGCTACTTGCATGTAATATGGCATTACTTGCGGTTGATTTCCTATATAGTTTGCTAGTGATATTACCTTCCTCACCTCTGCAGACCTCTACATCAAGAAACGTAACGCACTGTTTGTCGAATGACATAGTGAAATTGAGGTTGAAGTTGTTACGGTTCATCCTCAGTAGACACTCCCTAAGGAGGTTGATCGATCCGTCCCATATGATGAAGAGGTCGTCGATGTACCGGTACCAACACAGTATGTGGTCTGTGTACATCGACAAGCCCTCATCATTGAGGAACATGGCCTCCCACTCCCCCAGGTACAGGTTGGCATACGATGGGGCACAACATGTCCCCATCGCAACCCCCTGCACCTGGAGGTAGTGGGAGCCGTTGAAAGTAAAAACATTGTGGCTGAGAATGTGTTCCAAAAGTGAGGTGATGAATTCACTGTATGTAGGGTCCAGATCTTGTGCTGTGCGAAGAACATGTTTTATGGCTGCTACGCCCTTCTCATGGGGGATAGAGCTGTAGAGGGATTCGACATCAATCGTAACGAACATGGCATGTTCGGGGATTGTTTGTTGGTCGATAATTTGTAGAAAATGTATTGTATCTTTTACAAAAGAGGGGAGGGCGTGGACAAATGGTTTTAGTACTTCGTCTATCAGCTTACTCGCATTTTCGCTGATGGCCCCTATACCGGAGATAATCGGTCTACCGGGGGGATTTTTGATATCTTTATGGACTTTGGGCAATGCATAGAAAACCGGTGTACGTGGAAAGTCATTTCTGATAAATTGCCATAGGGATTTAGTGATAGTAGAGTTGGAATATGCCGTATCTATCAGTGTATAAAAATCCCTATTATATTTACTGACCAGACTCGCCGGTATAGGGCGGTACCACTCTCGGTTGTCCAATAGTCTATTGCACATCTTAATATAATCTTTATTGTCAAATACTACAATGTTCCCACCCTTATCTGCATTTTTAATCGTAATACTGTCATTTTTTGACAATGATTTGAGTGCTGCCTTCTCATTTTTGGTGAGGTTTTCAGGGGATTTGTTATGAATTCTTATTTTATCTAATTCTTTGCCAACTAACCTTAAAAAGGCTGCTGCGTTCGGATGGGTACTTGGCGCAGGGCAGAAATCAGACTTCTTTTTAAGTGTGGAGGTATTTTCCTTCGGAGGTTCATTAGGTCTTTCGATGGAGTCTAGTATTTGGGATAAATTAATTTCATCTATGAGATCAGTTTGATCGTTCTCGTCAAGAAGGGATACCAGTTGCTCTAATGCTTGGTGTTCCTGTGGCGTCAAATTAGTGGGTCTTTCCTGCTTATGGTATAGTTTTTTTAGAATAAGCTTACGTATAAACAGTTGGAGATCCTTATAGATCTCAAACTTGTCCAAATTTTGATTAGGGCAGAAGTTTAGGCCTTTTTGCAGGACATTAGTTTCGTCATGGGAGAGTTTATGCGATGAAAGATTGATAACATTGAGACTATTAGGTTTCGATTCTTGGTCAGTGTCAGGGACAGTTAAAGTGCTATTTGAGTGTAGGTATTGGGGTTGGATTGTGTGGGTTGTACACCCATCAAGATTTTCTCTAAAAAAGATGGGTCATTGGAGATTGTGTCCAATGTTGTGACTGTCGAGGGGTTTGATTGAGAATTCATGTCCCTTATCGGGGTGTGTGTATTGCTCTGTGCATTAAGTGTTTTAGGAATAGGTTCCTGTGTAGCTGTGGGGGAATAAGTTTTTTTAGGAATGTCAAGGGTTAGTTTCTTTGCTTGTTGCCCCTCATTGGGGTCACCCCGAAATGTGCGTTTGGTACTGTGTCCCGTGTTGGGTTTCTGGAATGTTTGGGTGTGGGTTTGGGGTGGATTAGGGGTGGGTTGTGAGGGATTGATTTGGTGTCCCTGATATTGATGGTTTCTATTCTGATTAGTCCTATTTTGGGTCCATCTATAAGCCCTTCCATCTTTAAACGCATTCCTGTCACGGATGAGTTTCTGTCTTTTTTTGATGAGTACATCCTTGTTGAATGTTTCTAAATGTGTTTTCAGTCTATCTTCTTTGTTAGTAAGTGGTCTCTGCATTTTTAATTGCTGTAGCTTGTTACAGAGAATTACAATGTCTGAATCTAGGGTGTTGGATCTCTTTTTATATTCCTCGATCAGGATTTCCATCAGGCTTTGTGAACATGCCCGTAGTGCCTGTTCCCATTTGCTTTTGAATTCCGAGTCCAGGCCCTCCAGTGTCGGGAAGATCTGGACTCGCAATCCTGCAGGGTTAATATCTTCTTTAATGTAGTCCTGGAATGATTTGACATGCCAGTGAAATAATGATTTTTTCTCCAGAGTTTTAGAGAGTCTGGAGAAAAGAGAAGATATCTCGGAGTCAACAGATTCCTTATCTCCAAAATCTTTTAGGTAGCCCTCCATCAGTGTTTCCCATCCATCACCCGTAAAGTTGGTCATTTTTGTCTATTAGCAAATAGAGAAGTACTTAAGGAAAAGTGTGTAGTATTATTTTCACTAAACTAAGAGGAGTAAAAAATGGAAAAAAGAAGGGTAGATTTTTGGCGGTCCAGAATACTCAACCAGAGTTCTGGACGGCCATGCAAAGATAATTGTCGGTCTAGTGCGGGGAGCGGTATCTACTACCAATTAAATTAAGAGCAAAAGATTTGATCGACCAATTATCTGCTAGTTGTGCCACATCCTAGATTCAAATTTGAAACAAAGGAAATTCCCCTAGTGGACTTTGAAGGCACATTTAAGAGAACATTTAGAGAAGTATATGAAGTAAATAACAATTTATTTATTACAAAAAATCATCGAGTGAATATCACACAATCACATAATTAAAAACAAGGAATGCAGTTCCATAGATACAAGACTAGTGATACCAATACATTTGCACCCGACGCGTTTCGGAGTTACTTATGCCTCCTTCTTCAGGGGTGATTGTAGGATTTGCAACAGAATTTTCTATATGGGAAATGGTATATATAACATAAACATAGTAAGTACACAATGAAAATCATGAACAGAGAACCTATGATTGCATAAATCTGTATATATATATTTTTCTGTTTACACTTACATTGGTATCTATAGATATTGGTTATGCATTCCAAAAGAGTTTAAAAGAACATAGATGTATTGACACATACTGTCCATCAGACGCGTTCCCTGGTCGTGGTATGTAGAACTTTAGTAGAGTATAACAAGAATATTCATATAGCCACTGTCGAGGTGGAAATAGATGGGTATGGATATATGAGGTAATTTATTCTTCCTTTCAATGGGAAGAGAAGCCCATTAGTCGAGGGCGTATGAAAGTTTGGATCTGAGATCACACTGGGGCCAAATGTGTATCCTGTAAGTCATGAAAATATATATATAAATGTGCATGCATATGGATAGCCAGAGTAGTATATGGAAAGTCCAAAAAGTGTATCCTACCTGGTCCGCCTATAGTATGGAGGACAGTAGCTGATGATGGGTGTGGATCAGGTAAGGCCCAGATAGCTGGAGAGTCAACATGGAAATAGGAAGTATATCAATACCCTGATTGATAAAGAAAGAGGAGGGGGGGGGAAGGGGGGAGAAAGGAGTGGACAAGAGACAGAGACAAGAGGAGAGGAGGGGCAGGGGAAGGGGGGGGAACAGGGGGGGGGAGAGAAGGGGGGGAAAAAGAGGGGGGGACAAGGGAGGGAGGGGCAGAAAGGAGGGACGGGGTAGGGGGGGAAAAAGAGGAAGGGAAATGGGAAGTAGGGGGGGAAAAAAGGAGAAAAAGGGGGGGGGAAGGGGGGGAAGGACAAGGAAGGGGGAAGAGAGGGGGGGGGAGGGAAGAAAACCGGAAAGGGAGGGGAAATGGGGGGAAGGAAGGAGAGGAAAAAGGGAGGGGAGAGGGATAAGGAAAGAAAAACAGAGGGAGAGAGATAGTAAGTAAAGAAACAAAAAAACAGGAGAAAAATATAGGGCATCCAGGTAGCAGAAATGGCTTGTAGTTTCAGTGGAGAAAACTGGATCATTAGGTGTATTGTAAGAGAAGAAAGAACCATAGAGCATAGCAGGTGACGGATGAAGTAGATAAAGCATGACAGGTAACAGATAGGGTTAATAGCTAGTGATTTCAATATAGAGATCTATGTCAATAAGTATGTAGTAAGTTACTAACCGTGTATCACAGCAGCTCACACCAATAGCGTCCTGTCTGCAGCAGATGACGCTTGGTGTGAGCTAAGGCTGGATATATAAAGCCCTCCCCACCCATCAGCTGTTGATGGGAAAGAGGCAACAGCTGATTGTGGTGAGGGAGGGACGGACACACTCTGGCTGGCCCCCCGGGTGGAGCACGCGCCGCCAGGCTCCCACAGCGCATGCGTGCGCAGACGTCATGAGGCGTGGCCACGCCTACTGCACCCGCCGGCACGTCAAATCCTACAATCACCCCTGAAGAAGGAGGCATAAGTAACTCCGAAACGCGTCGGGTGCAAATGTATTGGTATCACTAGTCTTGTATCTATGGAACTGCATTCCTTGTTTTTAATTATATGATTGTGTGATATTCACTCGATGATTTTTTGTAATAAATAAATTGTTATTTACTTCATATACTTCTCTAAATGTTCTCTTAAATGTGCCTTCAAAGTCCACTAGGGGAATTTCCTTTGTTTCAAATTTGAATCTAGGATGTGGCACAACTAGCAGATAATTGGTCGATCAAATCTTTTGCTCTAATAAGACCCAGTGACTTTTTTGGGGGATGACAACCCCTCCCCAGGTCCACCCGCACCCAGCCTCTCCATGGTGATGCCCCCCTCCAGCACTTACCCCTCCATGGCGATGGTCTCCCCCCGCACTCACCCCTCCATGATGACGGTCTCCCCTCGCACTCACCCCTCCATGGTGGCAGTCTCCCCCCGCACTCATCCCTCCATGGCGACGGTCTCCCCCCAATCTCACCCCTCCTCGGCTTCCTTGGGAGAAGCCGGAAGACCATAGTGAATATTAATTTGCTATTGTCACAAGTGGGTGGGTTCGGGGTGCAATGCTCTGCGCCCCCAAAAACAACCTTTTTCAAGCCAATTCAAGCCTCAGGATCTAATCATGTGGCTTAAAAAAAATTCATACAAATGTATGAGTTTGGTGCCCTGCAGGGGAGTAGCGCCCCTGCACCCCTAATGGACAGGCCACTCCCGATAAGACCCCTTTCATATGGAGCAGACTCTGTCAAGCAGATTGCCACTGAGCAAGCGGATGACAAGTCTGTGTCCGCTCTGCTAATGTCCGATCTACTAGTGGATGGGGAATGGAATCCTCATCCCTCTGTTTTTAGTGGACTGGATCGGATGCAGGCAGATGTAAATGGACACATGTCCATTTACATCAGCCTCTCCAAAGAGAACAATGGGTGGTCTGATTGGGCCCGCCTGAAAAGCAGACGAACAGACCCGATCGGTCTGCTTGTGTGAAAGGGGCCTAAGGCCTTGTTCACAAAGGTCATACACAGGGTACCTTTACAGGGATGCACAAGTGTCCCATGCATCTCTCTGCAGGCAGTAGGGATGGGCCGAATGGACCCCTGTTCATTCGGACCAGAACTTCCGAACACCGCGAACGTTCAGACCCGAATAACGAACCCCATTAAAGTCAATGGGACCCGTCAAGTATCAAAAGTAAAAAAAAAACCTGTCAAATATCAAAAGTGCCCATTTTGAAGGCTTAAATGCAAGTAATTAGGCATACAATGGTTATAGGGGTCCAAGTCCTGCCCTGGGGGACATGGATCAATAAAAAAAAGTTTGTGAAAAACTTCATTTTTAAATTAGCAGTGATTTTTTTATTTTTAAAGTGAAAGCCTAAAAATGAAAAATTCCTTCCAATGTAGTGGCAGATCTATACCATGTCTAGAATCTGCTGCAGCAATAATTGAATTCATAAAGACAAAAAAAAATGACATTTTTCCTGCAAGCTGCCTTTATTTTGTTCAGCAACAGCTGGGGAGCCAATGTGTATGATAAGGCCACAATGTAGTGCACTGGGAACAAGATTAGAGATTTTTTGGATACATTCTGATTTTATTTGACTTTGTATAGAAGTAATGGGTGCGTAAAAATTGGTCTTTGGGTGTCGGTGGCGCCTTCCCACCGTAACCCTTTAGAGATACCCTTGATGAAAGCAAGAATTGGCCTTGCTGTAAAAAATTGCAATGATATACACCTGTCAAACAGGTGCAGAAAAATTACTCTTTGGGTGTCGGGGGCACCTTCCCACCATAACTCCATAGAGGTGCTCTTAATGAAGGCAAAAAAATTTGAAATGATATGTATATGGTGCGATCTGCTGCAGATGTGCTGAAAAAGGCCCAGACAGCTGAGCTTTGGGGAGTGGGCCGGGAGATAACAGCTGCAGAACGTGATGGAATAGGGTGGCTGCTCTCTACTCTTTCCTGATGCCGACCTCCTTGGGGTTGTGCCACCTCACCTTCAGTTTCCTCCTCTGCTCTATGTGGCACCCAAGTCGCATCAGTGACCTCATCATCATCATCTCCATCTCCTCCATCTTCATTATTACCACTGGAGACAACTTGGCAATACGCTGCAGCTTGGGGAACATGAATGCCAATTTGTCTACCAGTGTTTCTCCCTCTCTCTAGGCTCATGTTCCTGTCATCCTCAACCTCAGAACCAGCATCTGAATCCAGTAATGGCTGAGCATCATCAAGGAGCAAGTGGCTGACGCTGTGGTCAAATAACTCAGCTGACTCCTCAATGGCTGATGTTAGGGCTATCGCAGGAATAGATGTGGACAAGGAGGTAGGTTTATCCACTTTGGCAACTGCAGGGGACTGCACACTTGTCTCTGCTTCTGTGACAGAGGATGAGAAGGATGAGGAAGGTTTAGTAAGCCAGTCCACCACCTCCTCTGCATGCTGTGGCTGGATAGCATGGGTAAACTCACTAAACAGGGGAAATGATGCCCTGCCTGAGGACTGAACACCACGTCCACCTTTGCCTGTGGACACATTTGTTGCTGGCCCCCTTACAGTGCCAAGGGAACGTCTGCCTTTCCTTGTTGTTCTCCCAGAAATTATTGGGAGGGAGGGGGCGGTGCTTATAAGCAAATGTAAAGAAGAAGTTGAAATCTGTACGTAGATGCACTTTAACCACTTACCAACCGGCCCATAGCCGAATGACGGCTGCAGGGTGGTTGGATAACTCTGGGAGGACGTACTATGACGTCCTCCCAGAATTCCCCCCTTGCGCGCCCGCTGGGGCGCGCACCCGAACACATCCGTGACCGCCGGGTCCTCAGGACCCGGCGCATCACGGATCCCGGTAAATGGCCGCTGATTGCGGCCATTTACCATGTGACCGCGCCGTCAAATGATGGCGCGATCACATGTAAACAGACCGGCGTCATCTGATGACGCCGGTTCCTCTCCTCCCCTCCTGTGTACCGATCGGTACACTGTGAGCGGAGAGGGAGATGGATGGCTGGCTGCAGCGCTGTGGGCTGGATGTGTAGTGCCCACAGCGCTGCACAGAGACATCCAGCCATCCATCCATCCATCCATGCTCAGCCATCCCTAATGCTCTGCAATGTTGTGCAATACTCTGCAATGCCCCACATTACTCTGCAATACCCCCACATTACTCTGCAATGCTGTGCACTACTCTGCAATGCCCCACATTACTCTGCAACACCCCCACATTACTCTGCAATGCTGTGCACTACTCTGCAATGCCCCACATTACTCTGCAATACCCCCACATTACTCTGCAATGCTGTGCACTACTCTGCAATGCCCCACATTACTCTGCAATACCCCCACATTACTCTGCAATGCTGTGCACTACTCTGCAATGCCCCACATTACTCTGCAATGTTGTGCATTACTCTGCAATACCCCCACATTACTCTGCAATACCCCGCAGTACTCTGCAATACCCCACAGTACTCTGCAATACCCCGCAGTACTCTGCCATACCCAACAGTACTCTGCAATACCCCGCAATACTCTGTAATACCCCGCAGTACTCTGCCATACCCCGCAGTACTCTGCAATACCCCGCAATACTCTGCAATACCCCGCAATACTCTGCAATACTTGGTGATACCCAGTCATACTCAGCGATACTCTGCAATACCCCCCATACTCTGCAATACCCTGCCATACTCTGCCATACCCCGCCATACTCTGCAATACCCCGCAATACTCTGCAATACCCTGCCATACTCTGCAATACCCCGCCATACTCTGCAATACTCTGCAATACCCCACCATACTCTGCAATTCTGCAATACCCCGCCATACCCTGCCATGCTGAGCCATACACGGCTGTACTCGGACTCTGTATGTGGCCAGGCTGTGGAAGTCTCACACATGTGATATCGCCGTACTCAGGAGGAGTAGGAGAATCTATTTTGGGGTTTAATTTTTGGTATGTACATGTTATGTGGTAGAAATATTGTATAAATGGATAACTTTGTGTTAAAAAAAAATAATGCGTTTTAACCACTTCCCGCCCACCGGCCATCATACAACGTCCTTGACTTTGTGCGGGGATATCTGAATGATGGGTGCAGCTACAGGCATCATTCAGATATCAGCTTTTTCAGCCGGCGATTCCCTACACCATAAGAATGATCATAGTGGCTGTTCCACTGCTTGATCATTCTTACGGGAGGCGAGAGGGGATGTCCCCCCCTCCCGCTGCCCTCCGGTGCTTCTACCGACTCACCGCTACGATCGAAGCCAGGATCGTTTTTTTTTTTTTTAATTTCAGGCTTCCCAGCCTAGAGGTGAGATGTGGGGTCTTATTGACCCCATATCTCGCTGTAAAGAGGACCTGTCATGCCATATTCCTATTACAAGGGATGTTTACATTCCCTGTAATAGGAATAAAAGTGGTCAAAAAAATTTTTTGGGGGAAAAAAGCATCAATCTAAAATAAATAAAGTATCATGAACAATAAAAAAAAAAAAAAAAAATTTAAAGCGCCCCTGTCCCTGTGTGCTCGCATGCAGAAGCGAACGCATATGTAAGTCCCGCCCACATATGAAAACGGTGTTCAAACCACACATGTGAGGTATCGCTGCAATCGGTAGAGCGAGAGCAATAATTTTGGCCCTAGACTTCCTCTGTAACTCAAAACATGTAACCAGTAAAAAATTTTAAAGCGTCGCCTATGGGGATTTTTGAGTAGCAAAGTTTGGCGCCATTCCACAAGCGCATGCAGTTTTGAAAGGTGACATGTTGGGTATCTATTTACTTGGTGTAACTTCATCTTTCACATTATGCAAAAACATTGGGCTAACTTTACTGTTTTGGTTTTTGTAAAGCACAAAACAGTTTTTTTTCCAAAAAAAACGCGTTAAAAAAATTGCTGCGCAAATACCGTGCGAGATAAAAAGTTGCAACGACCGCCATTGTATTCTCTAGGGTCTTTGCTAAAAAAACATATATAATGTTTTGGGGTTCTATGTAATTTTCTAGCTAATAAATGATGATTTTTACATGTAGGAGAGAAATGTCAGAATTGGCCTGGGCACTCCAGAACGTCTGAAGGTGCTCCCTGCATGTTGGGCCTCTGTATGTGGCCGCGCTGTGTAAAAGTCTCACACATGTGGTATCGCCGTACTCGGGAGTAATAGCAAAATGTGTTTTGGGGTGTAATTTGTGGTATGCATATGCGGTGTGTGAGAAATAACCTGCTAATATGACAATTTTGTGAAAAAAAAAAAAAGTAAGAAAAAAAACTTGATTTTGCAAAGAATTGTGGGAAAAAATGACAACTTCAAAAAACTCATCATGCATCTTTCTAAATACCTTGGAATGTCTTCTTTCCAAAAAGGGGTAATTTGGGGGGTATTTGTACTTTTCTGGCATGTTAGGGTCTCAAGAAATTAGATAGGCCGTCAGTACTTCAGGTGTGATCAATTTTCAGATATTCGCACCATAGCTTTTGGACTCTATAACTTTCACAAAGACCAAATAATATCCACCGATTTGGGCTATTTTTACCAAAGATATGTAGCGGTATAAATTTTGGCCAAAATATATGAAGAAAAATTAATAATTTGCAAAATTTTATAACAGAAATGAAGAGAAATGTATTTTTTTTACAGATTTTTCGGTCTTTTTTCTTTTATAGCGCAAAAAATAAAGAACCCAGCGGTGATTAAATACCACCAAAAGAAAGCTCTATTTGTGTGAAAAAAAGGACAAAAATTTCATATAGATACAGTGTTGCATGACTGAGTAATTGTCATTCAAAATGTTAGAGCACCAAAAGCTGAAAATTGGTCTGGTTAGGAAGGGGGTTTAAGTGCCCAGTTGTCAAGTGGTTAATTAATCTAAAGAGGTGTTTGGTGCCCTCTAATTTGAGTACTCACACTACACAGACACACTCCACAGATACAATATAATATACTGCAATATAATGCGCCAAATGTACAGTGATGTACAGAACTATATGGCATTAAACTGGCAGTAACGCACACAGAAGTAAATGGCGTTAAACTGGCAGTAACGCACAAAATTATATGGCGTTAAACTTGCAGTAACGCACGCAAAACAATATGGCGTTAAACTGCCAGTAATGCATGCAAAACGATATGGCGTTAAACTGGCAGTAACGCACGCAAAACTATATGGCATTAAACTGGCAGAACTGCACACAAAACAATATGGCGTTAAACTAGCAGTAATGCACACAGAAGTAATTGGCGTTAAACTGGCAGTAACGCACAAAACTATATGGCGTTAAACTTGTAGTAATGCACACAGAACTATATGGTGTTAAACTGGCAGTAATGCACGCAAAACAATATGACGTTAAACTGCCAGTAACGCATGCAAAACGATATGGCCTTAAACTGGCAGTAACGCACGCAAAACTATATGGTGTTAAACAGGCAGTAACGAATGCAAAACTATATGGCATGAAACTGGCAGTAACGCACGCAATATGATATGGCGTTAAACTGGCAGTAACGCAAGCAAAACTATATGGCGTTAAATTGGCAGTAATGCACGCAAAACGATATGGCGTTAAACTGGCAGTAATGCACAAAGCTATATGGCGTTAAACTTGTAGTAACGCACACAGAACTATATGGCGTTAAACTGGCAGTAATGCACACAAAACTATATGGCGTTAAACAGGCA
This sequence comes from Aquarana catesbeiana, assembly GCF_042186555.1. NCBI lineage: Eukaryota > Metazoa > Chordata > Amphibia > Anura > Ranidae > Aquarana > Aquarana catesbeiana. The sequence continues at coordinate 704,173,988 of NC_133324.1, read as the reverse complement.
GTAATGCACAAAAAACGATATGGCGTTAAACTGGCAGTAACGCACGCAAAACAATATGGCGTTAAACTGGCAGTAACACACGCAAAACGATATGGCGATAAACTGGCAGTAACGCACGCAAAACTATGTGGCGTTAAACTGCCAGTAACGCACACAATACGATATGACGTTAAACTGGCAGTAATGCAATCAAATAGATGGTGTTCAACCATCACTACACTGAAGCTATCTGAACTGTCCCTACTCTAGCTATATACTAATGTCTAGATTACTGACACAGTCTCACTACACTACGCTGAAACTATCTGAGCTGTCCCTACTCTAGCTGCACACTATGAAAAGCTGAATGATGGTCCTCCTCACTACACTAACACTATCCCTAGACTGACACTAAACTAATATTCTACACTGACAATTGAAGCAAAATAGCACAGTATAGCACACTAACTAATAGCACTGAACAGAGCCTTGTTCTATCTCTCTCCACACCAAAATCACACTGAAAATGGCTGCCATTGAAAGAATACTTTTATACTGTGGGGTGGGAATGAGCCATGATTGGATAAAGTCATGATAACAGTGTCCAATCAGGACTCTGACAGTGCTCTGTGCCCTGATTGGCTGAAGCTTTTACTGCTTCAGCCAATCAGGGCTTACAATGCAATGTTCAACGCCACAATGCATTGTGGTCCGTTCGGGGGGAGGAACAAACAGTCAAATGACCCATTTGTTCGGCTGTTCTCTGAAAGTCCGAACAACGAAAGTTTGGCCCAAAATAATGCTCGTGCTGAACCGTTCGCCCATCCCTAGCAGGCAGTCCCATTGATGTCATTTGGGATGTAGTAACTGCACGAACAGAGCCGTTGCTCCCAATTTTACATCCATGTAGGTCCGCATGCATGTCCCTGAGTTCACACTGTCTTTTTTTGGGGTCATGTGCTGTACCCACACCCACACGGATGTCAGATTGGGAACAGCAGCTATGCCTTTGCAGCCGTTGCATCCCAATTCACATAAATGGGACTGCCTGTACGGGGATGCACGGAACACCTGTGCATCCCTGTGCAGGTAAACATGGCCCTCCATGGGCGTACACTTTAGTATGCCACATGTGAACAATGCAATTTAAAAATTACAAATATTTGTTATTTATTAACTCAATACAGTTTAAGTGTTTATATTTAGTAGGAATTTTGTAAAATGTGCTGTGTTTTTATCTGCTAATAATGGTTTTAGTGTATTTTTTGCAAATATATTGGTTTGATAAACATTCACACAAATACCGCGGGGTCTAAAAACCTTTTTTCAGCTATATAGAGGAACGAGGCAGGGCTGCCCCCTCTCTCCGGTCCTCTTTGCTATAGCAATTGAGTCAGTAGCAGAGGCTCTCTGGACTTCCCCAGATATTCAAGGACTACAAATTGGGGGGCTGGAGGAGAGGGTAGCCCTATATGCAGACGATATGCTGCTATTCCTGGGTGATGCAGGTCCATTGTTACAAGGAGCTCTAGATTTGCTAAATATATATTCATTATTTACGGGGCTTAAAGTAAATTGGGGCAAATCCCTACTGTTTGCTATTGATCAAGGAGCACAGGAGACGGCTTTTTCAAATTTGCCACTGCAATGGGCAACAGAATTTAACCGCATGCTGACCAGCCGCCGCAGTTGTACTGCGGCAACATGGCTTGGCTGCGCGAATCGCTGTCATGATACAATGGTACCATAGATGCCCCCCGCTCTCCCGCGGAGCCGATGTGAGTGCTCAGTGGACGTGATCACCGCCGGGCTCCCGCGATTGCTTGGAGCACACCGAGAACCGGGATCTGTGTGTTTCCGGTTCTCTGAGGGGAGAACAAACAGATCGTCTGTTCATACAGAGTATGAACAGACGATCTGTCATCTCCCCTGCACAGTCCCCACCCTTCAGTTAGAACACATGCTAGGATACACTTAACCCCTTCACTGCCCCCTAGTGGTTAACCCCTTCACTGCCAGTGACATTTTTACAATAATCAATGCAATTTTATAGCATTGATCTCTGTAAAAATGCCAATGGTCCCAAAAATGTGTCAAAATTGTCCAACGTGTCCGCTATAATGTTGCAGTCCCGATAAAAATCGCAGATCGCCGCCATTACTAGTAAAAAAAAAATCAATAATTAAAAAAACATAAAACTATCCCCTATTATGTAGACGCTATAACTTTTGTGCAAACCAATCAATATACGCTTATTGCGATTTTTTTTTTAGTAAAAATATGTAGAAGAATACGTATCGGCCTAAACTGAGGAAAAAAATGTTTTTTTATATATTTTGGGGGATATTTATTATGGCAAAAAGTAAAAAATATTGCGTTTTTTTCAAAATTGTTGCTCTTTTTTTGTTTATAGCGCAAATAATATCGCAGAGGCGATCAAATACCACCAAAAGAAAGCTCTATTTGTGGGAGAAAAGGGACGTCAATTTTGTTTGGGTGCAACGTCGCACGACCACGCAATTGTCAGTTAAATCGATGCAGTGCCGAATGGCAAAAAGTGCTCTGGTCTCAGGCCAGCCAAATGGTCCGGGGCTTAAGTGGTTAAATACCTCGGTATAGTAATGTCACAACAGGCTGGTGACTTTTTTATGTTAAATCTAAATCCAGTAGTACAGGAAGTTAAGAAAAAATTGAGGGTATGGGAGACATTGCCTCTGTCACTGTTAGGCCGCAAAAATTTAATAAAGATGAAGATTCTTCCTAAATTTATAGATTTGTTTAGAAATTCACCACCATGGTTACCAAAATCGTTTTTTTAAACAATTACACAGTATTTTTTTCCCTCATTTTTATGGATAAATAAGGCACCTAGAATTAAATTGACTACACTCATGACCCCTTTTGCACAAGGGGGATTGGCCTTCCCAGACTTTAATAAGTTAGAAGGCCAGTGTGCTGGCCTGAATTTATGGGAGGAGCCCGGAGGGTATTTAAGCTGACCACTTCCCCTTCCTCTTTGTCAGTTTCAGTGCACGATACTACATGTCACTGTGCTGACTCTTCCCAGCTTACCTTGTGTTCATAAGTCTGTGCGTTCGATTACAAGTGGGTTGCGGCGTCTTCGTCGTCGGTTCTCGCTTGCTGTTGCAGGTAGGGTTCAAACCTTTTTGTTCATATGCAATGTTACCATTGGATATGTTTCCTATACCTGCAAACTTGGATTTGCAGGCTCGCTCTGCCTTGCTTGTCATCCTATCCACAAACATACGATTCGTTCGTAGATCCAAGGCTCTGAGCCATTGTCGGTTGTTCTCTGATATCACTCGATACAGGCTTCATTTTCTCATAGGATTCACTGTCTATGGGGTTGCCATCTCATCCATTTGGAGATCAGCATGTATTATTTGCATGGGTTTTGTGTCTGATTGAGGTGGTAATTAGACCCACATGGGGCCTTGTCTGCACTTTGATTAGCCTGGGGGGCTGGGTGGTTGGAATGTGTTCGGTTTTAGAAGTAAGGTGTGGTATACACGCTGCAACCGATTTGTATTGGATTCACTTCATACGTCTTACAACTGATTTGTATCAGTGCCATCTCTTTACAACCGATTCATATTGCATACCTGCTACAATCCGATTCGAATCTAGTCGCATCGGCAGCACAACGGTTCGCATCGGATGCATCCCGCTCACTGATTCTTATTAGTCCCTGTTGTACCCCACAAATGGTTCGTTGTTTATGTAATTTTCTACTGACTGTTTCGTATTGCTTTCATGTCATACGAATCAGTCGGATTCAAGCCTAGTCGCCTCGGCGGCACAACGGTTTGCATCGGTCTTATCCTGCACACCAATTTGTAGTGGTTCTTACCATACCCTACGATTCATTATTTATTTTTTGTCCGATTCACATCACCTCAGCAGTTACATGCATCACAGTCCACTCCGAACCTAGTCGCACAAGCGGCACAACGGTTCGCGTCACGAGTATCCCACACACCAATACGTAACAGTCCCTATAACAAATCTACGATTCGTTACGTATGCCACTTCGCAGTTCCTTCCTACATATACAATTTCTGCTATCCTTTTCTTTTTCGCCTACCAGTAGGTGACCTTTCTTGCAATCGCTGCAAGCTACGCATCTCATCATAACTCCTTGCAATCGCTGCAAGAACACGCATCTCAACATTTACCCATTTGCAATCGCTGCAACATGCATCTCAGTATAAACTCCTTGCAATCGCTGCAAGAACACGCATCTCAACATTTACCCATTTGCTATCGCTGCAAAAACATGCATCTTAGTATAATCTCCTTGCAATCGCTGCAAGATACGCATCTCATCATAACTCCTTGCAATCGCTGCAAGACACGCATTTCATCATAACTCCTTGCAATCGCTGCAAGACACGCATCTCATCATAACTCCTTGCAATCGCTGCAAGACACGCATCTCATCATAACTCCTTGCAATCGCTGCAAGACACGCATCTCATCATAACTCCTTGCATTTGCTGCAAAAAACACGCATCTCGGCATATACCCATTTTGCAATCTCTGTAAAATTATGCATCTCAGTACAAACTCCTTGCAATTGCTGCAAATACACGCATCTTATCATTTACCCACTTGCAATCGCTGCAAAACATGCATCTCAGCATTTACCCATTTTTGCAATCACTGCAAAACACGCATCTAAGTATAAACTCCTTGCAATCGCTACAAAACACGCAGTTCAGCATTTACCCTTTTTTTTTGCAATTACTGCAAAACACGCATCTCAGCATATACCCATTTGCAATCGCTGCAAACATGCATCTCAACATATACTCCTTGCAATCCCTGCAAGCACACTCAGTGGTGCTCATACAGCCCACTTCATTTTTTAGTGGCACTTAATCGGTCACTCGTCTCCAGTGGCATTCATACGAGCCACTCATTGTTTTCGTCTATCTTTTCTCCTTCAGGTCAGTCGAGTTCAGCTTCCATTCTGTACCAGGTTGGACGTTATTTCCCAGGTAAAAAAAAAAAAAACAAAAAAACAAAAAAAACAAAAACAAAAAAAAAAACCGCTATGTTTGCATCTTCACCAGGGCCAGTCGCATACAAGGGGGACACATAAAAAAAAGAAAAAAAAAAAAAAGGAAAAAAAAAAAAAAAAAAGGAAAGAAATCTTGTTGCACTCATGTCACCCCTACTGCAGGTGTTCCCGGTCGACCAAGTTTCGATCATAACCAGGACCTCGCTACTAGAGCGTCAGTCAGGGTCAAGTTCATGGGCTTTTCTATCACATCATTCTGCAGCACCCTTTCACTATACTGTTACTTCACATACATCATTGGACGTGATCTCCAGGCGTTAGTTCTGTCACATATGTCTACACATGACACTCTGTTTTCGAAGGGCGACCCTTCACCTCGCAGACAAGGTCGCTTAACAGTAGACTTGCTGGCAGGGCAAGTGTTAGCAGGCCGAGCACACGTCACCCCCTACAGACCGCAACATTCCTACGTAGTCCGTACCAGATTTCTACTTCTCGCCCCAGTACGCCCTGGGCTTCTGGTCTTCAGGTTTGTGCTTGCCACAGACAGGCACCCGAGCTATCGGTTATCTGGCCAGTCACCTCCTGGCCCACCTCGGTCGCCACGCACTCTTCTGAGTTTTCTAAATTTCCACTCAACATAAGTTCTGCACAACAGAACTCTGTCAGCTCCTGTCTATGCCTATCATTCCTTTTTCTGTACTTCTTCCTTTTTCCTCCTCTCTGAGTTTTCTCTTTACCACTCCGCTCTCTATCCTATGGCTATGACTCCTCTTAAATATGAGCACCCAGCCCCCTTTTTGTCTTCTGGCAGCGAGGACTTCACACCCGCCCCTCTGTTACCCCCCCAAACGGCTCAGAGCGCGGCTGCCTGCAGTCCCTCAGGGGACGGAACATCCCCAAACTCATAGCTGAGTCACAGGGATATTCCCTTTCCTGCTAACGGCCAGGAAGGCAAAGCTTTTCAGGCTCCTCTTCCCGCCTCCAGCTGCAGCTGGGCCCAACAGGCATCCCTACAATCCATCCACGGGGCCCAGCTGCTCTCTTTGGTCTCCCCCTTAGCCGCAACAGTTTGGACGTCCAGACCAGAGTCACACCTTTGAAAGTTCGCCCATCCATGGCCCTCCCGGACCTGGTCATGGTCCCGATGACAGCTTCTCCTTCTGCAGGTACACCAGGCTCTGCACCTATCGTCCTCCCCGTTCATCTTGTCCCGACCAGCATCAGGGAGGATATATTGGAGGGAAAAGATGTCATTTGGCATCCCTGCTCATCTCAGTCCATGACTTGGCGGACAACAAATCATACGCCTGGGGGGATGTTTCAGTTGTTGTCAAGTCGAGAGACCCCAGCCTCAGTCGTAAGCTGTCAGCCACTGAGTTCTCCCTGGCCTTCGGGATGTTCAGAGATGTACTTTGTTCAGCCACCCTCAGCAGGAGGGAGGAGCGGGACTTATACCTTCATGCAGTGACAGATCTTGCTTACAAATATGGAGGTTTTGCCGTCTACGACCATCGGCCATTTTTCAGCCAAAGCAGCAGCGAGACTTGCCCAGTTCCAGATAATCTCTGACTGGAGCCTCACAGACACGGAACTCTTTTGTCGCCACTTTGCTCACAAAGCTGACGGTTTCGCCCAATCCCTCACTTGAACCTGTCACACCAGGCCCAATGTCACAGGGTTATCCATAATCCGGACGATTTTCTGCTTATCGAACACCTAGACATACCCCCCCCCCGGTAGATCTAGACAAGCTAAGAGGTCTTCAACAATCTCAATGGACACATAGTGGAAGGCCCAACACATTTCATAAGTTTCTCAGGCATCGTCCTGGATACGCATGCCATGCAGCCTAGCCTGCCTTCTGACAAATTAGCTGGTGTTAGGTTGGTCATTCAAGAGTTTACCTGGTCACAGGAATGTACTAAAAGACAGCTGCAGTCCTTGATAGGGATGCTCAATTTCGCTATGAGAACAATTCCTTTAGGGGCGGTCGTTCATCTCAAGGCTCTTAGTCTTTCTTGCCCGAGTGCAGGACCCGACCAAGTCCTCAGACTAGACCCAGCAGCAATAGCAGACTTGGCTTTGTGGGACGAGTTCCTCTTCAACTGGAATGACATATCAATGTTTTTCCCTCAGTATCAGCTCAGTCGCCCCAGGTAGTCACAGATGCTGCAGCCTCCACTGGCTTTGCTGCAATTTTTGGCCAGCACTGGTTTTCCAGACCTTGGCCCCCGGAAATCTGCCTGATTCCTGGCTTCCCTCGATCTTTGTCATTGTTCGAGCTGTACCCCATCGCGGCAGCAGCCCAAGTCTGGGGCCACACGTGGACAGATCAGACAACCAGGTTACAGCTGACATCATTAATAAGGGTAGATCCAAGTCGCTCCCCGTCATGTCCTTCCTGCGCAGTCTGCTGCAATTGTCACTACATCACCAAATTTAACAGTTACTGTAAGCATATCCCTGGCAAGTGCAATACCGCAGCCGATGCACTGTCCCGCTCCAATTTTGTCTCATTCTTCCAGCAGGAACCCGGAGCCGACCCATCATCCACTCCTATCCCACCTTGGTCTCAACTAACAATGGATTGAAGCCACACCTTGCCAATGCAACCCGGCTCATCAACCACTCACTGTCTAGCAACACACTAAAGGCTTATCCCACGGCCTGGTACACCTACCGTAGGTTCCTTGCCACTTGTCCCTGAACCACAGTAGATGACGTCACTCATGTCCTAGCCTTTATATCTTATTGCCACACACAGCTGGCTCTCCCTCATACCCCTATCAGGCTGTACCTGGCCGGTATCCAAGCCACTATGTCCTTTATCTTACGGAAAACGCAACAAACCGGACCCGGAGTGGATATAAACTTCTTTCGAACCAGCAACGCCTGGTGCCCAGCAACGATCTTTTGACCGTCTGCTCTTTCACCTACCCAGCCAGTCTCCAGCCCGTTACTGCCTTTTCAGGTCAACCCCCTGAGTGGAAATCAGTTTATTAAACATGTTTGGGTCCTACTGGTCAACTTAGGCCTAGACCCCGGGCGGTATTCTGGATATTCCTTTGGATCGGCGCAGCCTCAGCCACATCTCAGCAAGGAGTACCAGACCATGTGACCAAGAAGCTAGGCAGGTGAAAGTCTGCCTGCTTTACCAGATATATATTCCCTCAAGATGGCCCTTTCTCCAAGCTCACTCAATGAGGTTAGAGGCAATAAAGATACTTCCCTACCTGGTTATTTTTGGCCCCTTTTCTTGCCATACCTACCAGACGACCAAAAGCCACACCTCAGGTCTATTTATGTTGTGAGTCTTGTCGCGTGTTTATGTGATCTACATTTGTCTCGGTCTTAGGGCCACGACCATAAGTTAGAAGGCCAGTGTGCTGGCCTGAATTTATGGGAGGAGCCCGGAGGGTATTTAAGCTGACCACTTCCCCTTCCTCTTTGTCAGTTTCAGTGCATGATACCCTCCCTCCCATTCCCCTTTTTACAGCACTTCTCAGCAAATTCTCCTCCACAATCATCCATTACTTATCTTGGGTATGGCCCCTTTTCTTGCCATACCTACCAGACGACCAAAAGCCACACCTCAGGTCTATTTATGTTGTGAGTCTTGTCGCGTGTTTATGTGATCCACATTTGTCTCGGTCTTAGGGCCACGACCATAAATATTATTTAGCAGCACAGCTGGTAATGGCAGGGGGATGGTTAAACCCAGATAAACATAACCCTGCTACAATGTTAGAAGCTGCAGTGGTGCACTCTATTGAAGCACTTCAGGCACTGTTGTTCCAAGGGTTGAAATCTGTATACGATCTAACCCCTTTGATGGTAACAACTATAAAGATATGGAGAGCCAGTTTAGTGGGGGAAAAACACTTTAAGGAGATTTTGTCTCTGAATACTCCACTGTGGTGGAATCCTCAGTTGCCTCATTTAAACTCTATCTAAGATCCAGGATCCTGGGCCAGATTTAAGGTTAAAAAGATATTGCAGGTAGTGCAGGGAGAAACAATTATATCCTTTGCAGAAATGATAGAACTTTGGAATATTCCAGGAAGGTATGTATTCAGACATATGCAGATTGCCCATGCTCTTTCTGCCCAATTTCCTCAAGGCTTCCCGCAGTTGGCAGAATTGGGATTAGAACAAATAACTAGAAGGAGACTGGAAAAGAAACCAATCTCAACTTTACATACTAATTTAGTTAAAAAATGCATTGCTGGATATAAGTAAGCTACGAACATGTTGGATAAGAGATGTTCCAGAATTAGAGGAGGAGAACTGGGAGGATTTTCTTTCCAGATATTGGTTTCACTTCAAGATAAACTTATACAATTTAAGATAACACATAGAATATATTATACACCACATAGACTATATAGAATGAGCCAATTGAACCCCCAGAACTGTTGGAGATGTGGGTATATTCCAGGAGATTTTATTCCTATATTCTGGTCCTGCCCCGCTATAGCAGCCTTTTGGAGAGATGTTATATGGGTAATTGCTACAGTTACATCAGTTGCTTTAGAACAGGATGCAGAGATCTGTCTCTTGTGACTGGTAGGAAATAATATCTTCACTATAGCAAAGAGAACAAGTAAGTCTGTTGCTTTTCTATGTGAGAAAGGCAATAGTACTGAATTGGAAAAAAACAGAAGCTCCCTCATTAGTCTTTTGGAAATATCTAGTGAATGACAACTTGCTGTTGTATAGAGAAACTTAGTGTAATAGAGGATGTGAGGAAAAATATGAAAGAGTTTGGGCAAGCTGGATAGTAGAACCTACAACCGCCTCTGGGAAACCTAAGGAGTGAACAGCTGGAATAGTAAGAAATAAAGTAATGAGATGCTGGATAGGAAAGCAAAGGGGTACAACAAACCACACCATCAACAAAAGGGTTTAAGGGGAAGAATGAATGGTTTTTATTTGTTACAACTACTATTAATAAAAGTTATGTGAAAGTTCCTGCGAGAGTGGATAATGTTGAAGATTGAAAATACATGTTGTAATATATATTTTTTTGGAAAATTAATAAGGAGATTAAAGAAAAAAAAAGATAAAAGATTTATTAAAATGTTTCATTTCCAAGAAAAAAAACGTTTACAGTATTCAAATCAATGCTGTGAAAGAACCTTGTTTTTATAGTTCTATAATTTATAGTTCCAACAAAGGTCTCCATTTTTTTATCTACTTATTATTCTTTTGTAATATTTCTGCCCTGGGCATTTGCCAACATTTTTAGTCAAAAAGAAAAATTCTTATTAAAAGAAAGAAATGAACATATAACGATGCAATCAGCACCAAAACTGAACAAGGTACAATAACATGTTCACACATAATGGACCAACACACCAAGTATTGTGTAGCAGTACCCATATTCATCATGTGAAATTATACAATAATCAAATGGCAGACACCCTCATACATAGGTTTACAAAACATAATAAAATAAGGTGAAAAAGTCCCCCATTTCAAGTGATTGGTACTGTCTATAACCTAGTGCCAAATCAAACAGCTGGTTTATCATCGATACATGTAGAGGCGTTGTTCAACTACCTGTCCCAGATTTCATGGTATTTGGTAAGGCACCCTCTGTGGCCATACAAAACTTTTTTGTAAGGTAAGGTTAGGTTAACAGCAGCAACTCAGCTCTGAAAGATCAGTGGGGACCCCCTAGGCCATACCCTTGCAATCAGCAATCTAGCTGTAAAAAGTGTTTCAATGAGGAAAATATGGAGGTGTTTATCCTCTTCCGAGGTGGAAAGGAGCCCGAGAATACACTGTTTGTGGCAAAGGGTAAGTGGAGAGCCCATGCGGTCATGGAGAAACCTGACCACCTGGGTCCAATAACCTGCTATAACAGGGCAGGACCAAAATAAATGGAAGAAAGTGGCATTGTCCTTACCGCACCTAGGGCAAGCTGAGTTGTGATGTGGTCTGTACCTGGATAGACAAATAGCGGTCAAATAGGAGTTTTGGGGAGACTAGCTTCCAAGATTCCAAAACCTTGTCCCAATCGTCATCCTCCAGTTCTCCAACATCCTCCATCCATCTTCTGTAGATTTTATACTGTATGCTGTGTAAGCAGTCACTGGTAGTAGAAGACAATTATAGAATATTGACGTCAATTTCTTGGAGTCTAAGCCAGTAAACATATCTAATAAATATGGATGATCGAGAGTGGGGATGGAGCCACTAAATTGAGAGTGTAGGGCATGGCATAACTGGAGGTAGCAAAAAAACAGTTTAGTTCTTGCATTTGCCAACATTTAACATAAACAACATAGCATAAGCATTACTTTGAGCCTACATTTAACAATATGATGTGTTATGTGACCTACTATTAATAATAAATATATATAGATATATTTATCTATCTATATATATCTATCTATATAGATATATATCTATATAGATATATATCTATATAGATCTATATATAGATCTATATAGATAGATCTATATATATATATATATATATATAGATATATATATATAGATATATATATATATAGACCAATCAGCCATAACTTTATGACCACTTGCAAGTTAAGAGAAGAACATTGTTTAACTTGTTACAATGGCATGTGAAAGTCAGTGGGATATATTAGGCAGCAAGTAAACATGTTGTCCCTGAAGTTAAAGTGTTGAAACCAGAAAAAATTGGCATTGCAATTTGTTGTGTATGGGACTGTGTAGCTGCAGACCAGTCAGGGTACCCACGCTAAACTATGTCAACAGCGACAAGCACCGACAATGGGCACATGAGCATCAAAACTGAATCACAGAGCAATGGAAGAAGTTGGCCTGGTCTAATGAATCACGTTTTTCTTTACATCATGTGAATGTCCAGATGCATGTGCATCGCCTACCTGGGGAAGAGATGGCACAGGATGCAGCATGGAAAGAAGGCAAGCCAGCAGAGGCAATTTGATGCTTTGGGCAATGTTCTGCTGGGAAACCTTATGTCCTGCTATTCATGTGGAGGTTACTTGACATGTACACCTACCTAAACATTGTTGGTAACCAAGTACACCTGTTCATGGAAATGGTATTCCCTGAAGGCAAAGGCCTCTTTTGGAAGGATAACATGCCCTGCCACACTGAAAGGATGATTCAAGAATGGTTTGAGAAACATAAAAACAAGTTCATGGTGTTGACTTGAGCTCCAAACACTCCACAACTCAATCCATTAGAGCATCTGTGGGATGTGCTGCAAAAGCAAGTTTGATCCATGGATAACCCACCTTGCAACTTACAGGACTTAGAAGATCTGCTACTGATGGTGTAGTGATGGATACTACAGCATACCTTAGAGGTCTAGTGGAATCCATGCTTCAACCGGTCAGGGCTGTTTTGGTGGCAAAAGGGGAACCTACTCAATATTATGTGGGTAGTCATAAAATTATGGCTGATCGGTATACACATAAATACTGTATATATTTTATAAAGTACCGGTATATGAAAAGTAAAAGAACATATCTCAAAAAGCATTTAGTAGCATCCATAAGTACGTAGTATGATGAATGGCAAATTAAATTCTAGCTGCCTACTGCATTGGCCAATATTTACAAATAGGTAATTGCAATCCATGTCATCTTGTATAAAAACCCAATCTATACAGTAGTTATTCCTGTTTATAGCAACTGTAAAAAACAAACACAGAATACCTTTGCCTTTTCAGTCAATCTTTATGCCACGTACACACGTCTGGTTTTGCCGTTGGAATAAACTCGGTAATAAACTCCGACGGATTCCGCTCAAGCTGTCTTGCATACACATGGTCACACCAAAGTCCGACCGTCCAGAACAAGGTGACGTACAACACGTACTACGGGACTAGAAAAAGGAAGTTTAATAGCCAGTAGCTAATGGCTTCCGTCTCGCACTCGTTTCAGAACATGCGCGTTTTTGGTCCGTCAGAACAGCATACAGATGAGCGGTTTTCTCGATAGGAATTGGTTCCGTCTGAAATATTTAGAACATGTTCCATTTCTAGGTCCGTCAGAATTTTTCGAAAAGAAAAGTCCGATGAGGCATACACACAATCGGAATAGACGATGAAAAGCTTCCGTCTGACTTTTTCTGTCGCACATTCCGCTTGTGTGTACGCGGCCTTAGAAGCAAGAAAATCTCTATTAAAACAAAAAAAAACACTTTACAATTTCAAGTATATCACTTGGTCAGGGCATAAACAGAACACACCATATTTTCATCAGAACATGTGGGACATTAAATATGGTGCCTTACAGCTTTATTACCTACCAGATAATGATGTCATGGGTGACAATTTAAGCTTTTAGAGGAAAAATATCTTGCCCTGTATTCCATTGACTATTCTCCACTGTTCATCGTTACCATCAACATGTTTTTGCAAATCTTGTTTGCATTTGCATTGATCTCCTGAAAGGAATTTTCTGTAGCTAGTGTTTTATTTTATCCGTTCCCTGCTAGATCCACTAGAATGCATGCATAAGTTCAAACTTTCATAAATAAGCATGACCCCAACTGAACATTATTATCATAACAGATAAAATATAATACTTTCTGAGAAAATGTGTTTAGTTGGTGTATTTTTCATGGGGACATTAGTAAAATAAAGTTTATGCTAATGCTAAAAAAATTTGTTAAAATGACCTTTCGTAGAGCTAAATTATTAATTTTAGATGCTAGGATATGTACTGAAAGTTGGCAAATAGAACATATAATAAATTATTGATTTATTCTTTCTGTTAAAAATTTGTTGTTTTGAAAATGCCTGACAATATTTTGTTAGGTTAAAAAATAGACAATAAACTAACCAAATATAATGACAACTATAATAAAGAAAACATTTATGCTTTGTTTTAAAGGTAAGTGATTTCATCCAAAATTTCTTTACAACCATTTCATAGGTTCTCTTAACATCATGTTGCATATGTGAAATATGTTACCAGCTTCTGTGCTACAATACATTTTTCTCCAAGCTGAATACAGAAAGGTGATCTGGTGATATATTGGGGGAGATTTACTAAAACTGGTACACTCAGAATCTGGTGCATCTGTGCATGCTAGCTAATCAGCTTCTAACCACAGCTTGTTCAGTTAAGCTTTGGCAATAAAACCTGAAATCTGATTGGTTTATATGAAGAATTTCACCAGATTTTGCACTCTCCAGTTTTAGTAAATAACCCCCATTTTGTCTACATTCTTTATGGTTCGATTTTTTGATTGATATAGCACCCTTTTTATTATTAGTTAAAGTGTATGTAAACACTGCAGATTCAATGAATAAATGAATGATTTGTATAGCACTGCACATGCGAACTGAATCGCCTTGAGGCGCTTGATCTCTCCTGTGTTGTCCAGCTCCTTAGAAGAGGTATGTCTTGATTTTCTTCCTAAAGGCCTGATGGTTTTCTTCCATGTGGATGTGGATAGGTAGAGGTTCCATAGCCCTGGTCCTTGGACTGCGAATCTTCTTCCTCCTTTTGTTTTGTAGCAGGTTTTTGGAATAAGGAGGAGGTTTTGGTTTGAAGATCGAAGACTGCGATTGGGTGTATAGTGCTTTATTTTCTCGCATAGGTATTGAGGGGTGTTTCCTTGTATACATTTGTGGGTGAGGCAGAGGATCTTGAATTTGATTCGGTTCTTTACGGATAGCCAATGTAGGCTCCTCAGGGAAGGGGAGATGGATTCCCAGGGTTTTTTTCCTGTTAACAGTCTTGCCGCCGTGTTTTGGATGAGTTGCAAGTGCGCAAGCTGATATTGGGGTAGTCCTATGTAGAGGGAGTTTGCTTAATCAAGTCTGGAATTGATGATTGTTCCAACTACTGCTGCTTTGTCCTCTTCTGGGACGAAGGGGATGAGTCTACGTAGCAGGCGGAGGAGATGGTGAGATTGGCTGACTACTGATCCTATTTGTGCATCCATTGACATTTCTGAGTCCAAAATTACTCTGAGACTCTTGGCTTTGGTGCTTGGAGAGATGGTCTGTCCGAAGATGGTGGGTGGTGTCCATGGGGTCTTAGTTTTGGAATTTTGATGCGTGCAGGAAAAGAAGCTCTGTTTTTGATCCGTTGAGTTTAAGAGAGCTAGTGATCATCCAGTCGTCTATCAAAGTGAGGCATTTTTCTAGTTGCTGATGATGGTCTTTTTCTCCAGGGATGCGAAGGTAGAGTTGGGTATCATCAGCGTATGAGTGGAAGCAGAGGTCCAATTTTCTGATGATTTTGAGGAGTGGGCGGATGTAGATGTTGAAGAGCACTGGTGACAATGGTGAACCTTGAGGGACTCCGCAAGAGATTGCCCGGGTTTCAGAGGTGAAAGCTCCTAGTTTCACTGTCTGAGAGCGATTTCCTAAGAAGGATGCGAACCATTGTAGATCTGGATCAGTGACTCCTGCTACTTCTGTGAGGCGGATGAGTAGAGTATTGTGGTCCACTGTATCGAATGCTGCACTGAGGTCCAACAGTATCAGGAGACATGATTCTCCATTATCAGCTGCTTCGAGGGCGTCGTCCCATATTTTGAGAAGTGCCGTTTCTGTGCCATGGCCTGGGCGGAAGCCTGATTGCAGAGTGTCTAGAAGTTTGTGCGTGTCCAGGTGGTGTTGAAGCTGTTGTACTACTGCTTTCTCCATAATCTTGGAGATGGTGTTGAGGCTTGTTATCAGTCTGCGATAGTTAGGGTCCTTAGGGTCGAGGTTGGGTTTCTTTAGGAGGGGTTTGACGATGCCATGTTTGAGGGCGGTTGGAACAGTCCTTTCTTTGAACGACTGGTTGATGAGGTGTGTTATAGTGGGAGCCAAGATGTCGGAACATTCTTTCTGGAGTTATGTGGGAATGATGTAGTTTGGTGATGTGCTGTCTCTGAGGCTTCTGATGATGTTTTTGGTGGTGTCAGTGGTGATTGGGATCAGTGAGAATTTCGGTGCTTGTGTGATGATCGTATTGATTTTTTCTTTTTGCTTTAGTTGAATGAGATTGGTTGTTTTTTTCTGTTGGATTGTTTTCCGGATGTTGTCGATTTTATTGATAAAAAAATCTGATAATTCATTGCAGAATTCTTGGGTTTCGTTTCCTGGGGGCTCTAGACAGGTAGGGTTCATTGTCTTGGTGACTATTTTGAAGATAGAGTAGCAGAGTAGCATGTCTACTAGGGTGATCAAGTAACTGAAGAGTGCAAAATCTACTGCAATTCTGCATAGAAACCAATAAGTTTCCAAGGTTTTATTGCCAAAGCTTAATTGAACAAGCGGATGTTATAATCTGATTGGCTACCATGCACAGCTGCATAGATTTTGAGTACTCCAGTTTTATTAAATCTACCCCAGTGTGTCATGGCAAAAAAAAATGGGTGAGGCCAATTTAAATGGGTGTGAGTATTTTAAAAAAGAGACCTGGAATAATTAATATTGAAAGACACTTTCACTCTGAGTGGTCATACCCCATCTGCTATAGACCATATGGGGGCATGATCCCATGTGGTCTATGGAAGGCTGATTTTATATATGTTATGTGAATTGAGGACATTTTCATTCACGTTGGAAACCTAGCAGAGGGGGTATGAACACTCAGAGTGGAAGTGTGTTTCAATATTCATTTTTTATCATGTATGTTGATGTTATGTAAATAAACTTTATCTTAAAAATTATGATGTTGTAATGTCTTGTGACGGTACTGGGGAAATCCTACTTGCCCTCAAATCCTCTTTTTTTCGAATCTACTACTATTGGGATGTTGGTATCTTTAATCCTATTTTTATATACCTAAGCACTCATTGTCTAATTCTCTATGTTTTGATGACCTTGTTACTAGGCTGGCACCTGAAAGAAGAAGAGAAAGAAGAGAGTATAGCCTACCAAATCTTTGAGCTAGGCTCCAGAACTTAACTGGAAAAGGTGGAATGGCCTCCTCCTGAGTCAACAATAGCGTCTGACAGTGGAGGAAGCAACTCTATGTGTGTGTGGTTACAACATCCCCCTCTTAGACTGAATAGCAACATCAGTCCTGTGCTCCTTGTCCTCCATGAAGCCACTGTATGCTTCCTGTGGATGCAGGAAACCACTAGGCTTTCTTCACAGTTATGTACATACAACACAGGATAAATATAGAACAGTAATTTCCTCAGCTGACTTCAGATGGCAGCCATAGTTGCAAAGACCAAAACCATGATTTAAATACTTCTCCCAGGGAGAATCTGCTAATTACTCTCCAGTTCTCTGTGCACTGACAACAGCCAGTGTAGGAGAGAGGTGTTCCATGTCATTTTTAATTTTTTTTGCTACGTCAAGCAAAGAAAATGCAAGCAATCAGCCCTACTGATTGGGTGTGCTGGGAGGGCTTGCAGAATATAGGTGGCTCTGATATTTTACAGATGACTTGATAGAAATGGTGTAGGTCTGGATTCGTCTGAACCAGGTAATTAGTGAAAGGCTACATATTATTTTCCCAAAGGGTAATTTGAGATAAAGCATTGTGGTGTCAGTTAGGTTTACAGTAATGCCAGCTAAGTTTACAATAACAGATAAATTAGAAGTGTAGTATGCAGTAATGATCCATAATGATTTAGTAACTTTATAATAACTGAAATGCTGCATCTTCCAAATAGTTGTTTACATGGCCACAGAATATGATTTAATTGAAATTTTGATATTTTAGACAAATTCCTTTGCAAGCTACACAGCCTACAACTACACACATTAAAGCAAATCTTCAGAAGTGATTTTAGCCAGGCCTCACCCCCTCCAGCATCACTATATTTGTGCACAGATGCACCCATGGGGCTCTGCCTTCGGGTCCCAACAGAACCTATCATTTCATTTGCTCACGGTTAGGGGGTTTCCACCCATGCAAAAAGACAGGGAAGGTTTTTGATTGCCCTGTTGCCAGTCTTTGAGCATCCAAATGGAACCCTGCGCATTCATAGATGGCTGAGAAACCAGCACTTAAGCAGATATGTTGCAGGGCTGTCTGGGGAACCAGGCCCTGGTGCACATCTGCACAGGTGCAGGAGTAGGGAGAACCGGAGAACGCCTCATCTAGAGAGAAAAACACAAATAAAGTATACTGTATTTGGAAAAAATCTCCATCTGTAAAATAGGGAGGGGGGAGGAGGCAGGGAAGCTCAGTATGTCATTTAAGGCGAAGGTCTACTTTAAGAGTACGCCATTTCTTGTGACTAATCATTCCTGTAACCCTATTCTAGGATTCCTAACATTATTATTATGTCAGGCTCAGAAATATGTAGCTATCAAACTGTAATATCATAAACAAACTCCTTAAATTGGACCTTCAATCCCCAGATCATCTAATGCCCTGCAGGGCTGCTGCTGTCCAAAATCTAAATTGGCACTTTTTTTTGGGGGGGGGGCTTCTAATTTTTTTTTTACATGTTAGATCTGGCCTCAACTGCCATTCATACCTAGGCAAGAATTACTCTTATCTGGAGGAGTAGGAATAACAGTGGCTGGTGGGTGGGGCTGCAGTCAGCATTAGAGGCTGGTTGCCCTTATCCAGAAGAGGCAGCCAGCTTCCAGTGACTGAGGATGGACTAAGATGATGGTGCTGGACCCAGCTTCTACATCTGATCAGCATCCCAGCAGGACAATGCTGGATTCACCGGGCAGGTGAGTGTCTTAATCCAGGATGCAGCATGACAGGTACATGGGGCTAAAACAAAAAACAAAAAATCAGAGAAGTGACTGAAGTTCCTCTTTAAAGTTTTCTCTACACCATTAATTCTAATTTTACATTTTCTGTACAGTCTATTTTAGATTTAACATACTATGTAACATGAGGAATAGGAATTAGTAATTTCGATCTGAACCCTGATCCAGACTGAATTTCAGCTGTTCAGGAGGTTCCATAAATGGCTGAACTAAATGAGATAAACCTTCAGCTGCAGTGGAAAACATTTAGGATCAGTATTAGTACTGCTGCTAAATATGAAAACTTCCTGCTTAGAGCTCCTGGTTTTTAGGGAGCCAGCAGCTGCTGGCATTCCAGCAACCAGTGACTTATCCCTGCCTAGCTCATTCAACTGTCAGGGTGGGATTCCTAGCTGACAGTCAATGTATACAAAGGGATGGGGATAGGGTAAAAAAGGCACACAATTCATACCTGGCTCTTCAGGTCTGTTATGGATTTTAAATGGGACTCCATGAAAAAAATGAGGTGGAGACCACAAAATTCCATCTGGTCATTTTTAAGTAAAACCACTTGCAAAAAAACAAGAAATGATAGATTGGTGCCCCCTCAAATCCCATTACATTTTATCCCAGAAAATGACCATTACTGTTTTATTAACTTTCGGCTACTATTGACTTCAATGGAGTTCAGCACTTGAATTTTAGTTGAAGTGGTTGTAAACCTCAGACATGAAATTCAAGCAAAGCATATCCTTCTCTAGTGTGTACTTGTCTTAGTCCAGAGCACTGTTATTTCTGTCTGCTGTTTCATTCCTTTGCTATCAACATGATTCACTTCTGACAAGTTTTCCTGACACCAAGAAAACAAATGTAACAGGGGAGGGAGCTCCAGCTGAATGACAGCCTTAGCTCTATGTGCTGTGTCAAGGGGGGCATGTACCTTCCCTCCAGCCAGCTGTCACTGAGCTCTGCAGAGTGTAATTTCAGCTCTCCGCACCCTTTTTTTGACAACTCAGACAAGCTTTGTAAATTCTGGACTTTTAACAGATGTAGAGTAGAGAAGACTGCAGATAAACATGTGTGACTTATTTATGAGGATTTGTTTCATGTCTCACCTGTTAATTCATTGGGTATATGTAAGGGTTTACAACCACTTTAACCACTTGTCAATGCCTACCACATATTTACTGTGGCAGGTTGGCTCTACTGCGCAAAATCACATACATGTATGTAATTTTGTGCAATAGGCACTGGGGGGTGTGCGTGACACCGGAGGCGTGATCACACGCTGATTGGACAAAGGGGATGCCAATCAACGGGTCCCAATCAACATATGCTTATTGGGATTTTTTTTAACAAAAATATGTAGGTGAATATATTTTGGCCTAAATTGATAAAGAAATTAGATTTTTCAATTTTTTTTATTGGATATGTTTTATAGAAGAAAGTAAAAAAAATATTTTTTTTTTCAAAATTGTTGCGCTTTTTTGTTTATAGCGCAAAAAATAAAAACCACAGAGGTGATCAAATACCACCAAAAGAAAGCTGTATTTGTGGAAAAAAAGGACATCAACTTTATTTGGGTGCAGGGTTGCACGTGCAATTGTCAGTTAAAGTAACGCAGTGCTGTATCGCAAAAAATTTCCTTGTGCATAAGGGGGTAAAACCTTCCGGGGCTGAAGTGGTTAAATCTGCAAACCTCAACCTGAATCTAAAAGAAGACTGCTAGTGTGCGAGGTCAGCTTTCAGCAAATACATTTTTTAGATATTATGTTACAGTAAGTTATTGCTATGCTGTTTGCCCTTTGTCAGTTGAACAGTTAATACCTTCAGTGATTCCACTGTCAATTATTTGCAGCAAATACTGTAAATACAATGCCATCCAATATTATCTCTTTGAAAGAAAGTCTATTACTGTGTTACCTTGAAGATGCACATACAACATATGATGTACAGCATACAGAATAAACTGTAATCTCCTTAAAGCAATCTGTTTAGAATAATTTTATGTAAACACTACTTATCGAGCACACCAAAGATGTCCACCCCAAATTCTGTTACTAGGATAAATTTAGATAATTTCATTAGATATTGTTCAGCACCAAGAGTAATTTGCATATCTCTATCAGTGTGCCAGTTTGAGCTGCTTTTGCATGCTGACATATTCTTTCATTTAGTATGTGTACAGATCAGTAGATGTAAAGACCAGAGTCTGGAAAAATGCAAATAAGCATATGCCACCCTTATTGAAACTGTACCATAAGGAGTGCTTGCAACTGCAGAATGTACCAAAAAGTTTCAAAAAGTGTGTTTCGTTTTCTTGAGCTAAATTTTGGAACTACCCATTTTCAGACATGATTCTGTATTTTTTTTTTACTTGTGGACTATTTTATGTGGTAAGATTTCAGTCCAAGCCCTTGTGTTCCTTTGGCATTTACTGTTGTCACCAGTAGATATCACTACAGTCAAACTGTTACTGTAAAGTATACCAGGCATTAACATATGTTACTAGCTTAGACAGCTGCCCAAATGTCACTAGCTCATGATTGAAAGATAGAACACTTGGCAGGAAAATTAATTGTTCATTAACTGAACTGTGAGAATAATCTGTTCAGTTATCATCCAGTACTACATTAGATATCAATCTCTAGAGCAAACTATGTAATCTGTAAGGTTAAAAAAAAACATAATTTACTTTTTTAATTAATGATATAATAATAAATCAAGTTGATTATTGTCAAGAAAAAATATCAAAATTTTAGTTAAGAAAATACAATTCCACTATAAGCTAAACCAAAAGAACCTATATTTATTTGGTTTTATATATAAATATATATACAGCATATATATTTGGCTATATATATATTTATATACACACACACACAAACACACACAAAAAAAAATGAGTTGGTTAAAGCAGAACACTAGGCAAATATAGACACTAGGCAAAGACATACAGTCAAGTTGTTCTGTATTCATTAATACATGTTTAAATGTATTTTTAATACAAGCAGTACCTAAATTTGACTTGGTATAAGCTTCCTGTACAGCAAAGCAGCAAAAAAAAGACAAAAAAAAATCCATTCATGTGCTAACAAGTGCTGAAGTGCTGATAGGAGGGAAAATAAATTAGCTCATCACTGTGCTACTTATCTTACAATGTCTAGTCACAGACTGGGGGGAAGCGTAATGACAGCCTGGGCTCACAGGAAGTAATGATGCTGTCCATCATATAACCTGGAAGATGGAGGACATCTAGTGGTTAAAACAAAGTACAGAGGGCAGCTCCAGCTCTTTAAATAAAATAAGGAGAGGTGTTCTGTAGTTCAGAGGGGCAGAACTCAGGCATAGATGGCAACAATGCTTGAGATTTCAGTTCAGGTGAGGTAGTGTTATTAGATCCCTACCGGAAGTTAGAAGCTAACTAGATTTCTGGCCAATGGACAGATATTTATTTGTATTCGAGGAGTTTTTTTTAAATATGCAACCATGTAAAAATGTACACAAATTGCATGGATGCACTAAATATATATTTTTTTTATTTTGACAAGCATACAGTACACTTGCACTCCTAATTAATCATACATAAAAGTGCATTTTAAGTATAATATTAGTTAATTATTGTTTTGCATTTTCCTTTTCTGACTCAATGAGTCTTTGAAGATTTGGGGTTTGACCAGCTCTACAATTTCCTGAACAGTGTTTAACTAATTTAAACTCATTTAAACTTTATAGCGGGATTCAACCAGGGCATCTTACACAGAATGGTTTTCATTACACGCTTCATTCAGTTACTAGGGTCTAATTCTAGGGTTAGAATAACCAATTATTAATATGCAACATAGGTTTGCAAAATGTGACAATGAATTAAAGTGTTTGTTCACCAATTCAAGAAGTCTGGCAAGCAAAATAGGTGAGTTGGAATCTCTGACGCATGAGGAGAATTATGATCTAATTGGTATTGCTAAATCTTGGCTTCATTTTTCTCATGACTGGGCTATTAATATTCCTGGCTATGCTCTCTTTCGGAAAGACAGGTTAAAACGGAGTGGTGGTGGTGTCTGTCTCTAGGTGAGAAGTGATTTCAAAGCGAGTGTGAAAGAGGAGCTAGTTCATGGAGAGTGTGATGAGTCTGAAGCATTATTGGTGGAACTGTACATGGGTGTGCATAGTCCAAAGGTTGTCATTGGAGTTTGTTATAGACCTCCCAGTGTTAGTGAGGAAGTAGAGACTCATCTCCTTGCACAGATGTAAAGAGGTGCAAGGGCTGGGACAGTGATAATAATGGGAGATTTTAACTACCTGGAAATTGACTGGAGTAATGGCACTGCTGGGACAGTTAAAGGGAAAATCTATCTTCTATAGTTGGGAATATACTGGAGAGTTTAATAGAACACACAGACCAGTTCTTGTTGGAAAAAAAATATTTTAAGCAACAGACAGCATGGATTCATAAAAGACAGAAGTTGTCAAACAAACCTGATTTCTTTTTATGAGGAGGTAAGTAAAACCTTGGACAGAGCGGTGGCTGTGGACGTGGTATACCTGGACTTTGCAAAAGCATTTGACACAGTTCCCCACACACGGCTCATGTGTAAGGTAAAGTGTACAGGCTTGGAAAGATCATTTTGTAAATGGATAGAAAACTGTTTAAAAGACAGTATTCACAGAGTAGTGGTTAATGACTCGTACTCAGAATGGTCTCAGGTTATCTGTGCTGTACCCTAAGGTTCAGTGATGGGACCCTTACTTTTTAAAATCTTTATAAATGATATAGGGTCTGGGATTAAAAGTAACATTTCTGTCTTTGCAGATGACACTAAGCTATGCAGTGAAATAACGTAACGGATAACGGGTGTCTCCAATTTACAAGCCAACCTCAATGCACTGTCTAATTGGGCAACTAAGTGGCAAATTAGGTTTAATGTTGATAAATGTAAAATTATGCACTTGGGGGCTAAGAATATGCATGAATATGCATACATACTAGGGGGAGTACAACTGATATGGGGGTTTTGGTAGATCAAAAGCTCAATAATAGCATGCAATGCCAAGCTGAGGTTTCCAAAGCGAGAAGTCCTTTCATGTATTAAGAGAGGTATGAACTCCAGAGAGAGAGAGAAAGAGAGAGAATTTTGCCCCTGTACAAATCATTAGTAAGACCTCACCTGGAATATGCAGTTCAGTTTTAGGCACCAGTTCTCAAAAAGGATATCAGGGAACTGGAGAAAGTGCAGAGAAGGGCAACCAAACTGATAAGAGACATGGAGGAGCTCAGCTCTGAGGAAAGATTAGAGGACCTGAATCTATTCCCTCTTGAGAAGAGGAGATTAACGGGGGGATATGATGAACTTGTTGAGTGTTGAGTTATTCACTTTAAGGTCATCACAGAGGACTAGGGGCCACTCTTTACATCTAGAGGAAAAAAGATTTCATCTCCAAATACGGAAAGGTTTCTTCACAGTAAGAGCTGTGAAAATGTGTAATAGACTCCCTCCATAGGTGGTTCTGGCAATATAACTAGGTACTAACATGTATAGGTAAAGTTGATCCAGGGAAAATCAGATTGAATCTCATGGGATCAGGAAGGATTTTTTTCCCCTGCTGTAGCGAATTGGAGCATGCTTTGCTGGGGACTTTTTCCTTCCTCTGTGTAACGACACCCCGAGTATGAAAGGGGTTAAAGCCGTTTAGGACATTCCATTTCCAAACACAAAGGCAGCTACCAAACACTCCAATTAGCCAAACAAGAAACCCATACAAATAATTCTTCCCCCCAAGTATGAGACGAGGCTCTGTACGTAGGGTCAAACAGGAATCAGACTCTTTATTGAAACAAATGCAGGCTCTGCAAACAATGACCCGGATCCACCCACAACATCACACAATGGTTACATAACAAGCCCCCAATACACATTATTCTGAGCGTCAATACCTCCCCTAGCAGACAACAGGTGAGTTCATTAGCACACTTAATAATAGGTGAAGGGAAACCTGCTTCAGACAAGATTAACACGATTTACTTATCTAGACAAAAGCAACATTGTTGAGCAAAAGACGGTCGGTCTCTTACATTGAACTTCCTGGAATGCCCATATTAGGAGTTATACTTCCTGGCCATAGACCTCACAGTGTACAGGGGATAAAATCTTCATATTTCTTGAGAGATATTGTTAATGAATATTACTGTCCCATTGGAAGTAATCCAATCATATTCTCAGGGTGCATTCTTTTCTTGGTCACCCTGAGTCCAACAGTGACTCCCGTCACATGGCTCCCTCCTTGTGGGACACTCCAGCAGACCCGGCTTGATCCTTCTCGGGTCAACTTGGAGATGTCCAGAGCTAGCAGGCCGGAGTTAGGTCTGCTTGCTGGGACAACCCATCAGCTTTGCCATTTTGCTTAGCAGTTCGGTAGCTGATGGTGAAATTGTAAGGTTGCAGGGCTAAGCCCCACCACAGCAACCTGCCATTGTCTCCTGAGACCCGGTTAAGCCAGACCAATGGGTTGTGGTCGGTGACTAATGAAAATTCCCGTCCATACAAAAAAGGGTTCAATTTTTTAAGGGCCCAGACCAGGGCCAAGCACTCTTTCTCCACTGCTGCATAGCTCACTTCCCGGGGTAATAGTTTTCCGCTCAGGTATGCGACAGGGTGTTCGCCTCCATCCTCCCCAATTTGGCTCAGCACAGCCCCCAGTCCAAACATGGAAGCGTCTGTGTGGACAAGGAAACAATTGTTAGGTACTGGGGCAGCCAAGACAGGGGCATTTACAAGTGCTTGCTTGAGGGCTAGAAACATGGCTTCACAAACTGGAGACCACAGGACCTGCCTAGGTAAATTCTTTTTCGTCAGGTCAGTCAGGGGCTTGGTGATAGCACTATAATCAGGGACAAAACGTCGGTAGTACCCTGCAGTCCCCAAGAAGGCTAATACCTGGGTCTTAGTACAGGGTGTGGGCCAGTTAGCTACTGCCTCTACCTTGGCTGGCTCTGGTTCCCACACCCTACTCGGTGTCCCAGGTACTGCACCTCTGACATACCTAGATGGCACTTGTCTGGTTTCAATGTCAGGCCTGTGGTCTGAATCTTGTCCAGAACCACCCCTATGTGAACCAGGTGCTCCTCCCAAGACCCACTGTAGATCGCAATGTCATCCAGGTATGCACATGCAAAATCCTGAAAGCCATCGAGGAGCCTATCCACCATATGTTGGAAGGTAGCTGGGCATTTTTCATCCTGAATGGCATGACCTTAAACTGATACAGGCCAAACGGGGTAACAAATGCCGACTTGGGGATAGCATCCTCGGCCAGGGGGATCTGCCAATAGCCCTTACACAGGTCTATTGTAGTTAAATAATGTCCCCTGGCTATACAATCTAGCAGTCATCTACCCTGGGCATCGGGTAGGCGTCAGTGATGGTCTTCTCATTGAGACACCTGCAGTCCACGCAGAACCGGGTAGTTCCATCTTTCTTAGGCACCAGGACTACAGGCGAGGCCCAAGGGCTGTCAGAGGGCTCAATGACTCCTAACTGAGTCATCTCCTGTATCTCCTTCTGCATTCTTTCTTGGACTGCTTCAGGGATATGGTAGGGGGGCTGTCGAAGGGGTGCTTGTGACGGGGTCTCTACCTTATGCACAGCCAGGATCTTGTAGCCCGGTTTTTGGGAGAAAGTCACCTGTCTCTCCCACAGAAGCCGCTTAGCCTGTTCTTTCTTTGTGGGGCTTAACTGGTCCCCTAGCTGTACGAGGCTAATGAAGTCAGTCTGGGTGTCTTTCTCTAGTAAGTCAGGGAGGGGTAAATTTTCAGATTCGTCCGCAGCAGGGGCACATACTGCAGCAACATCCTCCTGCCGTTCCTGATACTCCTTCAGCACGTTCACATGAAAGGTTCACTGGATTCTTTCATCTGCACAGCTGGCAATAACATAGGTAGTATCACATACCTGGGCTACTACTTTATACGGGCCCTGCCAAAATGCCTGCATCTTGTCGGTCTTCACAGGCTTGAGCACTAAGACCTTCTGCCCAACCTGGAAGATACGCTGTCGGGCCCCCCAATCGTACCATCTCTTCTGTCTCCCCTGGACCACCTGGAGTTTCTCCCTTACCATCAGAGACAGTTGCTCCATGCAGTCCCTGAGTTCCAGAACATAGGGCACTATGGGGGTCCCCTCCTGCTCTGTCTCTCCCTCCCAGTGTGTAATGAGATTGAGGGGTCTGTGGACCCTTCTCCCATAGAGTAACTCGAAGGGAGAGAACCCAGTAGATTCCTGGGGTACCTCTCTGTATGCAAATAACAGGTGAGGCAGGAATCTCTCCCAGTCTCTGCAAGCGTCCATAACAGGTCCTCAGCATTTGATCGAGGGTCCCGTTAAAGCGCTCGCAGAGACCATTAGTCTGGGGGTGGTAAGGTGAGCTCAGCAAGGGCTTAATATTGCACACCTTCCACAACTGCTAGGTGAGTACAGTGGTAAACTGGGTTCCCTGGTCAGAGAGAATCTCCTTAGGGAACCCCACTCTAGTAAATATCTTAACCAGGGCATCAGCTACTGTCTCTGCTTCAATGTTGGACATAGCTACTGCCTCTGGGTAACGGGTGGCGTAGTCCACCATGGTGAGAATATACTTCTTCCCGGATGGACTAGGCCTGGCCAAGGGACCCACAATGTCAATGGCTATGCGGTAAAAGGGCTCCCCAATAATAGGCATGGACATAAGTCTGGCCTTAGGGTGGTCCCCCCCGCTTACCTACTCATTGACATGTGTCACACATTTTGCAGTACTGGCGCACATCCTGTTTAAAATTGGGCCAGAAGAAATTCTGTGTAATTCTATGGGCTGTGTGACAGGACCCTAGATGTCCTGCTAGTGGTACATCATGCCCAATTTGCAGAATCTCCAGCTGGTATTTCTTAGGTACCACCATCTGTTGTTTCTGCAAAGGGGCTTTACTTCTTGGGGATGGCTTAGGAATTTTATACAGTCTATTCATAAAGCTCCCCATCTATTCCCCTTTCCTGAGTATCTGCCTTAGCCCTATACTTGTGTAAGGTCCTCCCAGGTTTCCCTCCCGAATGCCTCAGGGGTATCCCAGCCTAGGGGAGCCTGATCTAAGGTACATGTCGGAGAAGATAGTCTTACCTGGGTCTCAGCAGCAAGCGGGCCAGTTCCAACAGCACGGGTCTGGGCACGGGTAGTCACTGGGTTGGCTTCAGCGGGCCCCATTGGGGCGTAAGCAGAAATGAGGGGGGCCAAATCATTTCTCAGTAGTACATCCGCTGACAAATCCTTCATCACCCTCACATTCACGTGTCCCGAACCAACCCCCCAATCAAGGTGAATACGGGCAACGGGAAACCTTACGGCTACAGTGTCTCCGGTGTGTTGGCTCTCTGGGATGAGGTTCTTCTGTAGTAGGGTCATGGTGGTGCCGGTATCACGTAGGCCATTGGCTACCATTCCATTAACCCAGACAGTCTGCCTGTGTGGCTGTCTGTTGTCCTGGTTAGCTGCTTGTACTGGATCAGCCTCGTGCAGGACGCCCCAATGTTTTTCCTCCTCAACACAGTGAGCCGCAGGCATGGATTCCCCCTGCTGGCTTTCTCCATGACTGGGACTGCCTGGCTGGATTCAACAGACAGTCTGGCTTTTTGTGCCCTAGCTGTTTACACCCAAAACACCTGATGGGTTGTGAGTAGTCCTGGAAGTTGAACCTGGGCTGCTGAGAATAAGTGGCAGCTGGAGGTGGTGCTGTAGGGCGGTGCGACTGTGGCTGGTAGGCACCAGCTGGAGGGGGTGCCGCTGATCGATAATCCACTCGAGGCTTTGTCTTGACCACAGGCTTATCCAGTTTGCGGGTGACTGTGTATTCGTCCGCCAGGCGATCTGCTTCAGGCAAGGTGAAAGGTTTTCGGTCCCGGACCCACTCTCTGACTTCTGGGGACAGCTTGTCAAAGAAGTGCTCCAGCAGGAACAGCTGCAGCATCTCTTACCCGGATACTGCTTGGCATCCAGTGACCCAATGGGATGCCGTGCTGTGTAGGCGGCATTCCCACTCGGTATATGAGTCTCCAGTCTGCTTGCTTTGCCTCCGGTATGTCTCCGTTGTGACGGCATACCTGGCCAAAAGTGCTTCTTTTACCAGCCCATAGTTCATAATCTCATCTGGGATGGTCCTGAATGCTTCACAGACCCGGCCAGACAATTTCCCAGACAAAATGGTAACCCATTCCTCTGTGGGCACCCAGTGTAGGGCACATTGCCGTTCAAAATCGGCAAGGTACCCATCAGTCTCCCCTCCTCTTTCGATTACATTTTTAAAAGCAGCAAAATGTACCTTTCTGCTTTCAGTTGGTGCTGCTGTGACTCCTGCTGCTGTAGCACCTCTTATGTTAACAGCCCGATCAAAACTTGCCTATTCGGGTGTCCTATCTGTTACTCTGGGCCTTTCGGTTATGTTGGGTCTTTCGGCTCTATCCATTTCGACTAGTTCTGCAATAATGTCCCTCTTCTTATGGTTGTTTGCCAGTCGGCCCCAGTTCTTTGAGGGTAGAGCGCTTTAGCCATTCATACTGTGCTTCCATTGGCCTGTATCCTCTTGTACAGTAGCTGTCCTTCTGGGCTGTGGGAATCATCCCACTGCTCGCCACCAATTGTAACGACACCCCAAGTATAAAAGGGGTTAACCACTTGACCACTGGGCACTTAAACCCCCTTAATAACCAGACCAATTTTCAGCTTTCGGTGCTCTCACACTTTGAATGACAATTACTCAGTCATGCAACACTGTACCCAAATGAATTTTTTGTCCTTTTTTTCACACAAATAGAGCTTTCTTTTGGTGGTATTTAATCACCGCTGGGTTCTTTATTTTTTGCGCTATAAAAGAAAAAAGACCGAAAATTCTGTAAAAAAATGCATTTTTCTTCGTTTCTGTTATAAAATTTATCAAATTAGTAATTTTTTCTTCATATATTTTGGCCAAAATGTATACCGCTACATATATTTGGTAAAAATAACCCAAATCGGTGTATATTATTGGTCTTTGTGAAAGTTATAGAGTCCACAAGCTATGGTGCCAATCTCTGAAAATTGATCACACCTGAAGTACTGACGGCTTATCTCATTTCTTGAGACCCTAACATGCCAGAAAAGTACAAATACCCCCCAAATGACCCCTTTTTGGAAAGAAGACATTCCAAGGTATTTAGAAAGATGCATGATGAGTTTTTTGAAGTTGTCATTTTTTCCCACAATTCTTTGCAAAATCAAGATTTTTTTTTTCTTTTTTTTTTTTTCACAAAATTGTCATATTAGCAGGTTATTTCTCACACACAGCATATGCATACAACAAATTACACCCCAAAACACATTCTGCTATTACTCCCGAGTATGGCGATACCACATGTGTGAGACTTTTACACAGCGTGGCCACATACAGAGGCCCAACATGCACGGAACACCATCAGGCGTTTTGGAGTGCCCAGGCCAATTCTGACATTTCTCTCCTACATGTAAAAATCATAATTTATTTGCTAGAAAATTACATAGAACCCCAAAACATTATATATATTTTTTTAGCAAAGACCCTAGAGAATACAATGGCGGTCGTTGCAACTTTTTATCTCGCACTGTATTTGCGCAGCAATTTTTCGAACACGTTTAGTTTGAAAAAAAAACAGTTTTGTGCTTTCAAAAAAAACAAAACAGTAAAGTTAGCCCAATGTTTTTATATAATGTGAATAATGAAGTTATGCCGACTAAATAGATACCTAACATGTCACCCTTCAAAATTGCACACGCTCGTGGAATGGCGCCAAACTTCGCTACTTAAAAATCCCCATAGGAGACGCTTTAAAAAATTTTACTGGTTACATGTTGTGAGTTACAGAGGAGGTCTAGGGCCAAAATTATTGCTCTCACTCTACCAATCGCAGCTATACCTCACATGTGTGGTTTGAACACCATTTTCATATGTGGGCGCAACTTACGTATGCGTTCATTTCTGACTGCGAGCACACGGGGACACGGGGAAAATTTTTTTTTTTTTTTATTGTTCATTTTACTTTATTTATTTTAGTTTGAGGCTTTTTTCCAAAAAATAAATTTTTTGATCACTTTTATTTCTATTACAAGGAATGTAAACATTCCCTGTAATAGGAATATGGCATGACAGGTCCTCTTTACAGTGAGATATGGGGTCAATAAGACCTCACATCTCACCTCTAGGCTGGGAAGCCTGAAATAAAAAAAAAAATGATCCTGGCTTCGATCGTAGCGGTGAGTCGGCAGAAGCACCTGAGGGCGGCGAGAGGGGGGGCGTCCCCTCTCGCCTCCCGTAAATATGATCAAGCAGTGGAACAGCCACTATGATCATTCTTATGGTGTAGGGAATCGCCGGCTGAAAAAGATGATATCTAAATAATGCCTGTAGCTGCACCCATCATTCAGATATCCCCGCACAAAGTCAAGGACTTCGTATGACGGCCGGCGGGCAGGAAGTGGTTAAAACACATTTTTTTTAACACAAAGTTGTCCATTTATACAATATTTCTAACACATAGCATGTACATACCAAAAATGACACCCCAAAATAGATTCTCCTACTCCTCCTGAGTACGGTGATACCACATGTGTGAGACTTCCACAGCCTGACCACATACAGAGGCCGAGTACAGCCGAGCATGGCAAAGTATGGCTGGGTATCGCAGAGTATGGCGGGGTATGGCAGGGTATGGCGGGGTATGGCGGAGTATGGCGGGGCATGGCAGAGTATGGCGGGGCATGGCGGAGTATGGCGGAGTATGGCGGGGTATGGCGGGGTATGGCGGAGTATAGCAGGGCATGGCGGAGTATGGTGGAGTATGGCGGAGTATGGCGGGGCATGGCGGAGTATGGCGGAGTATGGCGGGGCATGGCGGAGTATGGCGGGGTATGGCAGGGTATGGCGGAGTATGGCGGGGCATGGCGGAGTATTGCACAGGATCATTGCAGAGTATTGCACAGGGTTGCACAGGATCATTGCAGAGTATTGCACAGGGTTGCACAGGATCATTGCAGAGTATTGCACAGGGTTGCACAGGATCATTGCAGAGTATTGCACAGGGTTGCAGAGTATTGCACAGGGTTACAGAGTATTGCACAGGGTTGCACAGGATCATTGCAGAGTATTGCACAGGGTTGCAGAGTATTGCACAGGGTTGCACAGGATCATTGCAGAGTATTGCGCAGGGTTGCAGAGTATTGCACAAGGTTGCACAGGGTCATTGCAGAGTATTGCACAGGGTCATTGCAGAGCATGGGGGGGATGGCTAAGCATGGATGGATGGATGTGACTGTACATGTCACTGAGCTGCGCTGTGGGCACTACACATCCAGCCCACAGCGCGGCTCCCATCCAATCTCTCCCCCTCTGTACCGATCGGTACAGAGAGGGGAGGGAGGAACCGGCGTAATGACATGACGCCGGTTTGTTTACATGTGATCACTCCGTCATTTGACGGAGCGATCACATGGTAAACGGCCGCGATTAGCGGCCGTTTACTGTGATGTGCCGGGTCCTCTGGACCCGGCGGTCACGGATGTTCCCATGTGCGCGCCCCAGGGGGCGCGCGGGAGCAGTTTTCTGGAATCACGTCATATGACGTGATCCCAGAGTTATCCAGCCACCCTGCAGCCATCATTTGGCTATGGGGCGGTTGGCAAGTGGTTAAAGCCGTTTAGGACATTCCATTTCTGAACACAAAGGCAGCTACTGAACACTCCAATCAGCCGAACAAGAAACCCATACAAATAATTTTTCCCCCCAAGTACAAGACGAGGCTCTGTACGGAGGGTCAAACAGGAATCATACTCTTTATTGAAACAAATGCAGCCTCTTTTTACACACTTGAGAATACTGCAGGCGCCACATGAACAATGACCCGGATCCACCCACAACATCACACAGTGGTTACATAACTAGCCCCCAATACATATTATTCTGAGTGTCAATACCTCCCCTAGCAGATAACAGGTGAGTTCACCACACTTAATAATAGGTGAAGGGAAAACTGCCTCAGACAAGATTAACACGATTTACTTATCCAGACAAAAGCAACATTGTTGAGTAATAGACGGTCGGTCTGTTACATTGAACTTCCTGGAATGCCCATATTAGGAATTATACTTCCTGGTAGGGATGAGCTTCGAGTTCGAGTCGAACTCCTGTTCGACTCGAACATTGGCTGTTCGCAAGTTCGCCGAACAGCGAACAATTTGGGGTGTTCGCGGCAAATTCGAATGCCGCGGAACACCCTTTAAAAGTCTATGGGAGAAATCAAAAGTGCTAATTTTAAAGGCTAATATGCAAGTTATTGTCATAAAAAGTGTTTGGGGACCCAGGTCCTGCCCCAGGGGACATGGATCAATGCAAAAAAAAGTTTTAAAAACGGCTGTTTTTTCAGGAGCAGTGATTTTAATAATGCTTAAAGTCAAACAATAAAAGTGTAATATCTCTTTAAATTTCGTACCTGGGGGGTGTCTATAGTATGCCTGTAAAGGGGCGCATGTTTCCTGTGTTTAGAACAGTCTGACAGCAAAATGACATTTTGAAGGAAAAAACTCATTTAAAACTACCCGCGGCTATTGCATTGCCGACAATACACATAGAAGTTCATTGATAAAAACAGCATGGGAATTCCCCAAAGGGGAACCCCGAACCAAAATTAAAAAAAAAAAAATGACATGGGAGTCCCCCTAAATTCCATACCAGGCCCTTCAAGTCTGATATGGATATTAAGGGGAACCCCGGCCAAAATAAAAAAAAAAAAAATGACGTGGGGTTCCCCCTAAATTCCATACCAGACCCTTCAGGTCTGGTATGGATTTTAAGGGGAACCCCGCGCCAAAAAAAAAAAAAACGGCGTGGGGTCCCCCCAAACATCCATACCAGACCCTTATCCGAGCACGCAACCTGGCAGGCTGCAGGAAAAGAGGGGGGGACGAGAGTGCGCCCCCCCCCCTCCTGAACCGTACCAGGCCACATGCCCTCAACATTGGGAGGGTGCTTTGGAGTAGCCCCCCAAAACACCTTGTCCCCATGTTGATGAGGACAAGGGCCTCATCCCCACAACCCTGGCCGGTGGTTGTGGGGGTCTGTGGGCGGGGGGCTTATTGGAATCTGGAAGCCCCCTTTAACAAGGGGACCCCCAGATCCCGCCCCCCCTGTGTGAAATGGTAAGGGGGTACAAAAGTACCCCTACCATTTCACTAAAAAACTGTCAAAAATGTTAAAAATGACAAGAGACAGTTTTTGACAATTCCTTTATTTAAATACTTCTTCTTTCTTCTATCTTCCTTCATCTTCTGGTTCTTCTGGTTCTTCTGGCTCTTCTGGTTCTTCCTCCGGCGTTCTCGTCCAGCATCTCCTCCGCGGTGTCTTGTTTCTTCTTCTCCTCGGGCCGCTCCGCACCCATGGCATGGGGGGAGGCTCCCGCTCTTCTCTTCTTCTTCATCTTCTTCTCTTCTTCTCTTCTTCTTTTCTTCTCTTCTTCATT
Organism: Aquarana catesbeiana; assembly: GCF_042186555.1. Taxonomy (NCBI): domain Eukaryota; kingdom Metazoa; phylum Chordata; class Amphibia; order Anura; family Ranidae; genus Aquarana; species Aquarana catesbeiana. The sequence continues at coordinate 704,139,784 of NC_133324.1, read as the reverse complement.
TTCTTCTCCGGGCCGCTCCGCACCCATGCTGGCATGGAGGGAGGCTCCCGCTGTGTGACGGCGCTCCTCGTCTGACGGTTCTTAAATAACGGGGGGCGGGGCCACCCGGTGACCCCGCCCCCCTCTGACGCACGGTGACTTGACGGGACTTCCCTGTGACATCACGGGGAATGCCACAGGGAAGTCCCGTCATGTCCCATGCGTCAGAGGGGGCGGGGTCACCGGGTGGCCCCACCCCCCGTTATTTAAGAACTGTCAGACGAGGAGCGCCGTCACACAGCGGGAGCCTCCCTCCATGCCAGCATGGGTGCGGAGCGGCCCGGAGAAGAAAATGAAGAAGAGAAGAAGATGAAGAAGAGAAGAAAAGAAGAAAAGAAGAAGATGAAGAAGATGAAGAGAAGAGCGGGAGCCTCCCCCCATGCCATGGGTGCGGAGCGGCCCGAGGAGAAGAAGATAGAAGACGCCGCGGAGGAGATGCTGGACGAGAAGAGCCAGAAGAACCAGAAGAAGAAGAAGAAGATGAAGGAAGATAGAAGAAAGAAGAAGTATTTAAATAAAGGAATTGTCAAAAACTGTCTCTTGTCATTTTTAACATTTTTGACAGTTTTTTAGTGAAATGGTAGGGGTACTTTTGTACCCCCTTACCATTTCACACAGGGGGGGGCCGGGATCTGGGGGTCCCCTTGTTAAAGGGGGCTTCCAGATTCCGATAAGCCCCCCGCCCACAGACCCCCACAACCACCGGCCAGGGTTGTGGGGATGAGGCCCTTGTCCTCATCAACATGGGGACAAGGTGTTTTGGGGGGCTACCCCAAAGCACCCTCCCAATGTTGAGGGCATGTGGCCTGGTACGGTTCAGGAGGGGGGGGCCGCACTCTCGTCCCCCCCTCTTTTCCTGCGGCCTGCCAGGTTGCGTGCTCGGATAAGGGTCTGGTATGGAATTTAGGGGGAACCCCACGTCATTTTTTTTTTTTCATTTTGGCCGGGGTTCCCCTTAATATCCATACCAGACCTGAAGGGCCTGGTATGGAATTTAGGGGGACTCCCACGTCATTTTTTTTTTTAAATTTTGGTTCGGGGTTCCCCTTTGGGGAATTCCCATGCCGTTTTTATCAATGAACTTCTATGTGTGTTGTCGGCAATGCAATAGCCGCGGGTATGACTTTTTATGACAATAACTTGCATATTAGCCTTTAAAATTAGCACTTTTGATTATTCATGTTCGTGTCCCATAGACTTTAACAGTGTTCGCTTGTTCGAACAAACTTTTTTCCTGTTTGCATGTTCTGGTGCGAACCGAACAGGGGGGTGTTCGGCTCATCCCTACTTCCTGGCCATAGACCTCACAGTGTACAGGGGATAAAATCTTCATATTTCTTGTGACATATTGTTAATGAATCTTACTGTCCCATTTTAAGTAATCCAATCATATGCTCAGGGTGCATTCTTTTCTTGGTCACCCTGCGCCCAACAGTGACTCCCGTCACACTCTGGATCAACTGTGGGTGTTGGTTTGTGTATATGGGATTGTATTTTTTTTTTATTGGTTGAACTTGATGGACTTGTGTCTTTTTTCAACCAGACTAATTATGTAAGTAAGGTACATTTGATTAGCAAAATACTTTTTTCTCTATGTTTAACTTTTTCTAAAGCAAAGGAAACATTTTAGCAATAAAAAAAATGTTGATTCTACGTATTTTAACAAGTCTAGTTACCAGCTAAATTCTCCACCCTTAAAACTCATGTCTATCTAGAGCAGGGGTAGGCAACCTTAAAGAGGTGGAGATCTACCTGAACAACATGGGAGAAGTCAATCGCTTATATCGCTTTTCAAAGGAGCAGGAGTGCTTGCTGCACTTGTAAATGAGCCCTTAGTTGCATTCATCAGCAGGACTCTTAGGGCTAATTCACATGTAATGTTGGGAGGTTGAAAAACCCTGTGGTTGAGTCCCGATTTTACCGCCCCCAATCCCTACCCCCGTTTGGTGTACACATGCAACACAGCGCTGCTAATATGCCCAGTGTATTGCTTCACACTGACCTGAAGATCTCCTCTTTCCTGCTGCTGGCACCACTCTGGAAACCACTAGCCAGGATAAGAGATGCAGTTGGGATGACTCCGCATGGGACAGGAGCCAGCTCTACTGATTTGTACAATTTGTACAATGAGCCCTTGTGCTTTTTAACCTTCTGAACACTGTGATTATATTGTGTACTTTTTTCAATAAACATTATTTTTGTTACTTCTCCATTGTTTCCATGCCTCTAAAGTCTGACCTGTGGTTACTTTTCTAGTACCCCTCCTTTTTTGCTCCCTCTCCAATTTACGGATGTGGCATTGTGAGTGCTTTCTTTTCTCATTTTCCAAAAGCCAGGATCGTCTTATGTGGATCCTTTAAAAAAAACTGGCAAATCAATAAATCCAAGACTGTGTACCTAAATCTGAAAAAGAGAGTCAACTGATATACCGTATGTAAGTTGATATACTGAAAAAAGAATATCAGAGTACAAATTAACAGACATATCACATTAAATATAGCCACAAATTAGACACAATTAATCTATATTTAGTAATCTTATTATAATTTTCTCACATTTGCATGGTAACTGAACAATATATGAGATATTGGTGATTGCAACATATAGTGGTTGATTTACTAAAACTAGAGAGTGCAAAACCTGGTGCAGCTGTGCATAGAAACCAACCAGCTTCCAGGTTTTATTGTCAAAGCTTACTTGAACAAGCTGAAGTTAGAAGCTGATTGGCTACTATGCACAGCTGCGCCAGATATTGCACTCTCCAGTCTTAGTAAATCAACCCCATAATCTCCAAACACCAAAGTGTTCAACACGAAGATGTATTAACTTTGAACTAACTTTTTTGAATTAGCTTTTTTTTATTCACAATTTGTCTTCATAGTCAGTGTGTGAGCATGTGTCTTTCATTTATGCAAATTTGAGACTTAGCTAGTCATTGATAACAGGTGGATTCTGTTTTCTGAAGAATATAAAAACAAAAACTTTTGTAAAGTGTCTTTCCAATATTGAGTTCATGCAAACAAACTAATGTAGTAAAATATACTTCACACTGAACATGTTTTTATGACAAAATTTGCCTCAAATACAAAATAGCAAAATTCCAGTTTGTATTATAATATTTGGAGAATTAACCCTCATGCTATTAGATAGCTCAAGGATTACTCTGCATGGTATTTTAAAGCCTACTTAGAGACTAATAGCATCAGAAGGATTCTGCTACTGCAAGAGGATGATGATATGTTTATATTAACTTATTATTTCACGCTGAAGAATTCCATCTACTATGAAGACCAAATATTGATATTTCATGGAATTTTAACCCCTAAATCAATTTAGGGTCTGGAGGATATTAGTTTTGAGGAAAGACTGCGAGCACTGAACTTATTCTCTCTGGAGAAGAGAAGCTTGAGAGGGGATATGATTTCAATTTACAAATACCCCACAATAGGGATAGAACTTTTTTGTGGAAGGGAGTTTAACAAGATGTGTGGCCACTCATCAAAATTAGAAAAAAAGAGTTTAACCTTAAACTACGCAGAGGGTTCTTTACTGTAAGAGCGGCAAGGATGTGGAATTCCCTTCCACAGGTGGTGGTCTCAGCTGGGAGCATCGATAGTTTAAAAAAACTATTAGATAAGCACCTGAACGACCACAACATACAGGGATATACAATGTAATGCTGACATATAATCACACACATAGGTTGGACTTGATGGACTTGTGTATTTGTTCAACTTCATCTACTATGTAACTAAGTAACTATATAAGTATAAGCAGGGACATCTTTAATATTGATTGGATCTTTTCATGCCTCCCACAATTTCACTCTCAACCTGATATATAATAAATAGCAGCTAGACTCAAAATCAGTTTAATGCAGCAGATAAGGCAGTGGTTGTGATTGGTTGCCAGAGGTTACAGCATATCATTAGCATTCACTAACTGGTTCCTAGAGGTTACAGCACACATTACAGCTCACTGATTGGTTGCTAGAGGTTAATGTGCATAATTACTGCTCACTGATTGGTTGCTAAAGTTACTGCACATCCTTACAGCTTACTGATTGGTTACTAGAGGTTATGGCACATTATTGCAGCTCTCTGATTGTTTGCTAGAGGTTACTGCACATCATTAGCACTCACCCATCACTTTGCTACATAACCCCAACCAGCTCTCCACAGCCTTCCCACAACCCCCTGTATTCTTCATAGCCCTGCCCACAGGGTCTCCTCTACTCTCAAAAGCCCTACTCTCAAAGCTCTCTCTCCAAAGCCCCACCCAAAAATGCCACCTAGCTTTCCATAACCCCACCCCCAAATGCAACTAGTTCTCCATAGCCCCTCCCACAAAGCCCCCTCTACTCTACATAACTCCACCCCCAAATGTAACTCGGCTCTCTATAGGAATATCACCGAAAGCCCTCTAATTCCAAAAGCCCACCTACAGCCTCCCTCCAATCACCAGGGCCCCTCTGGCCACTCTCTGTGCCCAGTGGAGCCCCATAGATGAGGCTGACAGTGTGGGCATTCCCAGTAATTCCCCTTTCCTCTCGCCCCATACCAGCTGACTTTCACTAATTACCCCAGCTGGTGTTCTGCTCCATCTCTGCAGAGACATGGAAGAGACTACGCTGATCTCCCTGGACTGGGAAGAGAAACTGATCCACCACCTGAGCAGCCCAGGACAGCCTGGCACAGTGCTCCCCCCTCCCGCTCCATCCCACACCCAGAATGGTACATACATATTTGTTAACCCACGTGTGAGCATCTAAGGTTTGTCTGCCTTTGGTGAAACCTGTCTGGTCTGGGTGGATAAGAAGGGGAAGTATGTCAATCAGGCGGGTAGCAATAAGTTTAGCATACAGTTTCAAATCTATATTTAGGAGGGAGATGGGTCTAAAATTTGGAGTTGAAGTTGGTTCCGTCCCTGGCTTCGGCACTATCACAATGAGCACCTTCAGCATTTCAGGTGGGAAGGAGGAAGAGGGAGCAGCAGCGTTGAAGGTACGTTCCAAGTAAGGGGTGAGCAGTATTTTAAAGGTCTTATAGTATTCTCCATTAAATCCATCTGGACCTGGAGATTTATTCGCTGGTAGGGATTCTATTACTTTGTAGATCTCTCGTAAGTTAAAGGGCAGGTTTAGTGATTGCAATTGATCTTGGGATAGCTTAGGTAGGGAAACTTTCTGTAGAAATTGATTTATCAGATCAGGATTTGGCCTCGTAGGTCCCCGCATCATCCTTTAACCACTTGCTTACTAGGCACTTAAACCCCCTTCCTACCCAGGCCAATTTTCAGCTTTCAGTGCTCTCACTCTCTGAATGACAATTGCGCAGTCATGCTACACTGTACAAAAATAAAATTTTTTGTGGTACTGGTGGGCACAGATGAGGCGGCTATGCCTCTTCCTCTTCGGGACCGATGTCCCTTCAACAGAAGCTGGCGACCAGCTTTTTTTTCTCCTCACGCTGTGCGAGGAGAAAAAAAAACTATTACCGAGCTTCTATTTACATCATGTGATCAGCTGTCATTGGCTGGCAGCTGATCACGTGGTGAGGGGCCGGGATCGATCTGTGTTCTGATCTGTGTTCACCTGAGTCTCACCTGAGTCTCATTGACTCAGTGATCACAGAACACGCCGCACACGTCCCGCAGGGGCGCACGGGATAGCGAGGAAAGGGGAGGATGTCTATTGACCGATGTCTGTAGGTCCGCGCTGTAGCCGTCATTCGGCTATAGTACGGATGGGAAGAGGTTAAATTGTATAAAGTACCATAATAGTGGCTAAATGCGTCTGCTATATCTTGGGGATGGTGTAGTTTATGGTTGGTGTGGGGGTGGATTGAGTACGGTATCTTGGTTTTATATCTATGGCCTTTTAATCGCTGCACTAATAATTTACCCGCTCTATTTCCAGTGGCATGATATGACATTTTCAGTTTTCTGGATGCTTTTTCGAAGTTCTCCAGTAGGAGGACTCTAAGATCGTGTCTTAATTGAGATGATTTGAGTAATAATTGTGGAGAGGGTTTTTGTTTACTGCTTGTTTCTGTTCTTTTTGTTTCAATCATTTTTATTAAGCGTCTATAAAAGATGAGAACAAACAAACAGTGACATATTTAGTGGTGTTGTCACGTCCGGTATAATAAGAATGGTAATATTCATTAATATAGTATAAGGTGAGTTCCAGTTTCCTAAGTTGAACAGCAGTTCTGAAATCGCCTGTCACTTTGATCAGATATACAAATAATAAACATGAACATATAGGGATTCCACTCCTGGGCACCACCTTGGGACCTATCTGTGCCCTCAGAGGGAACCCCCCTTTTGGCATTGTAACTCTTTATTAGTTCAAAAGCTTTGACAACTAACAGCATTCAATGAATATATACTGATTAAGTCAACCTGGATATGTTAAAGCATAGGGAATGTTAGAAAAGCTTTAGCTACTATTAAGGTACTCTAGATATAAAGGAAAGAAAAGGAAAATATTTCCATGGGGACCAGTTTTCTTCAAACTTGAGTGAGTATCCATCTCTGTATGCTAGGATCCATTCATATTCTGCTATTGTGTCTATTTTAACTTTGATGTCCCTTTGATTTGTGATCTCTATAGATTTCCATCTATACATTATTGCTGTTCTTGCTGCCAATAAAATATGTGTTGCTATGGATCTAAACCTGGGTGGGTATTGGTCCATATTTATGCTGAGGATAGCTTGTTCTATGTTTGGATTCACCCAGATTCCTGTTAATTTCGATAGTAAGTTATAAATTTCTAGCCAGAAATTTTGGAGATTAGGGCATGACCATAGCATATGTGCCAGGGTCCCTACCTGTCCGCATCCTCTCCAGCACAGATTTGAATTTCTCTTCGAGAATTTTGCTATTATATATGGAGTAAAATACCACCTCAACATAAGTTTTTGTGTTAATTCTTCATAGTTTGAACATCTTGAGAACTTGCGATTAATTTTAATTGCATTTTTCCATTGGAGATCTGAAAATTCTTTACAAATTTCTTTTTCCCAGTCTACTAATGGTTTGTGTTTGGTGAATGCATCTTTTGATTTCAGTGAATTATATATTAGTATTATGCCCTTCAATTTGGGGTTGTTTGATTTGGTGTAGGACCAAACTTTTCCTATAATCGGAATGTGGGTGGTCTTTGTCTTTTGAAAATAGGAGGAAATTTGGGTATATGTCAAGAATTCTGAATTTAGAATGTTGAATTTCTGCTGTAATGTTGTGAATGGAAGTCATTTATCTCCTCTAGTGATATCTGCTAAGTTTAGTATGTTGTTTTTTATCCAATTGTGGATCCTTATGTTGGGTATTATCCATTGGAGTGATTCTAGAGGGATGGGGATGTTTGTTGTCGGATAAAATTTGTTCCCTTTTACACTAAGTTCAGCCCAGGCTTGTACCATTGCTTGTATTGTGGGGAGGTTTGGTATTTTGCTATTTTTAGCTATGTTGGCTGCTATAAGTAGTGACAGTGGAGATGAGTTATTTAACCATGCCAGTTGTAATTGACACCAGGGTTTTATAGTTGGGTTGGTGAACCAATTTTTAAGTTGGTCTAAGACTGCTGCTGTATGATAATCTTTTAATATTGGTAAACCCATACCTCTCACGGATTTATTTTTGCTCTGTAAGTCAGGAGAGCATCTAGACTTCTTCCCCGCCCACACGAAATTTGAGAGTTGTTTTTGCATTGTGATAAAAAAATTACCGGGGGGACTAGTACTGGCAAGGCCCTGAAGAAATATATTAGTTTAGGGAGTATTAACATTTTGTACGCTGCTAGACAGCCAGACCAGGTTAGAAAAAAATTAAATTTCAGATTCTAGATAGTTCTTGCTGGAAGTTGTTCATTAATGGGGTGTAATTGATATTGTATATATTTGCAAAGGGGTAGGTGAGTTTTATAATCAAGTATGTAATGGAATCCTCGGTCCATGGGTATGGAAGAGTATTTTTGAGGGACGTTTCAAGTTTTTTATCTATATGTATTCCTAGTATGTTTGATTTAGTGGCGTTAACCTTATAATAGGATAATAATAATATAATAATATAATACTTTGCCAAACAAGTTTGATATATCATGTGCTGTGGGCAAGGAAACGGCTGGCTTTGACAATGATAGAATAAAGTCATCAGCAAATAATGACATTTTATGTTGACGTTCCTGAGTTGTAATGCCCTGTATGTTCGGGTTGGCCCTTATTTTCTCTGACAGCGGCTCCATAAGCATGGTTAATATAATAGGGAACAGGTGGCACCCCTGTCTAGTCCCATTCGTAATTTGGAATGTTTTGGAAAACATTTCCTCTGTGTAGACAATCGCTTATGGTGAGGAATATAGTGCTAGTGTGGTCCTCTGTATTGGGCCGATCATTTCAAATTTTTTCAATACTTTGCCGAAGTAGCCCCAGTGCACTCTATCAAAGGCCTTCTCTGCGTCTAATGTCAGAAGCAGAGAAGGCTCTTTTTTTCCCCGACTAAGTGCAAGAGATTCAACATTCTCCTGGTGGGGTCCGTGGTCTGTCGGCCCAACACAAAGTCCACTTGATCATAATTTATTAGTTTAGGTAACAGGGTTGACAGTCTATTTGCTAATAATTTGGCATGTAGTTTAACATCTACGTTCAGTAAAGAGATTGGTCTAAAATTTTGCCGAAGGTTAGGTTCTTTACCTGGTTTGGGGAGGGTAATTATTGTTGCTGTGAGCATTTCTGAAGGAAATTTTTCTGAGGATGTGGCTGCTTTAAAAACTCAGTATAAGTGCGGTGATAGGGTGGAGCTAAACAATTGGTAATATTCAGAAGAATACCTAATAGAAGAATTTTCTACTTCTTGTGTTGTAAAGGGTTGGTTCAGAAGGGATAAGTCATCTTGAGATATTTTAGGCAGTTTTACTGATGCTAAGAAATCAGATATTATAGTATCGTTGGGTTTTTGTTAAGATTGTAAAGTGTATCATAGTAATCGCTAAATGCATCTGCGATTTCTTTTGTGACTTTTTGTTTTGATTTAGGGTTTATTATGTAGGGGATTTTTGTTAGATAGTTTTTTCTATGATGATGAGTAGCTAATAGTTTCCCCGCCTTGTTCCTATATCTGTATGAATAGGCTTTTAATGAATGCAATTGGTGGTCATGTTGTGCTATCAGGTGGTTATGTAGGTCCTGCCTGGTATTGAACAGTGATTCCCTGATTCTCTGTGTGGATTGCTGCTTATTGATTTTTTCTAATTGTTGGATTCTTGTTAGCAATTCGTTTAAACGTTCTAACCTTTGTCTTCTTACCCTTGCACTCATCTGTATAAGCAAGCCTCTAATATAAACTTTATGGGTATTCCATAATGTGAAGGGATCATCGGCCGAGAGGAATTAATAGCAAAGAATTCTTTAATTGCTTTCTCAATTTGTTCTAAATTTTCAGGTTGAGATAATGTGTAGATATCATTTCGCCACCTGTAAGCCCTGGTCTTGGTACGCTGGTCCCCCACACCAATGGATATCGGAGCATGGCCTGACCATGAAATGCAATGTAAATCAGACTTTGTAATTTGTTGTAAAATGAACTTATCTACCAAAAACAGGTCTATCCGAGAACATGTGTGATGTACACTGGAATAAAACGTAAAGTCTTTTTTTGATGAGTGTTGGCATCTCTACACATCATAAAGACCTGAGGAGGAGATGAAGCCATCTAGAGTTGCCCTGCTCTGTTGGTTTCTTGTATGACTGGATAAGTCCATATCCTTGTTAGGAATTATATTAAAGTCTCTGCACATGATGACATGCCCTTGTCTCATTGCTGAGATCTTTTTCCAAACCTTTTTTTCACAAAGGAAATTTATTTAGTGTTGGGTAGATATACATTCACCAATGTGTATTTATTGTTGTTCAGTTCACATACAAGGATTATGTATCTTCCTGATTCGTCCAGAAGAATATCCAAACTTTTAAATTGTATGGAGTCTTTAATGGCTATTGCCACTCCCCTCTTCTTTGAAGTATAGTTTGCTTGAAAAATGTAAGGAAATTTGCGGTGTTGGAAAGTAGGTGGTTTGTAGGGAGGCAAAGTGGGTTTCTTGGAAACAGATTACATCACTATGGAGATTTTTGGCTTCTTTCCATGCTATTCGCCTTTTGTATGGGCCGTTCAGCCCTTTAACATTGAGGAACGTAGATGGTCCCGGTAGGTAGATGTTCGGTTGACTATAGTATGCCGTTTTCTGTAGTAGTTCACAAAGATGTATGTGTCTTTAGGAAAACCTGGTTCTGGATGAGGAGCGTAGATGGACCCGGTAGGTAGATGTTTGGTTGACTATGGTATGCCATCCTCCTTAGTAGTTCACAAAGATGGATGGGTCTTTAGGAAAACCTTTAGAAAGAACAGTTAGTAAAGTTCTGGAAAGTGTAACAGTATAACAACTTGCAATTCATGTTCGACCCTAACATCGCCAGTTTGACCATTTCGTCGAATTACAAACATTATGGGCCGTTCGCACCAAATTCGAGTGGAGCGTCATGGCCCATAATTCACTGCGGCATCGCAGTGCATTGCTAGCTGATGATTGGCCAAGCATGCACTATGACCCGCATACTTGGCCAATCAAAGCGCTATCTGTACAGAGAGCCGTAATTGGCCAAAGCCAGGCCAGTCACTCCTTCCCTAGCCCCACCATGTCCTCCTGAGGAATCCTCCGAACTGTTTGAAAACAGTGTTGAGTACATGCTCCAGGAGGATGCCCAGCGTTTTGAAGGCTCCAATGATGTTACCCAGCTAGAGGAAGGCAGTAACGTGAGCCCAGAGAGAGGGGGTGCCCAAGAAGGACAGCAATCTGGCAGTCATGTTCCCCCCGGCGGCAGCATACTGCCAGGTTTGCTCCAGTGATGGGGAGGGAGGTGATGATGAGGAAGTCACTGACTCCACGTGGGTGCCTGATAGGAGAGAGGAGGAGGCACATCTCGAATGAGGCAGGATGCCCTCCAGGGGCTAGCTTAAGGGAAGCACATGGACTGCATCACACCGCAGAGCTCCGCATTTGCAGGGTACTGCTGTCTCTGTGCGTTATTCCAAAAGTTCTTTGGTGTGGGCCTTTTTTGAGATGAGTGCATCAGATCGCACCGCTGCTATTTGCAACATATGTCTCAAGCGTATCTCGCGTGGCCAAAACAGCAGTCGCTTGGGCACCACATGCTTGACCAGACATATGTCGACCTGCCATGCAGTTCGTTGCCAAGTGTACCTAAAAGACCCACACCAAAGAACAAAGCGGACCTCTCCTTGCTCCTCATCAGCTGGGATCTCCAACCCCACTATACCTTCAGTCCTCTCTGAAACCTGCACTGAGAGGAATGAAGGTGTAGAATTAGGTGTGTCACAGCCAAGTACTTGCGGGCAATCTGCTTTCGGTACACCGATGTCAGATTGTACCAGGCAAATTTCCCTGCCCCAGCTACTGCACTGCCGAAAGAATTTCACTCCCAGCCATCCACATGCCCAGCGGTTGAATGCTAGCTTGGCTAAATTGCTAGCTCTTCAACTGCTGCCTTTTCAGTTGGTAGACTCTGCCCCCTTCCGTGAGTTTGTGGAACGTGCGGTTCCTCAGCGGCAGGTTCCTAAATGCCACTTTTTCTCATGGAAGGCGATTCCGGCTCTCTACCGGCATGTGGAAGGCAATGTCTTGGCCTCACTGGACAGGGCGGTGAGTGGTAAGGTGCATATTACCGCTGACTCATGGTCCAGCAGGCATGGACAGGGACGTTACCTATCTTTCACCGCGCACTGGGTGACTCTTCTGGCAGCTGGGAAGGATGCAGGACAGGGTGCAGTAGTCTTGGAGGTTGTTCTGCCACCACACCTCCAAAATTCTACTAGTGGTGATTCTGCCACACCTCTCTCCTCCAACCCCTCCTTTTCTTCTTCCTCCATGGCCTCTTCCTGTGCTGATTTGTCCTCGGAACCAGCGGTGCTCCATAGGCTTTCAAGGGGCTATGCAAGCACACAGGCAAAAAGATGTCATGGGGTGTTTGAGCTGGTGTGCTTGGGGGACAGGAGCCACACTGGGGCAGAGATTCTGTCAGCTCTGCAGGGGCAGGTTCAGAGGTGGTTGACGCCACGACAGCTTAAGGCAGGTATGGTGGTTTGCGACAATGGCACCAACCTCCTCTCTGCCCTCCGACAGGGACAACTGACCCATGTGCCCTGTTTGGCTCACGTCCTTAACTCAGTGGTGCAGCGGTTCTTGGGCAGGTACCCGGGCTTACAGGATGTCCTGAGGCAGGCCAGGAAAGTGTGCATTTCTGCAGGTCATATAATGCCAGTGCTCGGCTGGCTGACCTCCAAAAGGAATTTAACCTGCCCAAGAACCACCTAATCTGTGACATGCCCACCAGGTGGAACTCAACGTTGGCCATGCTGCAGCAGCTGCACACGCAGCAGAGAGCCATCAATGAGTACCTATGTGACTATGGCACCAGGACAGGGTCAGGGGTGCTTGTTTTTTTTCCCCACGCCAGTGGACTATGATCAGGGATGCATGCACTGTCCTGTCACCATTTGAGGAGGCCACGAGGATGGTGATCAGTGACAGTGCATGCATCAGTGACAATGTCCCTCTTGTCCACCTGTTGGAGCATACACTGCATGGAATAATGGACAGGGCACTTGAGGCAGAACAGAGGAAGGAAGAGGAGGACTTCCTTACCTCTCAAGGCCCCCTTTACCCAGACAGTGTTCCTGTGTGCCCGCTGATCACACATGAAGAGGAGGAGGAGGAGGAGGATTGTGTCAGCATGGAAGTGGAGCCTGGCACTCAGCATCAGCAGCAGTCTTCAAGGGATCATTTACAGTCCAAAGAAACCCATGGACTTGTACGTGGCTGGGAGCAGGTGGCTGCGGATCATGTCGTCCTTAGTGACCCAGAGGACTCTGGACCAAATGCCTCAGCAAACCTACGCTGCATGGCCTCCCTGATCCTGCAAAGCCTGGGGAAGGATCCTCGTATTCATGATATGAAGGGGAGGGATCATTACTGGCTGGCAACCCTCCTTGATCCACGTTACAAGGGTAAGGTTGCAGACCTTATCTTGACGTCACAGAGGGAGCAGAGGATGAAACATCTTCGGGAGGCCTTGCAGAAAGGTTTGTGCAACGTGTTTCCAGAGCCTGGGAGGTTACAATTTCCTGGTCCTCCTGGACAACGTGTTGCTGAGTCTTCAGTCAGACACAGAAGGAGCTGTGGAGAAGGTGGCTGTCTGACCGATGCGTTCAGACAATTTTTTAGTCTGCAGCCCCAAGGTATGATCGGTTCCAGCAACCATCGTCAGCGTCTGATTCAAATGGTGCAGGAATACCTAGGGGCAAGATCAGACTTGGACACCTTTCCCACCGAAAATCCTCTGGGTTACTGGTTCTTGAGGGTGGATCACTGGCCACAGCTTGCACAGTATGCAATTGAGCTACTGGCCTGTCCTGCATCCAGCGCTCTTTTGGAACGCACATTCAGTGCAGCTGGAGGCTTTGTAACCGATCACAGGGTGCGCCTGTCTACCGAATCGGTGAATCGGCTGACCTTCATACAAATGAATCAGTCTTTGATCAGCAGCTACCAAGCTCCTGATGCTGATGTAACCGAATAATTTTTTTTTAATGTGAGATCCCTTCAGAACTGCCTATGCTGATGCTGAGTGACTATCCTTTTCCTCCTCAATTGCCATGTTGATAGCTTGTAAGAACATTTTTGGCTCTGGGCACTGCCACCAGTGGCTAAGGCCCAATTTTTCTGCCCCTGTTTAACAGGGGCGTGTAATTACAATTTTTGATGCAATACTTTGCAGCAGGGCTCATTCCTGCGCTCCAACTATAGTATCGGTGAGGGGTTGCAGTGTTGTGACAGCAGTGGCTAAGGCCCAGTTTTTCTGCCCCTGTTCAATAGGTGCATGTAATTACAATTCTTGATATAATATTTCACAGCAGGGCCCGTTCCAGTGCCCACCAAGAGTAACTGTGAGCACTTACAGTGTTATGGCACCAGCACCACCACCATCACCACCAAAGGCCCAATTTTTCTGCAACTGTTTAACAGGGGCATGTAATTACAATTTTTGATGCAATACTTTGCAGCAGGGCTCATTCCTGTGCTCCAACTATAGTATTGGTGAGGGTTTGCAGTGTTGTGGCACTAGCACCAGTGCCCAAGGCCAATTTTTCAGCCCTGTTTAACAGGGGCGTATAATTACAATTTTTGATGCAATACTTTGCAGCAGAGCTCATTCCTGTGCTCCAACTATAGTATCTGTGAGGGGTAGCAGTGTTGTAGCAGCAGTGGCTAAGGCCCAATTTTTCTGCCCCTGTTAAACAGGGGCATGTAATTACAATTCTTGATCTAATATTTCACAGCAGGGCCCATTCCTGCACCCACCAAGAGTAACTGTGAGGGCTTACAGTGTTGTGGCAACACCACCGCCACCACCAAAGGCCCAATTTTTCTGCCCCTGTTCAACAGGTGCATGTAATTACAATTCTTAATATATTATTTCATAGCAGGGCCCGTTCCAGCGCCCACCAAGAGTAACTGTGAGAACTTACAGTGTTGTGGCACCACCACCACCACCACCAAAGGCCCAATTTTTCTGCCCCTGTTCAACAGGTGCATGTAATTACAATTCTTGATTTACTATTTCACAGCAGGGCCACTTCCAGCGTCCACCAAGAGTAACTGTGAGGACTTACAGTGTTGTGGCATCAGCACCACCACCACTAGGGATGAGCTGAACACCCCCCTGTTCGGTTTGCACCAGAACATGCAAACAGGCAAAAAATTTGTTCAAACACACAAACACCGTTAAAGTCTATGGGACACGAACATGAATAATCAAAAGTGCTAATTTTAAAGGCTTATATGCAAGTTATTGTCATAAAAAGTGTTTGGGGACCTGGGTCCTGCCCCAGGGAACATGGATCAATGCAAAAAAAAAAGTTTTAAAAACGGCCGTTTTTTCGGGAGCAGTGATTTTAATGATGCTTAAAGTGAAACAATAAAAGTGTAATATTCCTTTTAATTTCTTACCTGGGGGTGTCTATAGTATGCCTGTAAAGGGGCGCATGTTTCCGGTGTTTAAAACAGTCTGACAGCAAAATGACATTTCAAAGGAAAAAAAGTCATTTGAAATTACTTGCGGCTATTAAAGTGGAGTTCCACCCAAAAGTGGAACTTCCACTCATCAGATTCCTCCCCCCCTCCGGTGACACAGTTGGCACCTTTCAGGGGGGAGGGGGGTACAGATACCTGTATATTACAGGTATCTGTACCCACTTCTGGCATAGATAGCCGCAGAATCTGCGGTTATTTACGCCACTTCCTGCTCCCTCCCCGCTGCCTGCTGGGAAACACACGGGTCCCAGAGGCAGCAGGGACCATCCGTATTGCGCTGCGCGACTCGCGCATGCGCAGTAGGGAACCGGGAAGTGAAGCCGCACGGCTTCACTTCCTGATTCCCTTACCGAAGATGGAGGCGGCAGCACCCGAGGACGGAGAGACGGTTCGGCCTCGGGTGCCGACATCGCGGGCGCCCTGGACAGGTAAGTGTCCATGTTTTAAAAGTCAGCAGCTGCAGTATTTGTAGCTGCTCACTTTAAAAAAAAAAAAAAACGCTTTAATGAATTGCCAGTCCGATAATACACATAAAAGTTCATTGATAAAAACGGCATGGGAATTCCCCACAGGGGAACCCCGAACCAAAATTTGAAAAAAAAAATGACGTGGGGGGTCCCCCTAAATTTCATACCAGGCCGTTCAGGTCTGGTATGGATATTAAGGGGAACCCCGGCCAAAATAAAAAAAAATGGCGTGGGGTCCTCTTCAAAATCTATACCAGACCCTTCAGGTCTGGTATGGATTTTAAGGGGAGCCCCGTGCCAAAATTTTTTTTAAAAATGGCGTGGGGTCCCCCCACGTGCGTCAGAGGGGGGCTGGGTCACCGGGTGGCCCCTCCCTCCGTTATTTAAGAACCGTCAGAATAGGAGAAGCGTCACACAGCAGGAGCCTCCCATCATGATGGATGCGGAGCAGCCCGAGAAGACGAAGGGAAGAAGACGCCGGCGCAGCGGAGGAAGATGCCGGACGAGAACACCGGAGGAAGAACCAGAAGAACCAGAAGAAGAAGAAGATGGAGGAAGAAACCGAAGGAAGATAGAAGATAGAAGAAAGAAGATAGAAGAAAGAAGACGCATTTAAATAAAGGAATTGTCAAAAACTGTCTCTTGTCATTTTTAACATTTTTGACACTTTTTTGTAAAATGGTAGGGGTACCCTTACCATTTCACACAGGGGGAGGGCCAGGATCTGGGGGTCCCCTTGTTAAAGGGGGCTTCCAGATTCTGATAAGCCCCCACCCACAGACCCCCACAACCACCGGGCAAGGGTTTTGGGGATGAGGCCCCCTGTCCCCATCAACATGGGGACAAGGTGTTTTTGGGGGGCTACCCCAAAGCACCCTCCCAATGTTGAGGGCATGTGGCCTGGTACGGTTCAGGAGGGGGGGGCACTCTATCATCCCCCCCTTTACTGTGGCCTGCCAGGTTGCATGCTCGGATAAGGGTCTGGTATGGATTTTTGGGGGGACCCCATGCCATTTTTTTTAAATTTTGGCACGGGGTTCCCCTTAAAATCCACACCAGACCTGAAGGGCACTTTTGATTTCTCCCATAGACTTTTAAAGGGTGTTCCGCGGCTTTCGAATTTGCCGTGAACACCCCAAATTGTTCGCTGTTCGGTGAACTGGGGAACTGCCGATGTTCGAGTCGAACATGAGTTCGACTCGAACTCAAAGCTCATCCCTAACCACCACCAAAGGCCCAATTTTTCTACCACTGTTCAACAATTCATTAATAGCCGCAAGTAGTTTCAAATGACTTTTTTTTCCTTTGAAATGTCATTTTGCTGTCAGACTGTTCTAAACACGGGAAACATGCGCCCCTTTACAGGCATACTATAGACACTCCCCAGGTACGAAATTTAAAGGAATATTACACTTTTATTGTTTCACTTTAAGCGTTATTAAAATCACTGCTCCAGAAAAAACGGCCGTTTTTAAAACTTTTTTTGCATTGATCCATGTCCCCTGGGGCAGGACCCAGATCCCCAAACACTTTTTATGACAATAACGTACATATAAGCTTTTAAAATGAGCACTTTTGATTTCTCCCATAGACTTTTAAAGGGTGTTCCACGGCTTTCGAATTTGCCGCGAACACCCCAAATTGTTCGCTGTTCGGTGAACTGGCGAACTGCCGATGTTGATCCCTAACCACCACCAAAGGCCCAATTTTTCTACCACTGTTCAACAATGGCACGTAATTACAATTCTTGATCTAATATTTCACAGCAGGGCCCGTTCCTGCGCCCACCAAGAGTAACTGTGAGGGCTTACAGTGTTGTGGCAACACCAACACCTAATGCCCCAATTTCTGCAGAGTATATAGGGCAGGCCCCTACTTTCAAACATCCAACTTGCAAACGACTCCTACTTGCAAACGGAATGAGACAACAGGAAGTGAGATGAAATCTACCCCTAGGAAGGGAAATGCTAGCCTGTAAGAGTTAATATGGGAAAAACGTGTCTCCTCTCCACTGATGCTTTATCACCAATCCTTGTTTCACTAAAAACCCCAAATTTTCAAAAAACATTTGTCATTGGGACAGAAAGTGAGGTGAAATCTTCTGAAGAGGTGCACAGACAGCAAAACAAATGTTACAGGTGGGATAACCCTTCCCTATATTTTCAAAAAAGCTTAAAAATAGATTTTTTGGCTGGAGCTACACTTTAAAAATGTACCAGTTCAAAATTACAAACAGATTCTACTTAACAACAAGCCTATAGTCCCTGTCGTGGTTGCATTGCCTGTATACTGCTGTTCAGAGTATATAGGGCCTGGGGGCTTTCCTTTTTTTAATTTGGGCGCTGGTTTCCCCTTAATATCCATACAAGACCCAAAGGGCCTGGTAATAGACTGAGGGGGTACCCATGTCATTTATCTCACTGATTTTCATCCATATTGCCAGGAACTGACATTACATTAAAGCCGCAAGCGGTTTTAAATGACTTTTATTACTTTACAAATGTCATTTTGTGCAGGGACTGTTATAAGCACGGGAATCACGCAACACTTTACAGGCATACTATAGACACCCCCCAGGTACGATATTTAAAGGAATATTTCACTTATTTTCACTTTAAGCATCATTAAAATCACTGCTCCCGAAAAAACGGCCATTTTTTAAACTTTTTTTTGCATTGATACATGTCCCCTGGGGAAGGACCCGGGTCCCCAAAGCCTTTTTAGGACAATAACTTGCATATTAGCATTTAAAATTAGCACTTTTGATTTTGAACGTTTGAGTCCCATAGACTTTAACAGGGTTCTGAAATCTGCGCAAACTTTCAGTCCCTTTGCAGGTTCTGGTGCGAACCGAACCGGGGGGTGTTCAGCTCATCCCTACTGGTTAGTCGTGGTTGATATCATCTGTGGTATCCAAAGCGATAATCTGCCATTCATCATGAGACAAAGGCTATCTTTCATGTTGGATATCAGATGTGTAGTGCCATCTTTTGTAATCAGCAACTTCTCTGGGTATATCCAGCGATAGGTGATATGGTGATTGTTCAGGGCCTTTGTAGTGGTAGCCAGTTGTCTACGTTGTTGCATGGTAAAGACCGACAAGTCTGCAAAGAAAGAGAGATCCTGCAAATCTGCTGGTAGTGAATCTCGGCGTCTAGTTGCTGCCATAAACTATCCTTAATGTGGTAAAATGGATTCTGACAATAGTGTCTCTGTGTAGGTCTGCAGCAATATGTTTGGGCTTTGGTAACTGGTGGATGCGGTCCACTAGAAGTTCTTCTTGGGGTGCGCCTGGAAGTACCGATTTCACGATTTGGATGAAATAGTCCTTCAGATCAGGAGGATTAACTGTCTCAGGGATCCCCCTTATTTTAACATTGTTTCTCCTAGATCTGTCCTCTAAATTTGATAGTTTAAGTTTCATCTGCATCGTGTCGTCTTCCCTGTCATTGTGGGCATCCACTAAATCATTAAAGGTGGATGCGAATTCCCCCATTTTTGTCTCCACATGGGATACTCTCTGATTCACTGTGGAGATTTCTGATTTAAATTGCCTGGTCAGTGCTTTAATATCTGCATGTAATGTGAATCTTAGGGATACTAGCATATCCTTTAGAGTGGTATCCATTACTGGTGTGTTAGCAGTGGGAAAATCAGTTATAGAATCTTGCAGTTCTCTGGTATCATCTTGTGATGAATTCAGGCTTACCTCCTCATTTTCTTCCTCAGTACTGTCCTATTTTGGTGTACTTTTGGCTGGGATAGATGAGGCTAAAGGAGGTGGAGGGTAGTTCCCCTTTCCTGGCTTGTTGTTGAAATGGCCGGAGTGCAACGCTGGTGCTGTGCTGCCCTGTGAGTGAGAGCCGCCTGTGTGTTCTCCCTGCTTGCCACCGCCATCTTGATCTGGATAAGGGCGCTGCAGCATGAAGTAATCTGGCAGTTTGCTCAGTTGTGTGTCCTCCTTTCTTTTCCTGGAAGGCATCCTGAGATGTCCCCAAGCTGAGCGGTGCTATCAGTGCTCAAAAATGAGGCTTCTAGTCGGTATATTAGTCCCGGATGGCCCGTGACAGAGAGGAGCTCTCTCAGCGAGCAACCATACACTCTGCCGGCTAGCCACGCCCCCTGCTTGTTTCTGTTTTAAAGATTTCAGTTGTAAGCTCTTTTATACACTGTTGCTTCTGCCTCTTGGACCTTGCCCCCAATTGTATGAGTATCCCTCTTATATACACTTTATTAGCATTCCATAGTACAAAGTGATCCCTCACTGAGGACTTGTTAGTTGCAAAAAACAGTTTTAAATGCCTTTCTCTATGTTGTCTATTCAACTTGTTGCAGAAGATGCGAGTTAACCCTCCACATTGGAGTTTTGGTGTTAGCTGCAGAGTCCTCTATGGATAATGGAAGCATGGTCTGAACAGGTGATGTTGTTTATAGAAGCAGAGGCCACCTTAGCTAGCATCTGCTGATCCAGAAATAAGTCAATCTGTGAACATGCCCTGTGGGGGGGAGGATAAAAAAGTAAAGTCCCTCTCCCCTGAATGTAGGCATCTCCATGCATCATAAAACTCCAGTTTATGGATAGGTGCTAGAAGAGAGGGGCCTGTATGCTTTAGTCCAGAAGAAGAATCTATAGAGTGGGCCGGGGTCGTGTTGAAATCAACACAAAGCACTAGTAGTCCTTTTTGATGAGAGCGTACTATTCCTCATTAGTTTATGGAAAAAGCACAGTTGGTGCTGGTTAGGAGAGTAGACATTAACTATTGTATAAGTGATCGAGTTAAGATTGTATATTAGAGTTAGGAAGCAGCCTCGAGAGTCTTTTATTTACTTGTGCAGGGAAAATGCCACAGAGTCCCTAATGGTCGTCAGGACATCTTTCCATTTTGTTTCCGCATTGGCGGTGAAAACGTGGGGGAATTGCCTGTGTGAACAGGTGGGAGGAGATAGGTTGCTGAAGTGCGTTTCCTGTGCACACAGGATATCGCAATTGTAGGACATTGCTTCTCTCCACAAGGACTGCCTCTTCACTGGGTGGTTGAGACCCTTAGAGTTTATGGATAGATACTTAATTCCCATCTTGGAAAGGGTGGTGTGCTGAAGTTATGTGCATAATATGATTTCGTTTTAGGGTTAGGGCTCCCTCTTGTGGCCCTGGTGAATATGGCCGGCAGTATGTAGTTTGCAAGTTGTGGAAGTTCACTATGTACTCACTGTTTGTGAAAGATTGTAGGTTCCTGTGGAATTTTTTTCTTAGCCCAGCAAAGATCCTTCCAGAGGGATCTGAGATGCAAGGCTGGACATTCGTAGTGGGATTCTTTAAGTTTCTGACTGTGTTAATGGATGAAAGAATAGGAATCAAAGCATAGAAACGTAGAGCCAAAAGGTTAGAATAATCATAAAACTGGTAAACTAGAAACATATGCAAGGGTTTTTCCCTTAACCACAATAGGTAAGATACCCATATGCAGCACAATGCTGCTCAATTTAAGTGAGGGGTGAGTTCAAGCCCATAGGCTGTCCTGGGTGATCTCCCAGGGATTCAAGGTAGCCTTTGGGTTCCATTCGGGTTCATGTATGTGATTTATCATTTTTGTTAGTGACTTTTTTCCAGTCAGGGTCCACCTGCTTTGCAGGTCTTGCATTGATGCGATCATCCACCTGATCGGGGAGGATTTTCCATTCCTCCAATAGAGAAAGTCCTTTCTCCAGGGTTTCAACATTGTGTGTGTGTCCCTCCTTCACTATTGTGAGTTTAGTGGGATATCCCCATCTATACTCAATCTTGTGGTTTCTGGGTGCCTTAGTTATTGTATTCAAAATTTTCTGCTTTTTCAGCGTGTATTGGGACAAATCTGCATAAAATTTAAGATTTTGGTATTGTGTAGGTATTTGGTCTCTTTTGCGCATTATCAACATAAGTTGTTCTTTGGCGTGGTAGAAGTGGAGACGGAGTATCACATCTATTATACAAAGTAAAATTGTGGTAGTTAAAAAATGTTTGCGCCACACAATATTAGTGCACCTGAAAAATTTCAGTAAAAATAAACAAAAGTTGCTTTAATTGCAAACAAATGCAATATATTATTACCCAACATGTCAAAGATTACAATTATGTATATCTGTGGAACTGCAACAAACTTTAATTTAAAAAGCTCCTACAGGACATTTAGAATTAAACATGCATAATAGGCCTTATTATTGTTCTCATTTCAGCATGTGCAGCAATATGTAACATGTATCATAATTTCTGTTTTCACATGCTGTGTCTATTTACAATCTTATATGCGTTTATGGGGGGGGGGTCAAATGTTGGTTTAAGTGCTTGGGTGTAACCTTAATTTTGTATAATATTTAAAAAAAAAATTCCACTAAATGTTATTTTACATCATGTAGGGAATAAAAAGTACCC
Organism: Aquarana catesbeiana; assembly: GCF_042186555.1. Taxonomy (NCBI): domain Eukaryota; kingdom Metazoa; phylum Chordata; class Amphibia; order Anura; family Ranidae; genus Aquarana; species Aquarana catesbeiana. The sequence continues at coordinate 704,117,697 of NC_133324.1, read as the reverse complement.
TAATGCCTCGTACACATGATCAGAAATTCCGCCAGCAAAAGTCGGATGTGAGCTTTTGGTCAGAAATTACGACCGTGTTTATGCTCCATCGAACTTTTGCTGGCAGAATTACAGCCAGCAAAAGATTTAGAGCAGCTTCTCTATTTTTCGGTAGATTTTTATCTACCGCTGATAGGTAAATTTAGTGGGTCACTTATTATAGGAAGTTAGATTTGCCTCTGTTCCAGCTTGGCTGACGTTGCATGCAGTTCCACATTGTGCCAGTGGGTGTCGTTGTCATCATCGTCAGGTGTTGGAAAAGCAACGTGTTGAAGCGGATGAGTGCTCCTCTGTCCCTGAGATAACTCGGTGGAGGTGGTCCTCCGAGTTGCATTCTGGGAGAGGGTATTTATGGGAAAGACGCTATGTTTTAGGGTTCATTTTTCAACCAGCTGCCCTCCTGGCCGACAGGTATGCACTAGGAATACCACCTTGTGGTCCACTGTTCCGGAGGCCCGCGTTGCTGCGGCGTGTGGGTGGGCCCAGAAGCCTGTCTAGGGCCTACCACAGCAGTGGAGGAATGGTCCTGAGCTGTCTATCCTGAGTGAAGAAGCTGGACAACCGAGAAGATCCCAGGGGAGGACCCATCATGGAAGGATCATGCAGAGTGCTGGTCTGGAGAGGGGGACTATTCAATTAAATGTGTTCAATTACAAAGAATGCTCTGAAGAAATACAACAGAAAGGTATTTGAGCTTCCCTGCAGCTTTCCTACTACCTCTTTCCTGCTACTTCCCTTGTTCGTTTTATTAAAGCATTGGAAAACCTACTCAAGTGTTTGGTGCTTATATCGTCCAGAGGTAAACTCAACGGAACCCTAGACCCGGTGCCGGTAAAACAGAGGTATCGAGAGTGAAGGTAACAAGCCCGCTTAAACAGCAGCTCCACCGAGAGTTATTGCTACATGTGGGGGCGTCGTCCGGGATTTGTTAGCCGTCAATTCTCACAACCTGGAGAGGTGTTTCACCGGGAGTTTACAGTGAGAGCTGGACTTTGTCATTTTCTCAGGAGAAGAAGAGGTTAAAAGTTGCAGGACTTTACTTCTGAGTGCAGAGGCGGCGGGCGCCAGTAAAAGCCCGGGAGCTACGTGATCAGAAGAACAAGTGGAGGAGTCTACCCTACTTGATACCACGTGGGACGCGTGTATGTGTTTGGCACCAGAGAAGAAGAGAGGCCTCATGATCGTGCTGAGAAGATCAGAGTGTGGCCATGTCTTTTTCGGCGATGCAGTCAATTATGGGACCAAGAATGTTCCCAGCGAGCACCGTGTCGAGTACTGTGTTGACCGGAACCCTGCTTACAGATACCGGTATTCGTCTGAAGCCACAGGGGAGGTTTGTTCTCTACACCGTTGGAGATATCAAAGGGCTGGGCATGATTTGCCACAAATGTGAGGGACTGGCCGTACATCTCCGTCCATTTGGTCACTGTCCGCAATGTGGAGAATATTTGTTTGTGGTGGAACAACCTACCATGTCGCCCTGTGCTTATCTAATGGACTTGGCTACAGGTGTCGCCACAGTAGAAGCTGCTACTTCTGCTGGAAGAGAACGGCAGGCTGTGACTTTGCCTGTTGCTACCGAGAGTGTTTCGGAGAGAGACACTGCTGTTACCGATTCATCAGCGGACATTACTTTGATTTCCGCGTCCACTACACCTATCCCTGTGGTACCTGTCCAGAAGAAGGTGGGATATGTGAAGGCTTCCCGCGGCCGTGGTCGAGGCCTACCCCAGAGACTACCCGAACCGGATCCAACAAAGTCCACGTCAGGAATGGGTGAGCAATTGTTGGGTAATGTATCTGGGACTGTAAATAGATATCTGCCAGCAGAAGAACTGGGAGATTCGGAGATAGAATCCATGGCAGATCTCTCCGGTGATGATGATGGGCCCAAGGCGAGGATGTCACCTCTGCCATGACTTTCCCTGAATGGACAGCCCTGAGTTCTGGGAAGACGTCATCTTGTATGGAGCCACACAGCACTGTAAATGAGACATTGTCAAAAGTTACTAGTTCACTTCAGACACCGGCTGGGTCTATGGTGAGCAAGTCATTGGATTTGTGTGTGCCTCCTGGTATGGGGAAAAATAGATCCTTACCGAAACTTGCATGTTTGCAGAGAATGTTGAACAAGCGTGTCACTACGGAGTATGGTTTGGAGTTCCCTTATGTCCCTCAGGACATAATGCAAGTGATTGAAGCTAACCGGGAGCTTTGGTACAGTGAAGCTGTTTGGGACTATTTGTCTGTGCCTAAGCCTCTTCCGGAAAATTCCTTGTTCTGTTGCTATGGATGAACATTACAGTGGATGTTTTATGCACTGGAATTATGGTCGGCACATTCATGCTGACAAAGTGGTCATTTGCAGACCCGGAAAAGATGACGTTGTGTATTTCATCACTACAGTGGATAAACTGGGAAAGACACTGACATTGCCAGATCCCTGGTTTTATTGGTAATTATGGACAAAAGAACTTTGAGTTAGTTAGTTAGTTAGTTAGTGTCAGTGCATAGAGATCTTCGTGATCAAGATGTGAATATTCATCTCAGTGTTTCTAAATCCAAAGACGTCATTTTTGCTAGCTGGGTTCCTCATTGAAAGGGTGTGATTTACCTAAAAAAAAAAAAAATAGGGATGGACTTCTAAAGTTTCTTTAGTTTGTTTCTTTAAAAGAAGGAGAAATACGGGAAGAAAGTGTCATTCTTCTGCAGGAATGAAACTTTGCTCCCAAACTGTTGTTGAGGATATTGTACATATTTAGTGTGTGTTTAATATGTTTTCCTTTTCCGGAACTATTTGATCCCCTATGAAGCTGTTAGGCTTTTCAGCTAAAATAGATACCGAGGTTGTGTACAGTCATAGGATGGTTTTGTTTGCGGATGTGAACATAATGTTTTACAAATGTTGATCTTAAAATGTCTTTCTACTGTCTTTCTTTCTTCTTTAACTAAATCCAAGTTTTAAGCTCAAATACCTACTCTCAGGCTTGGGAGTTATTGTTTTGTGACAGACGTTGAGGACAACGTCTATTGTACTGGGGGGAGTATGTAGCGCTGGTAGATTTTTATCTACCGCTGATAGGTAAATTTAGTGGGTCGCTTATTATAGGAAGTTAGATTTGCCTCTGTTCCAGCTTGGCTGACGTTGCATGCAGTTCCACATTGTGCCAGTGGGTGTCGTTGTTACCATCGGCAGGTGTTGGAAAAGCAATGTGTTGAAGTGAATGAGTGCTCCTCTGTCCCGGAGATAACTCGGTGGAGGTGGTCCTCCGAGTTGCATTCTGGGAGAGGGTATTTATGGGACAGACGCCATGTTTTAGGGTTTGTTTTTCAGCCACCTGCTGGCCCTCCTGGCCGACAGGTATGCACTAGGAATACCACCTCGTGGTCCTCCGTTCCGAAGGCCCGTGTCGCTGCGGCGTGTGGGTGGGTCCAGAAGCCTGTCTAGGGCCTACCACAGCAGTGGAGGAATGGTCCTGAGCTTTCTATCCTGAGTGAAGAAGCTGGACAACCGAGAAGATCCCAGGGGAGGACCCGCCATGGAAGGATCATGCAGAATGCTGGTCTGGAGAGGGGCCTGGTGACTCGGTTGGAGGATGCATTCTGAAGTAATCTTACAGTATAGTACTGCCGGGTTGGCTTAAAGGTTCAAGTACTGTATCTGACATTTATCACAAACCAATACATCCTGTGGCAGAGGATCGTATGGGTTTTATTCCAGATAAGTCTGTGGCAGAGACTTTTGTTCGTGCTACATGCTGGCTGCTAGGCAAGTTAGAGATGTCTATCCAGACGGGCAAAGATTGAATCCTACGAAAGGGGGACTATTCAATTACAAGTGTTCAATTACAAAGAATGTTCTGAAGAAATACAACAGAAAGGTATTTGAGCTTCCCTGCAGCTTTCCTACTACCTCTTTCCTGCTACTTCCTTGTACATTTTTTTAAAGCATTGGAAAACCTACTCAAGTGTTTGGTGCTTATACCGTCCAGAGGTAAACTCAACGGAACCCTAGACCCGCTGCTGGTGAAACATAGGTATCGAGAGTGAAGGTAACAAGCCCGCTTAAACCAGCAGCTCCACCAAGAGTTATTGCTACATAGTATTGTACGTCACCACATTCTTGATGGTCGAAAGTTTAGAGAACTTTTGTGCGAGCGTGTGTATGCAAGGCAAGTTTGAGCGGAATTCCGTCGGAAAAACCATCCAAGTTTTTTCTGACGGAATTTCTGATCTTGTGTACGAGGCATAAGAGATGATTTTTTTTGATGACAGGTTCTCTTCAACCACTTCAGTAGGGATGAGCATGATGTTTGATTTGAAACGTAAGTTCGACTCGAACATCGGGTGTTTGCCCATTTGCTGAACAGCGAACAATATGGGACATTGACATGAAAAACCAAAAGTGATAATTTTAAAGGCCTAAATGCAAGTTATTGCCATAAAAAGTGTTTGGGGACCCGGGTCCTGCCCCAGGTGACATGTATCAATGCAAAAAAAGTTTTAAAAACAGCCGTTTTTTTGGGAGCAGTGATTTTAATAATGCTTAAAGTGAAACAATAAAAATGAAATATTCCTTTAAATATTGTGCCCGGGGGCTGTCCTTAGTATGCCTGTAAAGTAGTGCATTTTTCCCATGTTTAGAACAGTACCACAGCAAAATGACATTTCTAAAGGAAAAAATGTCATTCAAAACTACTCCCGGCTGTAATGTATTGTTGGGTCCTTGCAATATAGATAATAATCATTGAAAAAAACAGCATGGTCCCCCCTCCGCAGTCCATTATCAGGCCCTTTGGGTCTGGTATGGATATTAAGGGAAACCCCGAGCCAAAATTTAAAAAAATGGTGTAAGGGTTCCCCCAAAATCTATACCAAACCCTTATCCAAGCACGCAACCTGGCAGGCTGCAGAAAAAGGGGGGGTGAGAGAGCGCCCCCCTGAACCATACCAGGCCACATGCCCTCAACATGGGGAGTATGCTTTGGAGTCCCCCCAAAACACCTTGTCCCCATGGCCTCATCCCTACAACCCTTGCCTGGTGGTTGTAGGGGTTTATCGGAATCTGGAAGCCCTCTTTAACAAGGGGACCCCCATATCCTTGCCCCCCTATGTGAATGGGTATCTGGTACATATGTACCCCTACCCATTCTCAGAAAAAAGTGTCAAAATGTTAAAAATGACAGCAGACAATTTGGGACAAGTCCTTTATTAACCAGTTACCAACCGGGCCATAGCCAAATGACGGCTGCAGGGCGGTTGGATAACTCTGGGAGCATGTACTATGACGTGATCCCAGAAAACCGCTCCCGCACGCCCCCTGGGGTGTGCAAACAGGAACATCCATGACCGCCGGGTCCAGAGGACCCGGTGCATCACGGATCATGGTAAACGGCCACTAATCGCGGCCATTTACCATGTGATCGCTCCGTCAAATGACGGAGCGATCACATGTAAACAAACTGGCGTCATGTCATGACGCCAGTTCCTCTCTCCCCTTTGTGTACCGATCGGTACAGAGGGGGGGATTGGATGGCAGCAGCGCCATGGGCTGGATGTGTATTGCCCACAGCGCTGCTCTGTAACATGTGCAGTCACATCCATCCATCCATCAATGTTCAGCCATCCCTCCATGCTCAGCAATACCCTGCATTACTCTGCAATACCCTGCAATACTCTGCAATACTCTGCAATACCCTGCAATACTCTACAATACCCTGCAATACTCTGCAATATCCTGCACTACTCCGCAATACTCTGCAATACCCTGCACTGCTCCGCAATACTCTGCAATACCCTGCAATACTCTGTCATACCCCGCAATACTCTGCAATACCCTGCAATACCCCACAATACTCTGCAATACCCTGCAATACTCTGCAATACCCCACAATACTCTGCAATGCCCCGCAATACTCTGCAATACCCCACAATACTCCGCAATACCCTGCAATACTCTGCAATGCCCTGCAATACTCTGCAATACCCTGCAATACTCTGCAATACCCTGCAATACTCTGCAATACCCCGCAATACTCTGCAATACCCTGCAATACTTCACAATACCTCACAATACCCTGCAATACTCTGCAATACCCTGCAATACCCTGCAATTCCCTGCAATAATCTGCCATACCCTGCCATACTCTGCAATACCCAGCCATACGCTGCCATACCCAGCCATACTCTGCCATACCCAGCCATACTCTGCCATACCCAGCCATACTCTGCAATACCCAGCCATACTCTGCAATACCCAGCCATACTCTGCCATACCCATCCATACTCTGCAATACCCAGCCATACTCTGCAATACTTGGTGATACCCATCCATACTTTGCCATACCCAGCCATACCCAGCCATACCCAGCCATGCCCAGCCATGCTCAACCATGCTCAGCCATACTCTGCCATGCTCAGCCATACTCGGCTGTACTCGGTCTCTGTATGTGGCCAGGCTGTGGAAGTCTCACACATGTGGTATCGCCGTAGTCAGGAGGAGTAGGAGAGTCTATTTTGGGGTGTCATTTTTGGTATGTACATTTTATGTGTTAGAAATATTGTATAAAATTACAACTACACCGGCCATCATACGACGTCCTTGACTTTTTGTGGGGATATCTGAATGATGCCTGCAGCTACAGGCATCGTTCAGATATCAGCTTTTTCAGCCGGCGATTCCCTACACCATAAGAATGATCATAGCAGTTGTTCCACTGCTTGATCATTCTTATGGGAGGCGAGAGGGGACATCCCCCTCTCCCGCCACCCTCAGGTGCTTCTACCGACTCACCGCTACGATCGAAGCCAGGATTGTGTTTTTTTATTTCAGGCTTCCCAGCCTAGAGGTGAGATGTGGGGTCTTATTGACCCCATATCTCACTGTAAAGAGGACCTGTCATGCCATATTCCTATTACAAGGATGTTTACATTCCTTGTAATAGGAATAAAAGTGGTAAAAAAAATTATTTTTTGGACAAAAGCATCAAACTAAAATTATTATTATTATTATTATTATTCAGGATTTATATAGTGCCAACAGTTTATGCAGCGCTTTACATTATAAAAGGGAGACAATACAGTTATAATACAATACAATACAATAGGATTAAGAGGGCCCTGCTCAGAAGAGCTTACAATCTAATAGGGTGGTACAAAAGGTTGTAACTGTGGGGAATGAGCTGGTGGAAGTGGTAGGAGATTAGTTGGAGACGTGATAGGCTTTCCTGAAGAGATGAGTTTTCAGGGATTGCCTGAAGGTAGCAAGAGTAGGGGATAGCCGGATAGATGGAGGTAGCGAGTTCCAGAGGATGGGAGAGGCTCTGGAGAAATCCTGGAGACGAGCATGGGAGGAGGAGATGAGAGAGCTTGAAAGCAGGAGGTCTTGAGAAGAGCGGAGAGGTCGATTTGGGTGATATTTGGAGACAAGATTAGTGATGTAGCTTGGGGCAGAGTTGTGAATGGCTTTGTATGTTGTGGTTAGAATTTAGAATTTAATTTGCTGGGTGATTGGGAGCCAGTGTAGGGATTGAAGTAGAGGGTTGGCAGACACTGAGCGGTTGGTAAGGTGGATAAGTCTGGCAGCAGCATTCATGATAGACTGAAGAGGGGATAGCCTATGGAGAGGTAAGCCAATGAGAAGGGAGTTGCAATAGTCAAGGCGAGAGATAACAAGGGAGTGAATGAGGAGCTTGGTGGTTTCATTTGTTAAAAAAGGGCGAATTTTAGAGATGTTACGGAGGTGAATTCTACAAACTTTTGACAACGATTGGATTTGAGGCTGAAATGACAAGTCAGAGTCTAGGATTACACCTAGTACCCTGGCGTGAGGGGAGGGACTGATGGTTGCATTGTTGATTTTGATTGAAAAGTCATGGAGGGGGGCAAGGGCGGGGGGGGATATTAATAGCTCAGTTTTAGAGAGATTTAGTTTAAGGAAGTGGTGTGACATCCATGCTGATATGTCAGTTAGTAAGTTAGTAATGCAAGAGGAGACTGAAGGAGTGAGGTGAGGAGTAGACAGATAGATTTGGGTGTCATCAGCGTATAAGTGGTATTGGAAGCCGTGGGCAGTTATTAAGTGACCAAGGGAGGAGGTGTAGATAGAGAAGAGAAGGGGTCCAAGAACCGAGCCTTGGGGGACCCCCACAGAAAGGGGCAATGGAGAGGAGGAGACAGAGTTGTAGGTGACACTGAAGGAGCGCTGTGATAAATAGTCAGAGAACCAGGATAGAGCAGAATCTCGGAGGCCAAGGGAATGCAGTTTATTGAGAAGGAGCAGGTGGTCAACAGTATCAAAGGCCGCAGAGAGGTCAAGTAGTAGGAGTATGGAGTACTGGCTGTTGGTTTTAGCAGTTAGTAAATCGTTAGTGAGTTTTAGTAAGGCAGTTTCCATGGAGTGCTGCGAGCGAAAGCCAGACTGTAAGGGGTCAAGAAGGTTATTTTCATTGAGGTAGGAGCTAAGACGGTTGTAGACTAAGCGTTCTAGAAGTTTAGAGGTGAATGGGAGCAATGAGATGGGTCTTAAGTTGTTCAGGTCGGTAGGGTCCAGTGAGGGCTTTTTAAGAATGGGAGTGATCTGCGCATGTTTTAGAGGGGAGGGGAAAATGCCACTAGAGAGGGAGAGATTGAAGATGTGGGTGAGGGAGCATAGGATAGAAGAAGAGGGTGACCGTAGTAGTTGTGAGGGAAAAGGATCCAAGGGACAATTGGTTAGGTGGGCATCCGAGAAAATTTTTGCAACCTCTTCCGTAGTAGCCAATTCAAAAGAGGAGAGTGTTGAATGTGCTGCTAGGCAAGGTATGTTGGGTGGGGAAGACGTACGCACAGCGGAGATGTCCTCACGAATTGCATCGATCTTGTCTTTGAAGTGATTGGCAATCTCTTGGGCAGTGAGTGAGTTAGTGGGTAAGTGGGTAGAGGGGGTGGTGGACGAAGCAGAGAGTTAAAGGTTGAGAAGAGCCGACGGGGACTTGATGAAAAGGAATTAATAAGAGAGACAAAGTATGCTTGTTTGGCAGCATGGAGGCATGAATTGAATTTTAGAAGGGCAGATTTATATAGGGTGAAGTCTTGCAGGCATTTGGTTTTACGCCACAGTCGTTCAAGAGCACGGCAATGTCTCTTGAGATTTCTAGTGTTGTCAGTTTGCCAGGGTTGTAACGGTCTGGGCCTGATTCTGCGTGTGGTTAGAGGAGCAAGTACATCTAGTGATGATGAGAGTGAACTGTTGTAGACAGAGGTGGCCAGGTCAGGACAGGGGAGAGATTATGTCATATAGGTGGTCAGTAGCAGAATAGAGATAAAGTAAAATTAACAATAAGAAAAAAAAAATTTTCCCCGTGTCCCCGTGTGCTCGCATGCAGAAGCGAACGCATACGTAAGTCCCGCCCACATATGAAAATGGTGTTCAAATCACAAATGTGAGGTATCGCTGCGATCGGTAGAGCGAGAGCAATAATTTTGGCCCTAGACCTCCTCTGTAACTCAAAACATGTAAGTAGTGAAGTTTGGCGCCATTCCACGAGCGTGTGCAATTTTTAAGGGTGACATGTTAGGTATCTATTTACTCGGCATAACTTCATCTTTCACATTATGCAAAACATTGGGCTAACTTTACTGTTTTGTGCGTGCGAGATAAAAAGTTGCAAAGACCGCCATTGTATTCTCTAGGGTCTTTGCTAAAAAAACATATATAATGTTTTGGGTTCTATGTAATTTTCTAGCAAACAAATGATGATTTTTACATGTAGGAGAGAAATGTCAGAATTGGCCTGGGCACTCCAGAACGCCTGAAGGTGCTCCGTGCATGTTGGGCCTCTGTATGTGGCCAAGCTGTGTAAAAGTCTCACACATGTGGTATCGCCATACTCGGGAGTAATATCAAAATGTGTTTTGGGGTGTAATTTGTGGTATGCATATTCTGTGTGTGAGAAATAACCTGCTAATATGACAATTTTGTGGAAAAAAAAAGAAAAAAAAATCTTGATTTTGCAAAGAATTGTGGGGAAAAATTACAACTTCAAAAAACTCATCATGCATCTTTCTAAATACCTTGGAATGTCTTCTTTCTAAAAAGAGGTAATTTGGGGGTATTTGTACTTTTCTGGCATGTTAGGGTCTCAAGAAATTAGATAGGCCATTAGTACTTCAGGTGTGATCAATTTCAGATATTGGCACCATAGCTTTTGGACTCTATACCTTTCACAAAGACCAAATAATTTACACTGAATTGGGTTATTTTTACCAAAGATATGTAGCGGTATAAATTTTGGCCAAAATATATGAAGAAAAATTACTAATTTGCAAAATTTTATAACAGGAACAAAGAAAAATGCATTTTTTTACAAAATTTTCGGTCTTTTTTCTTTTATAGAGCAAAAAATAAAGAACCCAGCGGTGATTAACCACTTGACCACTGGGCACTTAAACCCCCTTCCTAACCAGACCAATTTTCAGCTTTCGGTGCTCTCACACTTTGAATGACAATTACTCAGTCATACAACACTTTACCCATATGAAATTTTTGTCCTTTTTTTCACACAAATAGAGCCTTCTTTTGGTGGTATTTAATCACCGTTGGGTTTTTTATTTTTTGCGTTATAAAAGAAAAAAGACTGAAAATTTGGTAAAAAAATGAATTTTTCTTTGTTTCTGTTATAAAATTTAGCAAATTAGTCATTTTTCTTCGTAAATTTTGGCCAAAATTTATACTGCTACATATCTTTGGTAAAAATAAGTACAACTTGGTGTATATTATTTGGTCTTTGTGAATGTTAGAGAGTCCAAAAGCTATGGTGCCAATATCTGAAAATTGATCACACCTGAAGTACTGACGGCCTAATCTAATCTAATTTCTTGAGACCCTAACATGCCAGAAAAGTACAAATACCTCCCAAATGACCCCTACTTGGAAAGAAGACATTCCAAGGTATTTAGAAAGATGCATGATGAGTTTTTTTTGAAATTGTCATCTTTTCCCACAATTCTTTGCAAAATCAAGATTTTTTTTTTCTTTTTTTTTTTTTCACAAAATTGTCATATTAGAAGGTTATTTCTCACACACCGCATATGCATACCACAAATTACTCCCCAAAACACATTCTGCTATTACTCCCGAGTACGGCGATACCACATGTGTGAGATTTTTACACAGCGTGGCCACATACAGAGGCCCAACATGCACGGAGCACCTCCAGGCGTTCTGGAGCACCCAGGCCAATTCTTATATTTCTCTCCTACATGTAAAAATAATAATTTATTTGCTAGAAAATTACATAGAACCCCAAAACATTATATATATATTTTTTTAAGCAAAGACCCTAGAGAATACAATGGCGGTTGTTGCAACTTTTTATCTCGCACGGTATTTGCGCAGTTTTTTTGGGAAAAGAAACAGTTTTGTGCTTTAAAAAAAAAACAAAACAGTAAAGTTAGCCCAATGTTTTTGCATAATGTGAAAGATGAAGTTACGCCGAGTAAATAGATACCTAACATGTCACCCTTCAAAATTGCACACTCTCGTGGAATGGTGCCAAACGTCACTACTTAAAAGTCTCCATAGGTGACGCTTTAAAATTTTTTACTGGTTACATGTTTTGAGTTACAGAGGAGGTCTAGGGCCAAAATTATTGCTCTCGCTCCAACGTTCGCAGTGATATCTCACATGTGTGGTTTGAACACCGTTTTCATATGTGGGCGGGACTTACGTATGTGTTCGCTTCTGCATGCGAGCACACGGACATGGGCGCTTTAAATTTTTTTTTTTTTTTATTGTTTATTTTACTTTATTTATTTTAGTTTGACACTTTTTCCCCCCCAAAAAAATTTTTGATCACTTTTATTTCTATTACAAGGAATGTAAACATCCCATGTAATAGGAATATGGCATGACAGATCCTCTTTACAGTGAGATATGGGGTCAATAAGACCTCACATCTCACCTCTAGGCTGTGCCTGAAATAAAAAAAAAAAAAAACGATCTTGGCTTCGATCGTAGCGGTGAGTCGGTAGAAGCACCGGAGGGTGGCGGGAAGGGGGGGCGTCCCCTCTCGCCTCCCATAAGAACGATCAAGCAGTGGAACAGGTGCTATGATCATTCTTATGGTGTAGGAAATCGCCGGCTAAAAAAGCTGATATCTGAATGATGCCTGTAGCTGCAGGCATCATTCAGATATCCCCGCTCAAAGTCAAAGACGTCATATGACTGTGGGCGGGAACTGGTTAAAAATTGCGGAGCATTGCGGGGTATTGCAGAGTATTGCGGAGTAGTGCAGGGTATATTGCGGGGTATATTGCAGAGTATTGCGGGGTATATTGCAGAGTATTGCTGGGTATATTGCAGAGTAGTGCCGGGTATATTGCAGAGTATTGCGGAGTAGTGCAGGGTATATTGCAAAGTATTGCGGAGTAGTGCAGGGTATATTGCAGGGTATATTGCTGGGTATATTGCAGAGTAGTGCCGGGTATATTGCAGAGTAGTGCCGGGTATATTGCAGAGTAGTGCCGGGTATATTGCAGAGTATTGCTGTGTATATTGCAGAGTAGTGCAGGGTATATTGCTGGGTATATTGCAGAGTAGTGCCGGGTATATTGCAGAGTAGTGCCGGGTATATTGCAGAGTATTGTTGGGTATATTGCAGAGTAGTGCCGGGTATATTGCAGAGTATTGCGGGGTATTATGCAGAGTATTGCAGGGTATTATGCAGAGTATTGCGGGGTATTATGCAGAGTATTGCGGGGTATTATGCAGAGTATTGCGGGGTATTATGCAGAGTATTGCAGGGTATTATGCAGAGTATTGCGGGGTATTATGCAGAGTATTGCGGGGTATTATGCAGAGTATTGCAGGGTATTATGCAGAGTATTGCGGGGTATTATGCAGAGTATTGCAGGGTATTATGCAGAGTATTGCAGGGTATTATGCAGAGTATTGCAGGGTATTATGCAGAGTATTGTAGGGTATTATGCAGAGTATTGCAGGGTATTATGCAGAGTATCATGCAGGGATGGCTGAGCATGGAGGGATGGATGGATGTGACTACAATTGTCACTGAGCACCGCTGTGGGCACTACACATGCAGCCCACAGCGGTGCTGCCATCCGATCCCTCCCCCTCTCCCCTCGCACTGTACCGATCGGTACACAGAGGGGAGGGAGGAACCGGCGTCATGACATGACGCCGGTCTGTTGACATGTGATCGCTCCGTCATTTGACGGAGCGATCACATGGTAAACGGCCGCGATTAGCGGCCGTTTACCGTGATCCGTGATGCGCCGGGTCCTCTGGACCCAGTGGTCACGGAAGTTCTCGGGTGCGCGCCCCAGGGGGCGCGCGAGAGCAGTATTCTGGGAGGACGTCCATGGACGTCCACCCAGAACTAGCCGACCGCGCTGTAGCCGTCTTTCGGCTATGGCCCGGTCGGCAAGTGGTTAAATACCACCAAAAGAAAGCTCTATTTGTGTGAAAAAAAGTACAAAATTTTCATATAGGTACAGTGTTGCATGACTGAGTAATTGTCATTCAAAATGTGAGCGCACCAAAAGCTGAAAATTGGCCTGGTTTTTAAGGGGGTTTAAGTGCCCAGTGGTCAAGTGGTTAAAAAATTAAAAATAAACTGTCCCGCAATGTCCATTATATAACAATCTGATACATAGACCAAAGACAGGTCCAAGACAAAATTTTTCAAGAACAGCCCACAGATATGGCCACTTAATGCTATCAAAGGCCTTAATTGCGTCCAATGTTAAAAAAGCATGATCCGACTGATCCAAGACTGGAACAAGCATATTTAAGTAGGCACACCTAATGTTAACCACCATTAACATATTAGGCATAAATCCCATCTGATCAGGGTGGAAAATATGCTTAACCACTTTAGCCCCGGAGCATTATGCTGCATAAGGACCAGAGGACTTTTTCCAATTTGGCACTGCGTTGCATTAACTGCTAATTGCGCGGTCATGCAATGCTGTACCCAAACGAAATTTGTGTCCTTTTCTTCCCACAAATAGAGCTTTCTTTTGATGGTATTTGATCACCTCTGCCGTTTTTATTTTTTGCGCTATAAACGGAAAAAGACCAAAAATTTTGAAAAAAAATGATATTTTATACTTTTTGTTATAAAAAAAATCCAATAAACTCAATTTTAGTCATACATTTAGGCCAAAATTTATTCGGCCACATGTCTTTGGTAAAAAAAATGTCAATAAGCGTATATTTATTGGTTTGCGCAAAAGTTATAGCGTCTACAAACTAGGGTACATTTTCTGGAATTTACACAGCTTTTAGTTTATGACTGCCTATCTCATTTCTTGAGGTGCTAAAATGGCAGGGCAGTACAAAACCCCCCCAAATGACCCCATTTTGGAAAGTAGACACCCCAAGGAAATTGCTGAGAGGCATGTTGAACCCATTGAATATTTATTTTTTTTGTCCCAAGTGATTGAATAATGACAGAAAAAAAAAATTTACATAAAGTTGTCACTAAATGATATATTGCTCACACAGGCCATGGGCCTATGTGGAATTGCACCCCAAAATTCAGCTGCTTCTCTTGAGTATGGGGATACCACATGTGTGGGACTTTTTGGGAGCCTAGCCACGTACGAGGCCCCGAAAACCAATCACCGCCTTCAGGATTTCTAAGGGCGTAAATTTTTGATTTCACTCCTCACTACCTATCACAGTTTTGAAGGCCATAAAATGCCAGATGGCACAAATGCCCCCAAATGACCCCATTTTGGAAAGTAGACACCCCAAGCTATTTGCTGAGAGGCATGTTGAGTCCATGGAATATTTTATATTTTGACACAAGTTGCGGGAAAGTGACACATTTTTTTTTTTTTTTTGCACAAAGTGTCACTAAATGATATATTTCTCACACAGGCCATGGGCATATGTGGAATTGCACCCCAAAATACATTTAGCTGCTTCTCCTGAGTATGGGGATACCACATGTGTGGGACTTTTTGGGAGCCTAGCTGCGTACCTGGCCCCGAAAATCAATCACCGCCTTCAGGATTTCTAAGGGTGTACATTTTTGATTTCACTCTTCACTGCCTATCACAGTTTCGGAGGCCATGGAATGCCCAGGTGGCACAAACCCTCCCAAATGACCCCATTTTGGAAAGTAGACACCCCAAGCTATTTGCCGAGAGGCATGGTGAGTATTTTGCAGCTCTCATTTGTTTTTGAAAATGAAGAAAGACAAGAAAAAACATTTTTTTTTTCTTTTTTCAATTTTCAAAACTGTGACAAAAAGTGAGGTCTGCAAAATACTCACTATACGTCTCAGCAAATAGCTTGGGGTGTCTACTTTCCAAAATGGAGTCATTTGGGGGGGGTTGTGCCACCTGGGCATTCCATGGCCTCAGAAAATGTGATAGGCAGTGAAGAGTGAAATAAAAAATTTACGCCCTTAGAAAGCCTGAAGGCAGTGCTTGGTTTTCGGGGTCCCGTACGCGGCTAGGCTCCCAAAAAGTCTCACACATGTGGTATCCCCGTACTCAGGAGAAGCAGCAGAATGTATTTTGTGGTGTAATTTCACATATTCCCATGGCATGTTTGAGCAATATATCATTTAGTGACAACTTTGTGCAAAAAAAAAAAAAAATTTGTCTCTTTCCCACAACTTGTGTCACAATATAAAATATTCCATAGACTCGACATGACTCTCAGCAAATAGCTTGGGGTGTCTACTTTCCAAAATGGGGTAATTTGGCAGGGTTTTGAACTGTCCTGGCATTCTATGCACAACATTTAGAAGCTTATGTCACACATCACCCACTCTTCCAACCACTTGAAGACAAAGCCCTTTCTGACACTTTTTGTTTACATGAAAAAATTATTTTTTTTTGCAAGAAAATTACTTTGAACCCCCAAAAATTATATATTTTTTAAAGCAAATGCCCTACAGATTAAAATGGTGGGTTTTTCATTTTTTTTTTCACACAGTATTTGCGCAGCGATTTTTCAAACGCATTTTTGGGGGAAAAAACACACTTTTTTAAATTTTAATGCACTAAAACACACTATATTGCCCAAATGTTTGATGTAATAAAAAAGATGATCTTAGGCCGAGTACATGGATACCAAACAAGACATGCTTTACAATTGCGAACAAACGTGCAGTGGCAACAAAATAAATACATTTTTAAAAGCCTTTAAAAGCCTTTACAGGTTACCACTTTAGATTTACAGAGGAGGTCTACTGCCCTCAATCTGACCTTCACAGTGATACCTCACATGCGTGGTGCAATTGCTGTTTACGTTTGACGACAGACCGCCGCTTGCGTTCGCCTTAGCGCGAGAGCAGGGGGTGACAGGGGTGCTTTTTTTTTTTTCTTTATATTTTTTTGCTTTTTTATCTTATTTTTTAAACTGTTCCTTTCATTTTTTTTTTCTTTAATCATTTTTATTGTTATCTCAGGGAATGTAAATATCCCCTATGATAGCAATAGGTAGTGACAGGTACACTTTTTTGAAAAAATTGGGGTCTATTAGACCCTAGATCTCTCCTCTGCCCTCAAAGCATCTGACCACACCAAGATCGGTGTGATGAAATGCTTTCCCAATTTCCCAATGGCGCTGTTTACATCCGGCGAAATCTAAGTCATGAAATGCTCGTAGCTTCCGGTTTCTTAGGCCATAGAGATGTTTGGAGCCACTCTGGTCTCTGATCAGCTCTATGGTCAGCTGGCTGAATCACCGGCTGCATTCTCAGGTTCCCTGTTGAGACAGGAGAGCCAGAGAAAAACATGGAAGACGGTGGGGGGGCATTCCCTCCCACGGCTTGTAAAAGCAGTCTAGAGGCTAATTATCCGCTAGGATTGCTTTTACATGAAAGCCGACCGCTGGCTGAAAAGAATGATACCAAGATGATACCTAAACCTGCAGGCATCATTCTGGTATAACCACTCAAAGTCGTGAATGGCGTACCTGTAGACAAAAAAATGGTTAACAATAAAACACAGTAAACGGTAAAGTATAAAAAATTGCATACCTGAAAAGCAAACATGATAAAACATAATAACAATAAAACATTGCAGAATAGAATACAGTAAAAAAGAGCAGAACAATAGAGAGAGGATAGAGAGAGAGAGAGAACAATAAACGACAACTATTTTTTTTTATTTTATATATATATATATATATATATATATATATATATATATATATATATATATATATATTTTTTTTTTTACACTTTTTTTGTAACTAGCTTTTATAACTGTAACCGGTTCCAGGTTCAGGTCTCTCAAAATGTGATGGCATCTTGGGAGACCCTGTGAAAGTGTGTCCTAGTCTGTGAAATGCTGTACCTTACGCTAATACTCAACTAGTGAATGGTAGCGTTCAAAACATTCACCAATGCAAATACCAGGATTGTCAGGACAGGAGGGACAATAATAGCGGGTGTCACGCTTATATCCGCTCTTGCTGCAGACACGACATCTTTTTTGGGGGGTTCGTTGGGTAGGGGTACTCGGGAGGACATAAAGAAAATGCCTCTCATGCAGCCGACTGCATTTGGTTGGGGATGTGAATGGGGGAAGTACAGGCGCTGCAGAAGTGTTGGGTTCCCAATTAGGATTGGCGAATGCAGCAGGAAGGGCATTATGGGCACGAGGGGCCTGTGTTTGTCTTCTTGGTGGCAGCGGGACACTACTTGTGCTTGCCACCTCACCAGCTTGAACTGCACTTATGGGACTCGCCACATCACCAAGTGTTACTGCAGTGCTGGTTTGACTTCGACCGGGGTGTACTAGGCCACTGGTGCTTGCCAGTTCACCAAAACGCTACCAAAAAAACTGTTAGCGATCGCAGGGATCAGGCCTGACTCTGCGAACGCTGCAGTTATGCGTTTAGTGTTTTGTAAGTGACAGTGATCGATCGATACTGCACTTGGGTGGGTTGGGCTGGGCCAGGCAGAGGGGCAAAACGCAGGTGCTAGCAGGTATCTGGGCTGATCCCGCTAACACTGCGTTTTTGGGAACCCTAAACTGCTGGGGACACTAGTATAGATCTGATCGGATAAGATATTGATCCGTTCAGATACTATACCATTAAGGGAGGCGTACGGTGCGTGAGTGGGTGTTAGCGGTACTGGCGCTAACCTGACGCTGCCTGGGGCTGGTGCTTGCCAGTTCACCAAAACGCTACCAAAAAAACTGTTAGCGATCGCAGGGATCAGGCCTGACTCTGTGAACGCTGCAGTTATGTGTTTAGTGTTTTGTAAGTGACAGTGATCGATTGATACTGCACTTGGGTGGGCTGGGCGGAGGGGCAAAACGCAGGTGCTAGCAGGTATCTGGGCTGATCCCACTAACACTGCGTTTTTGGGAACCCTAAACTGCTGGGGATGCTAGTATAGATCTGATCGGATCAGATATTGATCCGATCAGATACTATACCACTAAGGGAGGTGTACGGTGTGTGCGTGGGTGTTAGCGGTACTGTCGCTAACCTGACGCTGCCTGGGGCTGGTGCTTGCCAGTTCACCAAAATGCTACCAAAAAAAACTGTTAGTGATCGCAGGGATCAGGCCTGACTCTGCGAATGCTGCAGTTATGCGCTTAGTGTTTTGTAAGTGACAGTGATCGATCGATACTGCACTTGAGTGGGCTGGGCTTGGCCGGGCGAAGGGGCAAAACGCAGGTGCTAGCAGGTATCTTGGCTGATCCCGCTAACACTGCGTTTTTGGGAACCCTAAACTGCTGGGGACGCTAGTATAGATCTGATCAGATCAGATATTGATCCGTTCAGATACTATACCACTAAGGGAGGCGTATGCTGCGTGCGTGGGTGTTAGCGGTACTGGCGCTAATCTGACGCTGCCTGGGGAGACGCATATCACCACCGGGCGATCAGGGGGCTAAACCTTTATTCGGTAATAAACGGCAGGTGCCCTGACACTATAAAAAATAAACAAACTAACCAACGTCACCCGTAACGGTTATACGGTGATCAGTGGTGAAAGGGTTAACTAGGGGGCAATCAAGGGGTTAAAACATTTATTAGGTAGTATATGGAGGTCCCTGTCGCTATAAAACGCTAACCCTAAATATTTACCCTAAATATTTACGTCCCTAACTAGCGTCACCAGC
Organism: Aquarana catesbeiana; assembly: GCF_042186555.1. Classification (NCBI taxonomy): domain Eukaryota; kingdom Metazoa; phylum Chordata; class Amphibia; order Anura; family Ranidae; genus Aquarana; species Aquarana catesbeiana. The sequence continues at coordinate 704,098,551 of NC_133324.1, read as the reverse complement.
GACACTAATACAGCGATCAGAAAAATGATCGCTTAGCGACACTGGTGATGGGGGTTGATCAAGGGGTTAAAACTTTATTAGGGGGGTTAGGGGGGTATCCTAGACCTAAAGGGGGCTAACAGTAACTGCCCTAACACAGTAACTGTCACAAACTGACACCATGCAGTAATCAGAAAAAAAAAAAAAACTGCTTGGTGTCAGTGTGACGGGGGGGGGGAGGGGTGATTAGGGGGTGATGGGGGGGTGGGGGGTAAAGGGGGGTGTTTTGTGTGCCTGGCATGTTCTACTGTGTGTGTGTGTTTGTGCACTCACATTGAAGTCTTCTCTCCTCGGCGCCGGAATGGAAAATACCGAGCCGAGGAGAGATGACATAATTTCCTTTGCTTCTGTTTCCTTGCTGGCTTCTTTAAAAAAAAAAACCTTAGGAGACCTTGGAGGGGCATGTGTACCATTTAAAAAAAAAAAAATAGAAGCCAGAGGAAACATTTCAGATTTGGCTCCCATTCAGTGGGATTCAGGTTCGGCATCTGAACTTCTTTGAAGTTCACTGAACCCTGCTTGAACTGAACCCAGGACAGTTCACCCCATCCGTATAAAATAATGATGTCAGCTGCCTGTGTGGGTTGCCAATGCTGAAAGATTATATATAACTGCTGCCAATGTAGGAAAACTATATAGTTCTACAAATTACCTACCATTTTTGGTTTGGGAAGAATATATTTGCATGGGACTGTTGCTGATGGAAATAGATTTCTGGTGATGTGAAGAAATTATATTCATACAGTATATACACAGTATTCCATATATACAGTACTCTACTACTAATGATAGATATAGTATTGATGTTTTAATGTTGAACTTTCAGATTTGGTCTCTTCAACCCTGAAGGCCCCCTGTTGGGTTTAACTCTTTCTGTACATGTTCACTATAAGCTCCATTTAATCCTTTAAAAAGTTTGCTTTTTCAGATGGAATCTGCTTATTACTTATACAGTAGCTAAACATTGACAGATAACACGTATAATATAAGGTAATTTAGTTTGCTTTTATATTACATTATTGATTTTTTTTCGTTTATAAAATCACCTTGTTGTAAGCACTGAATTCAAAACAATGCACATACACCTGCATATGTACAGTGGAAAATTAATTTAATTAATTACTTAAACTCAATTTCCAGACTTCTTGTCAATACAGTTTGGAACATTTTGAATCAATTAGAGTATTATTTGTTATTTAAATACTAGATGTACCACCAAAATGTTATTAGTTCTATGCAATTGTTAAAGCTATTCCACAAATTCATCAGTCTGCTCAGTGTAATGATAATGTGGTCTCTAAGTTCAAATGATTTAGTTTGAACACTTAACTAATTTAAACAAATACTTGCTAATATTTTCTTCATGCTTAGAAAGTTAATTATCTAATTTATTGTCTGACACTTTTTAGAGGCAGCTGTTACCATTTGTATGTTAAAAAAGATTTTGTACACACATGCAAATATTTGGAAAATGTACTGATCAGAAATATGTTATAGAAAAAGTACTTTTATTCCCTTTTTACTAATTATTTTCTTGTAATAAAAATGTACAAGATGAAAAAGTGGATTTTTTCCTACTCTGCATTTCTGCATTAAAAGAATGCTTATCTTAATTATAAGACATTGTATTGAATGATGGCAAGTCAAGAATAGCTCTCACTAAAATATAATTCAATTAATTATCTATTCACTTTGACTTATCCTTATCACCTTATGATGAAATGTCAGCTTGTTTTTTTTTTTTGTTTTTTTTTTGAATTAACAGTTCATTTATTTTAGCCTCACAGCATTTGGAATTTAGAATTCAAATATTTTTGTTTATTTTCTACCAAAGGTGTGTCTAAAATTTCAAAGCATATATCCTTTATCTACAATTGAGGAGTCACAGCAGACCCTTATCTGCTGAGCTGATTACCTCCAAAAATACACATGTATTTCATATTAGCAACATGTTAAGGTAGTCAAAAGATCAACATCAGCAAGAAGAACTTACAACAGCTCAAAAAAGATTAGAAAAAAATTAATGATTTAATTTTTGCAAAAGCATTAAAAAGCTAAAGATGAAAATCCAAGCTAATAATGAAAATATAATATCTGAAACACATACAGCTATTCCGTGAATCACAAGATGTAAGTACTAGCTGATAAGGGTGTGCCAAAAAACATTTATACCAGAGGTACAATATATAATGAAACAAAGCATAATGTCAAACAAAACATAATCATAAATCAGTATACCTTTTGTCAACACACTTCTAGGGTGAAACCTGCTTCATCAGGACAAAGGAAGAAGAAGAAGGACTCACATAGGTGTCTGCCAAACACTCAGCCCCATGGAAAGGCTGAGTGTTTAGCTGACCTCTAAGTGGGTCCTTCATCTGGAGGGCCTTTGCGAGCCAGTTACCTGACATCTTTGATGCTTGGGGTGTCTATCTACTCTTTGTCTATGTCATGGGGAATGGTCTTGAGGTTTAACAAGTAGCTAGTAATTACCCCCCGTGATTTATGGGGTAGCTATATAGTATGTGCTTCTTATATTCTTTTAATTATTGGGATGGATTTTCATCCCTAGCTTTTACATGTTTTACAAAAATATAATCATTTATTTTTGTAATCTTTTTTAAGTTGTAAGTTTTTCTTGCTGATGTTGATTTGCTTGACTGCCTCAACATTTTGCTAATATGAAGTATGAATGTCTAATATTTGATGTGTAGCAATGATTGCTTTATACCAGTATGTCAACATTGAGCAATTATTATAAAAAATATATCTGTTCACAGAGGAGCTATAAAGAGTTTTGGTCTTTTTCATTTATTAGCACCATTATTTGTTTAAAAGTATTAATTAAAAGTCCAATATTGATGTTCAGGCTCCCCCGAGTGTGCATTTTTTTTGTTATACTTCCTTTTTTTTAAAGGTCTTTAGGATGGTCACATTATGCTTACAGTCTTCTTCCTCCTAAATCCTTCTCCAGCACTGGCAGTGCATAACAATGATGTGAGGACCTCACTGAGTGGGTCAGTGAGGCACTGCATTAAAAGTATGTCTTCAGTCGTCTTTGATAGTGATTGATGACTAGAGCCATTCAAAAGCTTGAGGTTATACAAATGAATTATTATTACAGCTAGAGCTGCATTTGTATCTCTAATAGTGGGGGATATTTATTATTACAGCTAGTGCTGCATTTATATCTCTAAAGGTGGGGGATATTTAACCACTTGCAGACTGCCCAAGTTTTCAAGATTTAAGGTGACAGTGCGGCCGCTCTGCGCTGGATCACGTACCTAGTACGTGATCTGTGTGCCTGTCGCCCCAGCAGTCCTGTGGTTTGTTACAGAACAAGCCAATCAGCAAGTCCTGACCAATGATTGCCCGATGCTGGTTGGCTCATGGAACAGAACTCTGTGATTGTAAACAATATAGCACTGATTAAGCAGGGATAAAAACATTAAGATCCTTAGTAAAAGCAGCACATATTACACACATTACACATTGTTAGGTATACAATTAACCACTTGATCACCCCTAGATGTTAACAAATTCCCAGCCACTGTCAGTACATTGAAAGTATATAGTATTAGCACTAATCACTGTATTAGTGTCATTATTGATGTCAGTGTCAGTTAGTGTACCCTTAGATGGCGTCAGCTACTGTCAGATTGCTCACTATAAGTCATTGATCTCTACCTTGAATAGCATAAAAGAAAAAAAACCCCTCCAGTATATACAGTATTCCATAGTTTGTAGACGCTATAACTTTCACGCAAACCAACGGCAAGTAATATACACCTATAAGGACTTTTTTAACCAAAGACATGTAGCAGAATACATTTTGGCCTACATTTATAAAGAAACTTGATTTTTTATATTTTTATTGGATATGTTTTATAGCAGAAAGTAAAAAAAAAATGTTTTTAAATTTTTCGGTCTTTTTTCATTTATATAATAAAAAATAAAAAAACCCAATGGTGAGGAAATACCACCAAATAAAAACTCTATTTGTGTGAAAAAAAATATTTACATTTCATTTGGGTACAGTGCTGCATGAGCATGCAATTTCCAGTTAAAGTAGTGCAGTGCAGAATAGCAAAAAATGGCCTGGTCACGAAAAGATTAAAAATTTCCAGAGGGCAAGTGGTAAAAAAAAATTAGCTATAGCTATAAAATAACTATTTAACAGCTAGCTCTCCCTCCTCCCCCTCCCACTGGCTGTAGCCACTGACAGATCACTGTCGGCTGGTAAACATATGTCCCCTTATCTGTTTAAAAAAGAGACATTAGAGGTTTGTTTAGACCCCTGATGTCTCTCCAAAGCCCCCCCCCAAATGTTTTTTAATAAAATATTAAAAAATGTACCTGCACAAAAAATGAAGTTTTAAAAATAGTAACGGTAGAGTTAGACATCTAAATCTTCCTTGGCTCTGAAACCAGATCCATGTTCAGATCATGCTTCAGTGGCTACTGACAGGAATTTAGCATGAATTTTGTAAGTTATGTTGTGGTTTTGTGTACAAATAAGGGTTTTAGTTTTTTTGGGTGAAAATAGTGATTTGATAAACATTTGTGCAACTATTGTGGGGCCTAAAAAAAATCAGTAGCACCTTCTTTTTGTTCTACTGGTCATTTGCTTTCAGAAAGTATATGGTTTGGGGGTCTTTTTACAAACTCTGAAACCTGTAAGTGAAAAATGAAAACCTTCAGATTTTTAGAAATTTGTTTGGCGTGTGTTAGATTTTCACCATTTCACAAAAAAGCTGTTTAAAATTGACAAATATTTGTTAGTTAGCATATTTTTAGTGAAAATATTGTTTGGATAAACATTTAGTGGGGCTTTAACAATCTGTAGCACCTTCTTGTTATTTTACTGGTCATGTGCTTTTAGAAAATATATGGTTTAGTGGTCTTTTACAAACTCTGAAAGGGATAAGTAAAACAGCTATGGAAAAATTGCAAAAATGGTCTGACCACCTGAGTTTAAAAGTGGAGCGCAGGGCCTGGCAGTGAAAGGGTTAAGGGACCATTACAGAAAGGATTCTCCTCGCAAAGTTCTTTTCTATCAGGATGTGTACCTACAAGTATATTACCAGGAGCAAGAGAAAGATTGGAGAAGATCAAACCACCCCACAAACTGGAGCGATAACGAAAGAAAAAACTCCCCAGAAAAAAGAGAGGTTGTTAAGGAGGAAGGAGACAGAAAAAGTAGAAGAGAGTTTTAGGAGAGGGAAGCTTTATCTGAGTGGAGTAACATTAAAGAAAAAGGAATTACATGTGTTGAATAAGGGTCTTATATTTGTTTCAGTAAAAAATCTCAAAAATTTTGAGACGTTTATCAGTTTTCAGAAGTGCGTCAGGAATGTTAACATCAAAAAGTATATGATAATATATCCACAGGTACCAGCCAGAAGATTGGAACAAGCGGTAACACATACTTCATTGTGCAATAAATCTACCTTCAACACTCAGATGGGGGATAACAAACATGTGGAAGTCTTAAAAAAATGGAAGGTCTTGAACAACTATATGTGAAGAAGTATAGAGATCAGGAGTACATCAAAAAAGGTATACAGGAGACTGAAAACCGGAACACTATAGTGATTAGACCACTTGACAAAGGCGGAGGAATTGTAGTGCTTTCTAAGTAAGATTACAAGGCTAAAATGGACTGATTGGTGGGTGATGAAGGAACTTATAGAAAAATAACAAGTAATTCAATGGCAACATACAGGAAAGAACTGGAGAGGATCATCAATAAAGCAAGGAAAAGAGATCCTTAATAAAAAGGAGGAAAGATATTTGATCCCAGGCATATATAGAATCCGAGCCATCTACAGTATTCCCAAAATACATAAAGATCGTGAGAAAACACCAGGATGCCTGATTGTAAACAGTATACAATCATTATAATTATTGTGGACTTGCACAGTTGATTTTGGTTTTGTTTTTTTCTGCATAAATGATTTGTGGCATTATATAAGTTCATTAGTTGTTTTGTCTAATGCTACGCAACACTATTTAATATATTATTTGCTTGTCACATGTGGGAACACATAGAGTGTATGTAGCAGTATCTGGGTGTATAATCAGATACACATCTTGTTTGAAGCAATTGCACGTTCATATTCATATATACATATATAATAAAGACCCCGCTATCAATAAATTATAAATAAGATATATACAGTGTATATATATATATATATATATATATATATATATATATATATATATATATATGTATAACCTCAATACATCTACAGTCTACAATAAACTATAGAAATGTGCAAAGAATGTGCAATGAATCATGTAAATCATTAAATAAATAATAGCACAACTAACCAGTTGCCGACTGCCTCATGACGATATACGTCGGCAGAATGGCACGGGCAGGCAGAATCACGTACCTGTACGTGATCTGCCTTCCGCGGGCGGGGGGTCCAATCGGACCCCCCAGTGCCCGTGGCGGTCGGCTTCTGTCTGGGAGCGATCAGAGGTGAGGGGGAGACCATCCATTCGTGGCCCCCCCTCGCGATCACTCCCAGCCAATGAGAATCTTTCTCTGCCTCTGTATAGTAAACAGAGGCAGAGGAAGTGATGTCATCGCTCCTCGGCTCAGTATTTTCCGTTCCGGCGCAGAGGAGAGAAGACATCCGAGTGAGTGTAAAACACACACACAGTAGAACACGCCAGGCATACATTACACCCCCCATCACCCCCCTGATCACCCCCAATCACTCCCCCGTCACACTGACACCAAGCAGTTTTTTTTTTTTCTGATTACTGCATTGGTGTCAGTTTGTGACAGTTAGTGTGGTAGGGCAGTTAGTATTAGCCCCCTTTAGGTCTAGGGTACCCCCCTAACCCCCCTAATAAAGTTTTAACCCCTTTATCACCCCCCATCGCCAGTGTCGCTAAGCGATCGTTTTTCTGATCGCTGTATTAGTGTCACTGGTGACGCTAGTTAGGGAGGTAAATATATAGGTTCGCCGTTAGTGTTTTATAGCGCCAGGGACCCCCATATACTACCTAATAAATATTTTAACCCCTTGATTGTCCCCTAGGTAACCCTTTCACCAGTGATCACCGTGTAAGTGTTACGGGTGACGCTGGTTAGTTAGTTTATTTTTTTCAATATCTGATCCGATCAGATCTATACTAGCGTCCCCAGCAGTTTAAGGTTCCCAAAAATGCAGTGTTAGCGGGATCAGCCCAGATACCTACTAGCACCTGCGTTTTGCCCCTCTGCCCAGCCCAGCCCACCCAAGTGCAGTATCGATCGATCACTGTCACTTACAAAACACTAAATGCATAACTGCAGCGTTCGCAGAGTCAGGCCTGATCCCTGCGATCACTAACAGTTATTTTGGTAGCGTTTTGGTGAACTGGCAAGCACCAGCCCCTGGCAGCATCAGGTTAGTGCCAGTAGCGCTAACACACACGCACACACCGTACACCTCCCTTAGTGGTATAGTATCTGAACAGATCAATATCTGATCCGATCAGATCTATACTAGCGTCCCCAGCAGTTTAGGGTTCCCAAAAATTCAGTGTTAATGGGATCAGCCCAGATACCTGCTAGCACCTGGGTTTTGCCCCTCCGCCCAGCCCAGCCCACCCCAGTGCAGTATTGATCGATCACTGTCACTTACAAAACACTAAACACATAACTGCAGCGTTCGCAGAGTCAGGCCTGATCCCTGCGATCGCTAACAGTTTTTTGGTAGCGTTTTGGTGAACTGACAAGCATCAGCGGCCTAGTACACCCCGGTCATAGTCAAACCAGCACTGCAGTAACACTTGGTGACGTGGTGAGTCCCATAAGTGCAGTTCAAGCTGGTGAAGTGGCAAGCACAAGTAGTGTCCCGCTGCCACCAAGAAGAAGACAAACACAGGCCCGTCGTGCCCATAGTGCCCTTCCTGCTGCATTCACCAATCCTAATTGGGAACCCACCACTTCTGCAGCACCCGTACTTCCCCCATTCACATCCCCAACCAAATGCAGTCGGCTGCATGAGAGGCATTTTCTTTATGTCCTCCCGAGTACCCCTACCCAATGAACCCCCCCAAAAAAGATGTTGTGTCTGCAGCAAGTGCGGATATAGGTATGACACCCACTATTATTGTCCCTCCTGTCCTGCATTGGTGAATGTTTTGAATGCTACCATTCACTAGTTGAGTATTAGCATAGGGTACAGCATTGCACAGACTAGGCACACTTCACAGGGTCTCCTAAGATGCCATCGCATTTTGAGAGACTCAAACCTGGAACCGGTTACAGTTACAGGTGATATATGCCGAAGCATGGGGGCAGCAGGGGCGGAGGAGCGATTAGCTCCTACCTTTTGCGGGAGGATGCCCCCCTGCTTCGGCATATATAAATGGTGCATGTACGCCCATCATTAGAAGTGGGTTGATGAAGGTATTCTAATGGTGGGCATACCCACCGATCAATCTCTTTTTTTCGTTCAGCCCACAGGCTGCATGAAAAAAAAAAAGATTACAATATATGCCCAAGGACCAGCAACGTACTGGTATGTTGCTGGACTTTGAGTGGTTATACCAGAATGATGCCTGCAGGTTTAGGTATCATCTTGGTATCATTCTTTTCAGCCAGCGGTCGGCTTTCATGTAAAGGCAATCCTAGTGGCTAATTAGCCTCTAGACTGCTTTTACAAGCAGTGGGAGGGAATGCCCCCCCACCGTCTTCCATGTTTTTCTCTGGCTCTCCTGTCCCAACAGGGAACCTTAGAATGCAGCCGGTGATTCAGCCAGCTGACCATAGAGCTGATAAGAGACCAGAGTGGCTCCAAACATCTCTATGGCCTAAGAAACCGGAAGCTATGAGCATTTCATGACTTAGATTTCGCCGGATGTAAACAGCGCCATTGGGAAATTGAGAAGGCATTTTATCACACCGATCTTGGTATGGTCAGATTCTTTGAGGGCAGAGGAGAGATCTAGGGTCTAATAGATCCCAATTTTTTCAAAAAGCAGTACCTGTCACTATCTATTGCTATCATAGGGGATATTTACATTCCCTGAGATAACAATAAAAATGATTAAAAAAAATGAAAGGAACAGTTAAAAAATAAGATAAAAAAGCAAAAAAAAAAAGCAAAAAAAAAAAGCACCCCTGTCCCCCCCTGCTCTCGCGCAAAGGTGAACACAAGCGTCGGTCTGGCGTCAAATGTAAACAGCAATTGCACCATGCAACCTGTAACGGCAACAAAAAAATCCCAAAATACTCACCATGCCTCTCAGCAAATAGCTTGGGGTGTCTACTTTCCAAAATGGGGTCATTTGGGGGGGGGGTTGTGCCACCTGGGCATTCCATGGCCTCTGAAACTGTGATAGGCAGTGAAGAGTGAACTAAAAAATTTACGCCCTTAGAAAGCCTGAAGGCGGTGATTGGTTTTCGGAGCCCCGTACGCGGCCAGGCTCCCAAAAAGTCCCACACATGTGGTATCTCCATACTCAGGAGAAGCAGCAGAATGTATTTTGGGGTGCAATTCCACATATGCCCATGGCCTGTGTGAGAAATATATCATTTAGTGACAACTTTGTGCAAAAAAAAAATTGTCACTTTCCCGCAACTTGTGTCAAAATATAAAATATTCCATGGACTCAACATGCCCCTCAGCAAATAGCTTGGGGTGTCTAATTTCCAAAATGGGGTCATTTGGGGGGTTTGTGCCATCTGGGCATTTTATGGCCTTCAAAACTGTGATAGGTAGTGAGGAGTGAAATAAAAAATTTACGCCCTTAGAAATCCTGAAGACGGTGATTGGTTTTCAGGGCCCCGTACGCGGCTAGGCTCCCAAAAAGTCCCACACATGTGGTATCCCCGTACTCAGGAGAAGCAGCTGAATGTATTTTGGGGTGCAATTCCACATATGCCTGCGGCCTGTGTGAGCAATATATCATTTAGTGACAACTGTTTGTAAATTTTTTTTTTTTTTGTCATTATTCAATCACTTGGGACAAAAAAATAATATTCAATGGGCTCAACGTGCCTCTCGGCAATTTCCTTGGGGTGTCTACTTTCCAAAATGCGGTCATTTGGGGGGGTTTTGTACTGTCCTGTCAAAAAAATAAAATGGCAGAGGTGATCAAATACCATCAAAAGAAAGCTCTATTTGTGGGAAGAAAAGGACGCAAATTTCGTTTGAGTACAGCATTGCATGACCGCGCACTTAGCAGTTAAAGCGACGCAGTGCCAAATTGTAAAAAGTGCTCTGGTCAGGAAGGGGGTAAATCCTTCCGGGGCTGAAGTGGTTAATCCATAAATCCATTTGAGGAGTGGCAGAATTATCCTTTAAATTATACAGAGAACTATAATAATGAGCGAAAGAATTCGCTATTTCTTTAGGGTCAATGTTTTTATGTTTGTCCACTGAGTGCAGAAGGTGGGTAGAACAAATCTTTGTTCTCTCAGTTTTCATTCTTTAAGCCACACATTTCTCAGTCTTGTTACCAGCAGAATAATAAGTATGTTTCAAACTTTTGGAATATTAATCAAATTGTTTACTCAGGAGGGATCACAATTAATTGTTTGAGCAGTGAGTTTGTGGAAGAGGTCTGAAAAGTAGGAGATGTTTTGAGTTTCCAGCAAAGTATGGATTTTTGAAATAAGATTATCCATACATTAGGTCCTCTGTTTTTTATCCCTTGTTTTAATATAATGCCTTGCATGTAGGCCTTATTGGCAATCCAGAGTACAAATTAATCAGACACAGAAGGAATATTAAAGTGGTTGTAAAGGCTCAAGGTTTTTTTTTTATCTTTGTGCATCCTATGCATGAAGGTAAAAAACCTTCTGAGTGCAGCAGACCCCCTAGCCCCCCCTAATATTTATCTGAGCCCCCTCTCAATCCAGCAATGTGCACAACAGACCCGGCTCTACAGGAACTCTCACTCCTCATTGGCCGAGGCAGCAGCGGGAGCCTTTGTCATAGCCAGTGAGCCAATGAGGAGAGGGAGGGGGCGGGGCTAAGTCACAGCTCTGTGTGTGAATGGACACACAGAGCAGTACAACACAAGTTACTTGCTTTGGGGGCACTCGGCAAGAGGGAGGGGCCTGGAGCACTGGCAGGGGACCCGAGAAGAGGAGGATCAGGGCTGCTCTGTGAAAAACCATTACACAGAGCAGGTAAGTATGTGATGTTTGTTGTTTTAAAAAAAAAAAAACAAGCCTTTGATATCGTTTTAATGTTAAAGTATTCATGTACTGTAAATGCTGCATAAATGAAGAAGCAATTGGGAGTTTTCTTCACTTAGGGATTATTGCGCCATAAGTACACAGGCATGAAACATTTTCTCACGTGACAGATTGCAGCACGGTCAGACCATGTTATATCATTAAACTAAAAAAAGATAAATTCTAAAATATGAGTTATGTCTAGATGAAAATAATGTAAAGTCCTTCTCGTTTGCATGTTGACATCTACATAAATTTTATTGTAAATATCCTTATGAAAGAGGGAATAAAGTGTATTTGGTGGTCTTTTAACCAGTTGCCGACTGCTGCACGCTGATGTATGTCGGCACAATGGCACAGGCAGGCATAAGGGCTTACCTGTACGTCCCTGCCTGCCAGCGGGCGGGGGGTCTGATCGGACCCCCCCGGTGCCTGCGGTGGTCGGATTCTCGTCAGGGGAGATCAGAAGTGAGGGGGAGGCCACTCATTCGTGGCCACCCCCTCGTGATCGCTCCTGTCGAATGAAATGCTTCCTCGACTTCTGTAATGTAAACAGAAGCGGAGGAAGTGATGTCATCTCTCCTCGAGCCGAACCAGACATCAATGTGAGTTGCACCAACACTACACTTACAATAGAACATGCAGGCACACTTTTTACCCCCATCACCCCCCAGTCACCCCCCCGATCACCCCCCTGTACCCCCTGTCACAGTGACACCAATAGCAGTTTTTTTTTTGATTATTGCATTGGTGTCAGTTTGTGACAGTTATAAGTGATAGGGCAGTTAGTGGTAGGCCCCTTTAGGTCTAGGGTACCCCCCTAACCCCCCATAATAAAGTTTTAACCCCGTGATCACCCCCCATCGCCAGTGTCACTAAGCGATTTTTTCTGATCGCTGTATTAGTCTCCCAGGTGACGCTAGTTAGGGAGGTAAGTATATAGGTTTGTGTCAGCGTTTTATAGCATCAGGGACCCCTATATACTACCTAATAAAGGCTTTAACCCCCCTATTGCCCCCTAGTTAACCCTTTCACCAGTGATCACCGTTAGGGGTGACGCTGGTTAGTTATTTTGTTTATTATAGTTTCAGGGCACCCGCCATTTATTACCTAATAAAGGTTTAACCCCCTAATCACCCGGCGGTGATATAAGTTAAGTTTTTTAGGGTCAGATAGGGTCTGCGTCACCCCAGGCAGCGTCAGGTTAGTTCCAGTACCGCTAACACCCACGCACGCAGCATACACCTCCCTTAGTGGTATAGTATCTGAACGGATCAATATCTGATCCGATCAGATCTATACTAGCGTCCCCAGCAGTTTAGGGTCCCCAAAAACGCAGTGTTAGCGGGATCAGCCCAGATACCCCCTCGGCCCAGCCCTGCCCAGCCCACCCAAGTGCAGTATCGATCGATCACTGTCACTTACAAAACACTAAACACATAACTGCAGTGTTCGCAGAGTCAGGCTTGATCCCTGCGATCGCTAACAGTTTTTTGATACAGTCGCTAACAGTCAGGAGCTTTTTTGCCTGTGAGTCTCACTAGTGTACCACTAAATTTAGAGCCCAAAATGGCAAATCGAAGGTACACTAGTGAAGAGGCCTACACGTTTCTAAGCATGACAGATAGTGAAGAGGAAGTCACTCATCTGTCAGATTTAGGCTCAGAATACGAACCAGTAGACAGCAGCGGCTCCATGACAGATAGCTCTGATGACGGAGTTGTGGTTCCTGCCAAGGTCAGGCGTACCAGACCCCAAACTTCTTCTTCTGCTGTTGAGGTGCAAGAACTGCAGGGCTCTCGTATGGAGCAGAGAAGTACTAGTGCCGCTATTCCTTCTGGTGAACTGGCAAGCACCAGCGGCCTAGTACACCCTGGTCGTACATCCAGTACTGCAGTAACACTTGATGATGTGGCGAGTCCCATAAGTGCAGTTCAAGCTGGCGAGGTGGCAAGCACAAGTAGTGCCCGCTGCCACCAAGAAGATGAACACAGGCCCGTCGTGCCCTTCCTGCTGCATTCGCCAATCCTAATTGGGAACCCACCACTTATGTAGCACCCAAACTTCCCCCATTCACTGGCCAACCCGGCATTCAGGTGGAAACAGTTGATTTTACGCCACTTGATTTTTATTCGCTGTTTTTTACCGAAGATCTCTATAGATCTATTGTGGACCAAAGCAATTTGTACGCTGGTCAACACATCGCCACTATTCCCTAGTCCTCCCTTGCCAGAGATTGGAGACCAATTACGGTTTCCGAATTTAAGATCTTTCTGGGCCTTTCCCTCCTCATGGGCATAACCAAAAAGAGCGAGTTGCGGTCATATTGGTCCACTGACCCAATTCACCATATGCCCATTTTTTCTGCTTCCATGGCCAGGGCACGATACGAGCAGATTTTGCAGCTCATGCACTTCAACAACAATGAACTCTGTCGTCCTCGTGGAGACCCTGGAGACGATCAGCTCTACAAAATCACTTCAACCAACGTTTTGCAGACTTGTTTACTCCCCATCAAGTTGTCTGCTTTAAAGAGTCCCTGATTAAGTTTTCTGGCCGCTTGTCATTCAAACAATACCTTCCCAGCAAGCGTGCCAGATATGGGGTCAAGATGTATAAGCTCTGTGACAGGGCCACAGGCTATACATGTAGTTTTATGGTTTACGAGGGAAAAGATAGTCACATAAAGCCAACAAACTGCCCTGACTACATAGGAAGCTCTGGCAAGATTGTGTGGGACTTGGTGTCACCCTTATTTGGAAAGGGGTACCACTTATATGTGGACAATTATTACACAAGCGTGCCACTTTTTAGTCACTTTTTTGATCATCAGATTGGAGCATGTGGCACCGTGAGACCTAATTGCCAGGGCTTTCCCCAGTGGCTTGTAGATTCTCGTCTGGGGGAAAGAGCCTGCTTGCAGTGTAATAATTTGCTCGCTATGAAGTGGAGGGATAATAAGAATGTTTACGTTCTTACCTCCCTTCATGCAGACATGACGGTCCAAATTACTACGGCGACTGGTGTTGTGGAGAAACCCCTCTGTGTCCACCAATATAACCACAATATGGGAGGGGTGGACCTCAACGACCAGTTTTTGGCGCCGTACCTAGTTGCCCGTAAGGCCAGGCGCTGCTATAAAAAGTGTCTGTATACTTATTTCAATTGGCTTTGCTGAGTGCTCATGTGCTATACAGAGCTTCAGGATGGACTGGATCCTTCCTTAAATTCCAGGAAGAGATCGTCAAAGCCCTTCTGTTTCCAGATGGTGCTCCACCTCACCTTCCCAATCCAAGTGCAGTAAGCCGGCTGCATGAGAGGCATTTTCCTTATGTCCTCCCGTGTACCCCTACCCAACGAGCTCCCCAAAGAAAATGTCATGTCTGCAGAAAGTGCTGATGTAGGCGTGACACCCGCTATTATTGTCCCTCCTGTCCTGACAATCTTGGTCTTTGCATTGGTGAATGTTTTGAACGCTACCATACACTAGTTGAGTATTAGCGTAGGGTACAGCACTGCACAGACTAGGACACACTTTCACAGGGTCTCCCAAGATGCCATCGCATTTTGAGAGATGCCATCGCATTTTGAGAGACCCGAACCTGGTACCAGTTACAAAAGTTAAAGTGTAAAAAAAAGTGTAAAAAAAAGTAAAAAAAAAAAAAATACACAAAAAAATATAAAATAAAATGAACAAAAATAGTTGTCGTTTTATTGTTCTCTCTCTCTCTCTCTCTCTATTCTATTGATTTATTTATCTTGAAAGCAACAGCATTTGCTCCCAGGATACATAAAGCCGTGACTCCAGTGCTGTCGGAGGTGATTTCACCACCATAGTTACATACTTCAGCATATATGCCTGAAGCATGGGGGCAGCAGGGGCGGAGGAGCGATTTGTTCCTAGCTTTTGCGGAAGGATGCCCCCATGCTTCGCCATATATATATTTTAGGCACAGGTGGCGTTAAAAAATGTTTTACTTTTTACTATGTTTTTTTTTATTTGCTTTGCAGGTATGGTAGGTCTTACTGTTATACTGTAATGTTATTTTGTTTTATTGTTAACCATCATTTGCTTAGCAGGTACGCCATTCAGTTGCAGCGTGGATTTATTTATCTTTACAGCAACAGCGTTTGCTCCCACGATACATAAAGCCGTGACTCCAGCGCTGTCTGAGATGATTTCACCACCACAGTTACATACTTCAGCATATATGCTGAAGCAAGGGGGCAGCAGGGGTGGAGGAGCGATTTGCTCCCACCTTTTGCGGGAGGATGCCCCCATGCTTCGGCATATATATATTTTAGGCACAGGTTGCATTAAATGTTTTACTTTTTACTATTTTTTTTGTATTTGCTTTGCAGGTATGGTAAGTCTTACTGCTATACTGTAATGTTATTTTGTTTTATTGTTAACCACCATTTTCTTAGCAGGTACGGCATTCAGTTGTAGCGCGGATTTATTTATCTTGACAGCAACAGCGTTTGCTCCCACGATACATAAAGTCATGACTCCAGTGCTGTCGGAGGTGATTTCACCACCACAGTTGAAAAAAAGAGCATTTATGCCGAAGCATGGGGGCAGCAGGAACAGAGGAGCGATTTGCTCCTAAATTTTGGGGCGGATGCCCCCATGCTTCAGCATATATAAATGGTGCATGGATACCCATCATTAGAAGTGGGTGGATGAAGGGAGGTATTCTAATGGTGGGCATACCCACTGATCAATCTCTTTTTTTCGTTCAGCCCACAGGCTGCATGAAAAAAAAGATTACAATATATGCCCAACAAGGACCAGCAACGTACTGGTATGTTGCTGAACTTTGAGTGGTTATACCAGAATGATGCCTGCAGGTTTAGGTATCATCTTGGTATCATTCTTTTCAGCCAGCGGTCGGCTTTCATGTAAAAGCAATCCTAGTGGCTAATTAGCCTCTAGACTGCTTTTACAAGCAGTGGGAGGGAATGTCCCCCCCTCCCACCATCTTCCATGGTTTTCTCTGGCTCTCCTGTCCCAACAAGGAACCTGAGAATGCAGCCGGTGATTCGGCCAGCTGACCATAGAGCTGATCAGAGACCAGAATGGCTCCAATCATCTCTATGGCCTAAGAAACCGGAAGCTACAAGCATTTCATGACTTACATTTCGCCGGATGTAAACAGCGCCATTGGGAAATTGGGAAAGCATTTTATCACACCAATCTTGGTGTGGTCAGATGCTCTGAGGGCAGAGGAGAGATCTAGGGTCTAATAGACCCCAATTTTTTCAGAAAAGAGTACCTGTCACTACCTATTGCTATCATAGGGGATATTTAATTCCCTGAGATAACAATAAAAATGATAAAAAAAATGAAAGGAACAGTTTAAAAATAAGATAAAAAAGCAAAAAAAAAAAAAAAAAGCAAAAAAAAAAAGCACCACTGTTCCCCCTGCTCTCGCGCAAAGGCAAACGCAAAAATGGGGTCATTTGGGGGGGTTGTGCCATCTTGGCATTTTATGGCCTTCAAAACTGTGATAGGTAGTGAGGAGTGAAATCAAAAATTTACGCCCTTAGAAATCCTGAAGGCAGTGCTTGGTTTTCGGGGCCCTGTACGCAGCTAGGCTCCCAAAAAGTCCCCCACATGTGGTATTCCCATACTCAGGAGAAGCAGCTAAATGTGTTTTGGGGTGCAATTTCACATATAACCATGGCATGGGTGAGCAATATATCATTTAGTGACAACTTTTACTAATTTTTTTTTTTATCATTATTCAATCACTTGGGACAAAAAAATGTAATATTTTATGGGCTCAACATGCCTCTCAGCAATTTCCTTGGGGTGTCTACTTTCCAAAATGGGGTCCTTTGGGGGGGTTTGCACTGCCCTGCCATTTTAGCACCTTAAGAAATGACATAGGCAGTCATAAACTAAAAGCTGTGTAAATTCCAGAAAATGTACTCTAGTTTGTAGATGCTATAACTTTTGCACAAACCAATAAATATACGCTTATTGACATTTTTCTACGAAAGACATGTGGCTGAATACATTTTGGCCTAAATGTATGACTAAAATTGAGTTTATTGGATTTTTTTTATACCAAAAAGTAGAAAATATCATTTTTTTTCAAAATTTTTCCATTTATAGCGCAAAAAATAAAAACCACAGAAGTGATCAAATACCATCAAAAGAAAGCTCTATTTATAGGAAGAAAAAGACGCAAATTTCATGACCACAGTCATGCAGCATTGCATGACCGCGCAATTAGCAGTCAAAGCAACGCAGTGCCAAATTGTAAAAAAGTGCTCTGATCAGGAAGGGGGTAAATCCTTCCGGGGCTGAAGTGGTTAATAAAGGCTGTAAAGTCCATCCGTGGATCCACCGTGAGATTAATTTTCCCAAATCCCATTATAATAAAAAATGTATATTTGAAAAAAAAGTCCCCACATACTAAAAGTGAACTGCGTCTAAATGTAACTATTTTTCAAAAGAGTTGTGTAAAAAGTGTAGCTGATGTAAGTTTGGAGCATGGAGTAGTAAGCGCATTCATTTGAGTTTCCTGAATACATAGGATATTACAGTGCCACTTACTGTATGTGCTTCCTTTCACATTGCAGATCTTTTGATTTAGGCCATTGACATTGAAAGAAACAACTTTGAACTTCATGTTATGAATAAGAGGTGAAGTGCAACTGAGAACTCAAAATAGTTCACAGACAGAAGCAACCAGTGGAAATGTATGTAGACATAGGAGGAGCTTAATTCAAAGCTTTAAGAGTCCATTTTTAAGAGCATAGTTCATACCGAAGAAAGGAATCCGAATGAAAACAAAAACAGTAACAATAAAACAGTAAAGAAAGCCACAGGTTTGTAATAAGAGGAAAACTCTTGGGAATTTGAACACAGGTTGGTCTGTACATAAATTTGGGTTTAACAACACAAGCGGAGACCAGATCTAGCATTCTGGAGAAACATGTTAGATGTTGAAAAAAAAAAAAATGACAGATCCTCTTTAAGATGTCTTTTTACCTTTTCTTTTTAGAATGACCAGTTGCCAGGCAGATGATTAAGACCCCTGAGGTGGAGAAGTGGCATGGGATGGAGACTTTTTAGAGATTACCTTATATTCACACAGGAAAGGTTTTCTTCTACATTGTTAACAAGAGAGGTAGATCCATTCCTGAAAAGGCTACATTTAGCAGGGTAACTCCAACAATAAAAAAAAAAATTGTGGTTTTATAAGGGCTTGGTTATTGCTAGCAGGTTCTTACAAATGTGTAAAGTTTGCTGGGAAAGATCAGATTAAAGTTGCAAAGCTGAGTATTTTTCTGGAAGTTGGTCAGATTTCTAGGCGATGCCTAACAACTTTTCTTTTACATGGAAAAAATGAATATTAAAAGAACTTCTCGAAGCGCATTGTCAAATAGATGAGGCAGTTTAACTAAACAATGTATCCCATCACATCAATCACCAATTCTGCTTCATCGATAGAAGGCAGTATAGAAGGTAGCAGAAGGAAGATAGAAGGAAGCTGTGTTGGTAGTACAGACTCAGGGTTACTATGTACAGTATTTTAAGGTTTTTACATCTGTCCTCTAGATCTGCCACCTTATATTTTAACCAGATCATCATGTTTCTCCACCGGTGTATTATTAGAGGTGGAAAATGTCCCCATCTTCTGTTTTATATGGTTAACTCTGTCTCCTAAATCCTGCACTTCTACTATAAATTGCTGAATACAAGATATCATGTCTGAGTGTAAAAAGATGTGCAGGAAGACAAGCACAGACTTCAATGTTGTATTAAGAATAGGCTGGTTGTTGGTGGGGAAACCGTTAATAGAGTCTATAAGCTCTCCTGTGTCCTATGGGAAATTGTTACATGTTACTTGTTATCGTTACCTCAGTGTTATGCTGCTGGTGCATCATGCATGGTTCAGACTTCATTGGGTTCTCCACGGATGGTATTGAGGCATCTGAAGAAGCTGACTCTGTTATAGCCTTTGATCTGGCAGAAGATGGGCTGTGAGATGCAGCAGGAGGAATGGAAAAGGAGAAGCGGCGTCTGCCACCATCTTAGAGGCTGAGTCCTCTAGCTTCCTGCCAGGGTAAACAAATTAGAAAACCTCTGCACTTGGGGTTCTCCTTTCTTTTGCAGGTCATTTCACAGTACACTAGGCCCCCAGAAAAGTGGAGCTCTGTAAAGCAGTAGCAGAAGACACTGCTGTGATTAGTTTTCTTTGGGGGTGTAGCCAGACATGATTCCACTGATAGAAGAAGCATATTGACTGCTGAAAAGTATGTGAAAGGCTGAGTTGAAGGACCTCTTTTTATCTGGGCGGGCTGGACTAAAAAGTTCAACAGAAACCAGCCAACATTCGGCCCGTGTGTAAGCAGCCAGTCTGACAGAAGTTGGAGGGCTTCTGTCGAATGGGCATGACCAAAAAAGGTCAGCTGATCAGCACCCGATTAGCTCTCTCGGCCAATGGCTGAGAGTGCTAACCGGTGTGTTCTGGTGGGGGTCCCCCTGTCAGAACACATTATCACAGCAGGGGAGGTTGCTGTACTAACATCGGATTGTTAGTACATCGGCTCCTCCTGAGCTCTTCAGTTTTTTTTTCGTTCAGCCCGCTGTGTGTGAACCAGGCTTTAGGGTGACAGGCAATGTAACATTAGAACCAAAGGGTGTTTAATGTGAAGCTGTGGGATAAATTTATGGTCAGGTATGGACCACAACTAGCAAATTCTAAAAAATGGGAAACATTTAAGTCATTTAAGTTAAGTATGGAAAATTTTAAGTCAAATTGTACTAAGCCTAGGCATCACAGAACATTTTGCCCTGGCCCAAATAAAATATTCTATATGTGACCAAAGAATAGAGGATGGATCAAGCTCTATGGCCCATCTAATTATAGAAACTAGAGCAAAAAAGTGCAGAAGGAGGAGAAAACTTAAAAAAGAAGTGGAAAAAAGGGGGTACAGCAGGTTGGACATATAGTAAGATGGAATGCACCTCGGAGTTAACTCAGACTGGGAAACTTTGATACGTAGATTAAAAGAAGGTGATCAAAAAGTGGAATAGTAAATAGAATGTGAGAGAAAGTTGTGTGTGTAATATAAGAAATGAAAAAAAAATGCATGAGAAATTATGGTATGTGTAACTGTGCATGCTATTTGTGTGAGTCCAGTAGAGCTGTCTCACACACTATACTATAAAATATACCTGCACTATGCACCTCCCCTAATCCAGTGCAATATAAATGTGACAGCAGCTGTAATCAGGGCTAGTGCCTATCAAAAAATGCAAAATAAGGAAACACGGCACTATCACTCATATAAACTACAATGTCCTAAATGTAGTTCTAAATAGGATAAACAATAAAAATAAAGATAAATAAAATGTAAAATGTGTATATACTGTATTTTTAATAAATCATGCTCCTTACTGCTTTAAAGTGTAGAACCTCTACACCCTTCACATATCAATATGAGAACACCATTAATAATATATATCTGTGCCAAGTGCAACAAAACAAATAAAAACATGTGAAAATCAAAAATTGTGTCCAAGCGGATCTACCACTCTTTACACCAATATAAAAGTAGTGTGTATACAACAGACTCTATACATTGATTGAAATGCCCAGACAAATCCTGCAAAAAAAATTACAAAATCATCAAAAAAGAAAATGTGTCCATGTGGATCTACGGTGGCCTCTGCACATCAATATCTCAACAGCAGTCTCTGCACATTAATTTAAATTTCAACTTGTCCTAGCATCTATAGTGCTCCATGCTCATGTGCAGATTCTCCGCTTCCTCTTTACACCACTATGTTTGTGCAGTTCCCCCAAGTGTGCCCACTCTCACCAGAAGACGTGAACCGTTCACTATACTGCTAGAGAAGTCATGCAAGTGTGTAAGGTATTATCCCAGGTAATGGCAAGGCTTCAAATAGATCCTCCTTCTTCCACTTTTTTCCTCCTTCAGTAGCAGTTTATTTTTCTTTTCCTATTAAAGATGGCTAATGGCTCCAAATAAAGCACAAGGAATAAAAAAGGAATTACCATCATAGTGTAGTATTACAATGTATTTAAAAAATGCTTATACAAAATTGCACTCACATTAAAATCAGGAACCAGAACACACCAGGTGCGTTCCACCTGGATGTTGCTGAAGATGTCCACAGGTGGGGCAAAACATATGGGCGGAGTCCATATTTCTGACATCAAATCCAGCCCATAAAGCACATTCTGTGGGGGCGCTTCTGGATGCCTGGTTAGACACTTTCAAGCTATACCTTTTTGTAAGTACCTTCATTTGCATAATGATCAATTAAATTGGACCAATACCTTTACAGGTCACATATTGTTTGAAAATTCGGTGCTAAGCTTCAGATTTATTGAAGTACAAAATAATTTCAATTAATTTAGCAATCATTGTATAAACACAAAGCCTATAATTTTGTTCACTGGATTGTCTCAAATGTATTTGGCATTTTACTGCTTTTATAAGTGTTAGCCAACACTGCTTTCACATGTTAACAATTTCAGATAAACAAAGAAGCAATATATTGCAAGCAAAACTGTGATCGTAGAAAGAAAATGCAATGCCCCATCATTTTAGTAGTGAATGTAATCGTTGACCTGAAGCAGCTAGCTAAGCTAATTCATACCATGTGTGCAGAGTGTCATATTAGGCATTATCATGCATAAAAAATATTTCTTGCATTATCACAGATAGACAGAAAGACATTTGAGGTGTTACATACAGAATAATTGCACATGTTGTGGACTACTTCTTTCATGTTACAAGATCATTGGTAAACTATTTTTCTTCCCTTTGCAAAATATTTATAAACACGTACTACCCATGACAAAGATAACAGTATGGCATGCTAGGCACAAGGGTTGGTGACAGGGAGTATGACAGGGAGGTTTGCTTCATTACGAAAATCCCAAAATGCAATACCCTTCTTTATGTACTGATGCCTAGTGTAAATAATTGCTTGGCTCTTTGACCCTTATGAAGTACCAGCAACAATGTATATATACCATTGGTCGTTTAACTCTTTGAATAAGATGAAGTCTAGAGAAGCAACAAGTACTAACCGTACCTCTCTGGTAACCAGCTAGGGCATTTAAATAAAAATGATGTCAGGAATCATAATACATTTCTACTATCATTCTCTAAAACTAAAAATAAACAAAGTCAATCTTCTGTTAAAAAAAAAAAATAAACAAAGTCATTACTTTACTGTGCATACAATAAAACCTAGAAGCTGATTGGTTACTGTACACAGCTGCACCATATTCTGTGTGCATCAATTTTTGTAAATCTATCAAAATTATCTTGTAAAAGGCCAGTGTACTCAGACCTGACTTTTTTTACTATTAAAATATTTGTCAGTTGTTTTGAATTTTTGCAGCCTTGACTTCTTTTTTTAAATATTCAGTCATATTCTTTGTAACTTTTAAATGATGAGGGTATTCTTTCATCCTTATATTTTTTAAATGTGGTTTTATTATTATGTATAGATTTTTCTTTAAAAATGAGACACATTTTTATTTAAACTTTCAAATATATTGACCATGGGAATATATTTTGCAGTGTGTTTACAGACAGTTAATTTGAAGAATTCCTACTTCTATTCTGTGTTCTTTTATTCTTTGCAGCATTGATCCTTTAACAACATACAGTATGGTCAGCAGTGAATCTAATTTCAGATTTTAGCATTCAATTCAAAACAGTAATTGCTTTAAGAGACCTTGTCACCACTTGTAACATCAAGTGTACTCACTATTAGCACCGACAATAAACCAAACTTTGCTATTGTTGCTATGTTGTAAAGTTACAAGAACTAATGATGCAATGATTGGAATTCAGAGCTCTTATAGGATAACAGAATGTGGTAGTTAGCAATGCGAATGACAAGATGAAGTCATTGGCAGGTTATTACTAACAATTACTAATCAAAGATACTCCTTATCAGGCAATTCTCCTCTCTGTCTCTTTCCCCCAGATTACTTACAGTACCTTAAACTTATATAAATGTCATGCAACCTAAAAGCCCACTAGTAATCTTATCATGTTTAATAACACCTTAGAAGACTTTCAGGCGGCTGGTATGGACATGCATGTCTCTTACAGTGGTTTCGTCATCATTATGCTGAGCACAATTGCACAGAACTGGTTACGGGCATATATACATATATATACATGTACACACAGTCGGGACGGAAAATCTTCAGACCCCCTTAAAGTTTTCACTCTTTGTTATATTGCAGCCATTTGCTAAAATCATTTAAGTTCATTTTTTTCCTCATTAATGTACACACAGCACCCCATATTGACAGAAAAACACAGAATTGTTGACATTTTTGCAGATTTATTAAAAAAGAAAAACTGAAATATCACATGGTCCTAAGTATTCAGACCCTTTGCTCAGTATTTAGTAGAAGCACCCTTTTGATCTAATACAGCCATGAGTATGATGCAACAAGTTATTCACACCTGGATTTGGGGATCCTCTGCCATTCCTCCTTGCAGATCCTCTCCAGTTCTGTCAGGTTGGATGGTAAACGTTGGTGGACAGCCATTTTTAGGTCTCTCCAGAGATGCTCAATTGGGTTTAAGTCAGGGCTCTGGCTGGTCCATTCAAGAACAGTCACAGAGTTGCTGTGAAGCTACTCCTTCATTACTTTAGCTGTGTGCTTAGGGTCATTGTCTTGTTGGAAGGTAAACCTTCAGCCCAGTCTGAGATCCTGAGCACTCTGGAGAAGGTTTTTGTCCAGAATATCCCTGTACTTGGCCGCATTCATCTTTCCCTCGATTGCAACCAGTCGTCCTGTCCCTGCAGCTGAAAAACACCCCCACAGCATGATGCTGCCACCACCATGCTTCACTGTTGGGACTGTATTGGTCAGGTGATGAGCAGTGCCTTTTTTTTCCACACATACCACTTAGAATTAGGGCCAAAAAGTTCTAACTTGATCTCATCAGACCAGAGAATCTTATTTCTCACCATCTTGGAGTCCTTCAAGTGTTTTTTTAGCAAACTCTATGCGGGCTTTCATGTGTCTTGCACTGAGGAGAGGCTTCTGTCTGGTCACTCTGCCATAAAGCCCCGACTGGTGGAGGGCTGCAGTGATGGTTGACTTTCTACAACTTTCTCCCATCTCCCGACTGCATCTCTGGAGCTCAACCACAGTGATCTTTGGGCTCTTCTTTACCTCTCTCACCAAGGCTCTTCTCCCCCGATAGCTCAGTTTGGCCGGACGGCCAGCTCTAGGAAGGGTTCTGGTCGTCCCAAACGTCTTCCATTTAAGGATTGTGGAGGCCACTGTGCTCTTAGGAACCTTAAGTGCAGCAGAAATTTTTTGTAACCTTGGCCAGATCTGTGCCTTGTCACAATTCTGTCTCTGAGCTCTTCAGGCAGTTCCTTTGACCTCATGATTCTCATTTGCTCTGACATGCACTGTGAGCTGTAAGGTCTTACATAGACAGGTGTGTGGCTTTCCTAATCAAGTCCAATCAGTATAATCAAACACAGCTGGATTTAAATGAAGGTGTAGAACCATCTCAAGGATGATCAGAAGAAATGGACAGCACCTGAGTTAAATAAATGAGGGTCACAGCAAAGGGTCTGAATACTTAGGACCTTGTGATATTTCTTTTTTTTTAATAAATCTGCAAAAATGTCAACAATCCTGTGTTTTTCTGTCAATATGGGGTGCATTATTATTTTAGCAAAGGGCTGCAATATAACAAAGAGTAAAAAATTTAAGGGGGTCCGAATACTTTCCGTCCCCACTATATATATATATATATATATATATTTATATTATGATTAATACATGGGACACAAATACATTTTTTTTGGGGGGTGGGTATGCATGCTTTCTCTAAATTAAAGGACTGTGAAAGTGTTTGGTGTTTTTTTTTAACTTTAAACTCCTTCTAAAAATGATTACTAAGGGATACTTTATTTTCTGGCCACCCAGGCTGCATGCTTAGAGAAGTGTTTGATTTGAACTGTAGGGTAACCCCATAGAGTGTTATGTTTTCTGTTTTTTTTTTTTTTTTCTTCAAAAGTCACCAGTGCAAATGGCACCATACATGGTTTTAAAGCATCTCTAAAGCATATTATTTTAGGGGTTTGTATTTGTTCATATGCCAAAGGAAAAGGCTCTCTCATTGCTGAATGGTCCTTTTTGTTATCTGTTTGTTATGTACATGTGCTCTTATAGCACTGTCCAGCTCACCGTGCCCTTTTTGACAATAGCTTTCCTATATACAGTATACTAGGCTAAAGAATATGGCCCGAACAGGATGGACATGTGGCTGTCCCCCCGGACAGATAGAATATTTAATTTTATTAATAAAAAAAAAAAGAGTCATGTCACTTTAAGAAAAAGGTACAGCAGGTCAGGCAGGGAAATAGGGGTCAGGTAACATTGGGGTATAGGTAGGGAATGTCATTATCCAACCAGAAAGGTTTAAAAGGTCACATGACCAGTGGGAATCATTCTGGAAGCAGAGCAAGGCTATATAAAGGGGTCTTCTGAGGAAATCTCCTCACAGCTGGTCAGATTACAGCAACAAGCTCCCCCCCCCACCCTTGTCGCAGGCATGTTATGTGGTTTGTCACCCTTCAAAGTTAAAGAGGGGACTCGTTTTTTGATATACGGTGTTGCTCGAGTCCTGAAGACTGAGCTGTTTATATTTAATATTTACAAGTGAGAATTTTATGATTTAATAAAATGATTGGATGGATTTAATTTATTTACAGTTTACACCAATAAACGTGCCTTGGCCAATTATATTCCAAGTAAGTCCTGAGTGTGTGTATTTATTTATTAAAAGTAAATTGGGTATTGTAGGAGGGATAGGTGTGGCCTACATTTCCATGAGGGAGAGAGAAATAGAGTAAGCAAGGAAAAGAGAGACAAAGAGCTTAAAGCGTTTGTTAACCCCCCCCAAAAAAGAAAAAAAAGACCCTGTTCCTTTAAAGCAGGGATATGCAATTAGCGGACCTCCAG
Source organism: Aquarana catesbeiana (assembly GCF_042186555.1). Classification (NCBI taxonomy): domain Eukaryota; kingdom Metazoa; phylum Chordata; class Amphibia; order Anura; family Ranidae; genus Aquarana; species Aquarana catesbeiana. The sequence goes on along the minus strand of NC_133324.1, from coordinate 704,072,304 downwards.
CTGTTGCAAAACTACAAGTACCATCATGCTTTTGCCTCTGGGTGTCATGCTTGTAGCTGTCAGAGTCTCGCTATGCCTCATGGGACTTGTAGTTCTGCAACAGCTGGAGGTCCACTAATTGCATATCCCTGCTTTAAAGCATGTTATACAGGAGAGTGCTTGTGTTGTGTCATTTGGCTCCCTGTAACACCTGAAATACCTGGCAGATCCTGCCAGTTTCTGCCCTGTCCCCTGTAAACTGACCATGGTTTATCATGGCTGCTAAGCTCTGACACCATGGTCAGTTTACATGCCTCCATCATCCGCAGCCTTGCTCTCTGCTCTCCCCCGTCCTCAACTTATGCATCTGTTGACTTTAATTTAGTTTAACATAAAGCATAGAAACATAGCATATTTATTTTATTTTTATAGTGTGACAGGTCTTTGCCATGTCCTGGTGTAGAGAAAATGTTTTTGTCACTCAGGCTTCTCACACATGCAAGCTGAGGGGCTCAATAGTTCATGCAGCATTAGGAGAAAATTAATTTTGCAGTTTTCTCGGGATTGGTAAATCCTCATGTGGGATTAGAAGCCTGGGCATTTTTGTAGAGTATTAGGTGGGGTAAAGCTTCCAGCTCTGGGTCTATGTTTTAATACCAATCAGCACCTGTTGCTCACCTGTTCAATATTTAGCCTGTATTCATATTGTTCTATCTATGTTTTCAAAGAAATTCATTTGGTGAAATTATAGCCAATCTAATGAATCGTTCAGGAAATTTCTGATGCAAACGCACAACACTGTCCAGTACCAGAATGTGCAAACTGTCACCCTTGGCACTGGTAAAGAGAAACCTTGCGAGCCACAAGGATATGTTGCCTCAATAATAAAGAAACACCTAGCTGCCTGCGTAAACACGTCTCATATACCGTGCACCACCATGAAGAAAATAAAATACGCTGCGCTAAAAGTGTAAAAACATTGATGCAAATAGTGTACAAAAATTATAAATCCAATAATAAAATAAATGAAAAATATATTATATAAACAGAAAAAATGTTATGTAGTATTCCCGCTACTTACTACCACTAGTAACGTAATAAGGTAGTAGTATTAAATCAGTGCAAATATGCATATCAATCAACAAATACCACTATACATCAATGTAACATATATAATATATATAAACATCAAATATGCATATATGATTTAAATGAAAACATAAAGTGCCATGTGCAGTGAATCTACAGCAGTAGATATAGTATGTGCAATAATCAATAAAAGTGCCAAGTGCCCCACATTGGTGAAATATAACAATTTCCAAAAATTATATGCTGAGTGATCCGTGTTCAATAATAAAGGTATTGAAATTGTCCATAACATCCAACATGCTCTAAGTAATCTGTACTTTTGGAAAAACCATGCTCCAGTGTGCATCCAGTGACCCCCCCAGGGAAAGCCGCTCACCTCAGAGCGTGTGACTCAGCTGTGACACTAAGTCAAAACACGCTTTGGAGCCCTTCCACGGCTCAGTATTGCTATCCAGGTGCACAGCTCAGGCAGTAGTTCCACAGTAAAGGAAAATGAGATGAAAGACTGGATGGTGTAATACCGTTTTAAAAGGTTTATTGAAATAAAAACATTCCCCACAATGGGGTAATCACAAGTTCAGGGTGCGTCAGTGCACCAATCTAACAGCCTCCAAATAATGAGTGTCAAGCGCGGTGAAGTGTGCGTCACATCACACCAACAGAGAAAGCTCCGTGCTCCGTCCAGGCCCCTCCTACTGCTGTTGAAAGTAGAGAGAGATGTAGGTGTGCCTAAGCTTGCAAGGGTGTACAATGTGGGAAGCCCTGACAAGACATAAAGGCAAGTGTGCTGTTTGTGGTATGTGAGTGGGAGAATGCTCTCACACTTTTTTTTTGTTTGTGCTGTGCAAAGCCCTACAATGTGCATCTTACTTTAAAAGCTAGATATAAGTTGGGGTGGTTACCATTTTTGTATAACTTTCTCACTAGAATTGGCATGGGGACACATTCAGCTGCTGTTGTGCTCTTGCTGGGTTTCCAATGTGTCCCTGCACCTTTAACGAGGAGTGGGCTGCCACCGGGTATACCTATAGTACTTTTAATTTATCCACTGCTGTATATGATTCAATACGGGGAATCTAATATATACAGAGGAGCCTTGAAGAGGCAATGCAGCTTCCACATATATTTGCAAATATAATTACATAAATATATATTTTTATATATATATATATATATATATATATATATATATATATATATATATATATATATATATATATAATATTCATTTAAAATATAATATTTATTTATGTATTTATTTTGCAGGCTAGCTGTTAAGTATTATGGGAACACTTTTGTTTGTTTGTGCTGCCCCTTGTCCTAGTTTACAGCACAAAATAACATGGCCAGGCAGAGACCTGTGATTCCAGCTACTGCAATAGGGCAGCCAACTCTGAGTGCAAGGAGAGAGAGTGAAGCTGACCAGGACTGAAAATGGATTGTGGTTGCCTATAGCAATACCAGATAGGCCAGTCCTGCTCTCTGTGTGCCACAGATGTTGCCTGTGGCAAGGTTAAAGCAAACATGCTTCATGGGGAGAGGATTCAGCAGGTCTGGGAGGGCCAATGAGCTCTAGCTGGCAGGGTGCTGTCTCCCGTAGCAGCCTGGGGAAATTGTGTCATCAGAAAGAATCAGCTGCAGTTCCTTGCTTGGTATGTAGCCAATGGGGGCATTGTATTGTGAGTCACAAGAGACTTTACTTTTCTATCTGGTGTAAACCTGTCTGATGTCCACCCTGGAATCAATAAGCATGTTCCTGTTGTACCTACAGGGAGAATGTGGAGCCTGCTGTAATTTCACTCCACAGCTGCATGAGTGGAATGGCAGGACAAAGAGAATCAAAGCAATGGACAAAGTCTCCCTGAACCCAGAGTGCACAAATGAAGATGGCAGAGACTACTACAGTGATGGGTAAGTTTCATACAAGTTTCAGCTTGTATAACAGCAATCTTTGACAAAGCGTTTGCAGAGCTTACAGCAAATTTTGTTGAAGCTTCTGAAATATTCAGCTCCTGGTTGTAAATGTTGAACACAGTTTTGACGGTGCTGATTGCAACTTTAAACAAGCTGTTAGCAGGCTTCAGCACTAGCCTACTTAAAGTGACAGTCAGCACTTCTATTAGAATCTGTGTTCAACATTTACCATCTTGACTTGAATGGTACTTTTAGGCCAGGTTCATATCTGTGCAGGTTGCAGTTGATGTGTTTTTCTGGCGCAGTGCGTTTTTCAATTCTGAACACCATTTTTTAATGCATTTTTTTATGTGTTTTTTATGTATTTTCTTTATTTTACTAATAGGAAAGTATGACAGTTCATGTGATGCGACTTTACATTCTCTGGCACTCAAGTAGGTTCAAAGTAGCATTAAAGTTGCACTACATGAACAGGACTGTCATACTTTCCTATTGGCACCCCCCCCACAAAACGCATCAAAAACACATTAAAAATGCAACGCTTGCATTTTTGGTGTGGGTCCATTGAAGTCTATTACACGCAAAAAGCAATCTTCGGCAAGACAAAAAAAAATCCCTGACCCTTTCCAAAAAAATGCACTGGCTCAAAATGCACAGATGTGAACTTGATCCTTAGGAAATCATGTTAAGAAGACTGCAAAATGCACTAAAAATGTACAGGTAGGAACTAAGGGTAAAAGCTTCAGCAATGCTTGTTGTTCACACTGCTCTAATACAAGCTGAAGCCCATGTGAAACATTGATTTATTTCCGCGGTTATCACTGGAAATGCTAGTGAAATTATGAAAGCTACTGGTTATATATCAAATTTTGGTGAAGTAGGAGTGTACCCAGTTAGGAGATCTGTTGTATATCTTGAGAAAGACTTGCTTCTGTGCCATGCGCTGTTTGATGAGATGCACAAAAATGCATGTGCAAACTTGATATTGGTTTATTGTTGTTCACTCTTCATGACCTCATGGACCATAGCGCGTCAGGCTTTTCTGTCCTCCACTGCCTCCCAAAGCTTGCTTAACTTCATGTTAATTGTTTCGATGATGCTATCTATCCATCTTGTTTTCTGTCATCCTTTTCTCCTTTTTCCTTCCATGTTTCCCAGCATCGGGGTCTTTTCCAATGAATCCTCTTTTCACATTAGGTGGCCAAAGTATTTGAGTTTCAGCTTTAGGATCTCTCTTTCCAGTGAATATTCAGGAGTGATTTCCATCAAAATTGACTGGTTTGATCTTCTTGCCATCCAAGGGACTTTCAAGAGTCTTCTCCAACACCATAGTTTAAAAGCATCAATTCTTCGACATTCAGCCTTCCTTATGGTCCAACTTTCACAGCCATAGGTTACTACTGGGAATACTATAGCTTTGACTATATGGCACCTTGTCGGTAGGGTGATGTCTCTGCTTTTTATACTGTTGTTTAGGTTTGCCATTGCGTTCCTTCCAAGAAGCAAACGTCTCTTAATTTCATGGCTACAGTCACCGTCTGCCATGATCTTGGAGCCTAGGAAGATTGCATTTTCACTGTTTCCATTCCTTCTCCTTCTATTTGCCAAGGAGTGATGGAACCAGTTGCCATGATCTTAGATTTCTTAACCACTTGCCAACTGGCTCACGCTGATATACATCTGCAAAGTGGCACGGGTGCGCAAAACAACGTACCCGTATGTCGCTGCGTAATCGGTGGCTGGTGGGCGCGTGCCCACCATGCGCTGAGAGAGCATGCCCGCAGGTCCCGCGGACTCGATGTCTGCCGGTGGCCCGTGATCATGACATGGATAGGCAGAATGGGGAGATGCCTATGTAAACAAGGCATTTCCCTGTTCTGCCTAGCAATATGACAGGGATCTACTGCTCCCAGTGATCGGGAGCAGTGATCTCTGTCATGTTCTAGTGAGCCCATCCCCCTACAGTTATAACACATCCAGGGAACACACTTAACCCCTTGATCGCCCCCTAATGTTCAACCCCTTCCCTGCCAGTGACATTTACACATTAATCAGTGCATTTTTATTTCATTGATCACTGTATAAATGCCAATGGTCCCAAAATAGTGTCAAAAGTGTCCGATCTGTCCGCCGCAATGTCGCAGCCATGATAAAAATCACAAAACGCTGCCATTACTAATTTAAAAAAATAATAATAATAAAAATTCCATAAATCTTCCCCCTATTTTGTAGACGCGATAACTTTTGCGCAAACCAATCAATATACGCTTATTGCGATATTTTTTTAACCAAAAATATGTAGACGAATACATATTGGCCTAAACTGAGGAAGAAATTTGTTTTTTATATATTTTTTGGGGATATTTATTACAGCAAAAAGTAAAAAATATTGCTTTTTTTTTCAAAATGTTCGCTCTTTTTTGTTTATAGCACAAAAGATAAAAACCACAGAGGTGATTAAATACCACCAAAAGAAAGTTACATTTGTGTGAAAAATTTTGCTAGGGTACAAGGTCGCATGACCGTGCAATTGTCTGTTAAAGTAATGCAGTGCCGTATCGCAAATAAGGGCTTGGTCAGGAAGGAGATAAATCCTTCTGGGGCTGAAGTGGTTAATGTTCAAATTCAGGCCAGCTTTTGCACTCTCCTCTTTCACCTTCATTAAGAGACTCTTTAGTTCTTCTTCACTTTCTGCCATTAGTGTGGTATCGTCTGCATCTCAGGTTGTTGATATTTCTCTGAGGGATCTAAATTTCGGCTTGTAATTTATCTTTCCTGGCATTTCGCATTATGTACTCTTCAAATAAGTTAAATAAATAAGGGGACAATATACATCCTTGCTGCACTCCTTTCTCAATTTTGAGCCCGTCAGTTGTTCCATGTCTTGTTCTAACTGTTGCTTCTTGACTTGCGTACAGGTTTTTCAGAAGACAGGTGAGGTGGTCTGGTATTCCCATTTCTTTCAGTATTTGCCACATCTTGTTGTGATCCACACAATCAAAGGCTTTACTGTAATCAATAAAGCAGAAGTAGACGTTCTTCTGGAACTTCAAAAAAAGAAACAAATGCTCCTGCGCTTGAGAAATTGCTGTGCGGCTGATTGAAAACGTATGTCTCCACTGGTCTAGCCACCACATTGGCTTTGCTGCCACTCCCAACAGGTCAAGGAACACTCAAATAGAACTCTAAAAAGAAAAGGAACAAGGGCTCACAAGCCTAGCATATTATCTTTGCAACAATTTATTATTTTTGAAAAAACTTATAAAACAAAGGATAAAAACAAGCAAAATGTAAAATCCACCAGATGCTCCATCCAGCATAGTCTGCTGGTCAGTAACAATAGTGGAAGGAAGAGTCCAAAAAACTGACGCATTTTGAGGGATGTTCCTCTTCTTCAGAGCTCTTTCAAAAAAATAATAAATTGTTCCAAAGGTAATGCGCTATTCTTCTGGAACTCTCTTGCTTTCTCCATGATCCAGTGAATGTTGGCAATTTGATCTCTAGTTCCTCTGCCTCTTCAAAATCCAGCTTGTACTTGTGGTAGCTCTCAGTTCATATGTTTCTGAAGTCTAGCCTGTAGAATTTTCAGCATAACCTTGCTAGCTTGTGAGATAAGTGCGATCGTAGTTTGAACATTCTTTGGTGCTACCCTTCTTTGGTATCAGAATGTAAACTGACCTTTTCCAGTCCTGTGGCCATTGTTGAGTTTTCCAAATTTGTTGGCATATTGATTGCAGCACTTTAACAGCATCATCTTTTAGGATTTTAAATAACTCTGCTAGGATACCATTATTTCTGTAAGCTTTGTTATTAGCAATGCTTTCTAAGGCCCACTTGATTACTTGATCTCTTCTGCTTCTGTCAGGTCCTTGCCATTTTTGTCTATTATCATGCCCATCTTTGCACAAAACTTTCCCTTTATATCTCCAATTTTCTTGAAAAGCTCTCTAGTCCTTCCCACTCTGTTTTTTTCCTGTAATTCTTTGCATTGATTGTTTAAGAAGGATTTTATGTCTCTTCTTGCTATCCTCTGGAAGTCTGCATTCAGTTGGGTATGTTTTTGTCTTTCTCTATTGCCTTTTGCCTTTGTTCAGCTATTTGTATAGCCTTGTCTAATAGCTACTTTGCTTTCTTGCATTTCTTCTTCAGGATGGTTTACATGGCTGCAACTTGTAGGATGTTACATACTGTTACACACTTCCTTATAGTTCCTCAGCTGATCTGTTTGTCACCTCCACTGAGTATTTACAAGGGATCCAATTTAGATTATATCTGAATTGTCTAGTGGTGTTTCCCACTTTCTTTAATTTAAGCCTGAATTTTGGCATAAGAAGCTCATGGTCTGAGCCACAGTCAGCTCCAGGTCTTGTTTTGACTGCCTGTATAGAGCTTCTTCTTCTATGGCTGCAGAGAATATAATCAATCTAATATTTGCATTGACCATCCAGTGATGTACATGTGTAGAGTAGCCTCTTTGGTTGTTGGAAAAGAGTGTTTATTACCAGTGTGTTCTCTTGACAAAACTCTGTTAGCCTTTGTCCTGCTTCATTTTGTACTCCAAGGCCATGTTTACCTGTTATTCCAGATATGTTTTGACTTCCTACTTTAGCTTTCCAATCACCCATTATGAGAAGTAGTTGCCTCTTTGGTTCTTGCAAAAGAGTGTTTGTCATTACCAGTGTGTTCTATTGACAAAACTCTGTTAGCCTTTGTCCTGCTTCATTTTGTACTCCACGGCCATATTATTCCAGATATGCTTTGACTTCCTACTTTAGCATTCCAATCACCCATTATAAGAAGTAGGAATGATCCGGACACCCCCGCCCCTGTTCAGTTCCCACCAAAACATGCGAACAGGCCAAAAGTTAGAGCGAACATACGAACCCTATTAAATTCTATGGGACACGAACATAAAAAATCAAAAGTGTCCATTTTAAAGGCTTATATGCAAGTTATTGCCATAAAAAGTATATGGGAACCCGGGTACTGCGCTAGGGGACACGTATCAATGCAAAAGAAAAAAAAAATGTTCAGGAGCAGTGATTTTAATAATGCTTAAAGTGAAACAATAAAAATGAAATATTCCTTTAAATATAGTGCCTGGGTGGTCCCCTAGTCTGCCTGTAAAGTAGCACATCTGTGTGATGTGTAGAACAGTGCTGCAGTAAAATTTATTTAAGCTAAAAAAAAGTGTCATTTAAACTTGCTTGCGGCTGTAATCTATTGATGGCTCCTGGCAATATAGATGAAAATCGGCGTGGGGTTCCCCCTACCAGTCCATACCAGGCCCTTCAGGTCTGGTATGGATTTTAAGGAGAACTTCACACTAAAATAAAAAAAATGGCGTGGGTTCCCCCCAAAATCTTTACCAGACCCTTATCTGAGCATGCAGCCTGGAGAACAATATGGGGGCGAGCGAGCACCTCCCCTTCCTCCTGAACTATACCAGGCCACATGCCCTCAACATGGGGAGGATGCTTTGTCCCCATCTTGATGGGGACAAGGACCTCTTTCTGACAACCCTGGCCATTGGTTGTTAGGGTCTGCGGGTGGGGGGCTTATCGGAATCTGGAAGCCCCCTTTAACAAGGGGACCCCCAGATCCCGATCCTCTCATCTGTGAATGGGTAAAAATGTCAAATAAGTAAAAACCACAATAGACAGTTTTTGACAATGTACATCCATCTTTAATCACGCCGCCTGACAGACCCAAAAAATATGAAAATAAAACAGAAAAAACTCTGCCTCCATGGGAGGCTTCCTGGCGACTGCTGTCTTTTGGCTTTGACAGCTGTTATATAGGCAAGGGTGGGGCTACCTGCTGATGTAACCGAGTGACCCTGCCCCCTCTGATGTCACATGATGTCAGAAGGGGCGGGGTCACTCAGTTACATCACCGGGGGGCCACACCCTTGCCTATATAACAGCTGTCACAGCCAAGAGACAGCAGTTGTCAGGAGGCCTCCCATCAAGGCAGAGTTTTTTTTCTTCTATTTTTTGGGTCCATTGGGCGGTGTGATTGAAGATGGATGGACATCACTTTTTTTTTTCTTTTTTAATAAAGGAATTGGCGAAAACTGTCTATTGTGGTTTTTACTTTTTTGACACTTTTTTGGTGAATGGGTAGGGGTACAATGTACCCGATACCCATTCACATGGCGGGAAGGATTTGGGGGCCCCCTTGTTAAAGGTGGCTTCCAAATTTTGACAAACCCCGCGCCCGCAGACCTGACAACCAATTGCCAGGGTTGTCGGGAAGAGGTCCTTGTCCCCATCAACATGGGGACAAGGTGCTTTGGGGGAGGTCCCCAAAGCACCCTCCCCATGTTGAGTGCAAGCGGCCTGGTATGGTTCAGGAGGGGGGGCACTCGCTCGTTCCCCCCCTTTCCTGGCCTGCCAGGCTGCTTGCTCGGATAAGGGTCTGGTATGGATTTTGGGGGGGACCATGATGTTTTTTTTCTTACTTATCATAGGTTTCCCCTTAACCACTTCAATGCACTTTATTATATAGTCTGCAATGACTGCACTGTATATATACACAGTATCTCACAAAAGTGACTACACCCCTCAAATTTCTGTAAATATTTTATTCTATCTTTTCATGTGACAACACTGAAAAAATGACACTTTGCTACAGTGTAAAGTAGTGAGTGTACAGCTTGTATAACAGTGTAAATTTGCTGTCCCTCCAAAATAACTCAACACACAGCCATTAATGTCTGAACCGCTAGCAACAAAAGTGAGTACACCCCCTAAGTGAAAATGTCCCAATTGGACCCAATTAGCTATTTTCTCTCCACAGTGGTGTCATGTGACTCGTTAGTGTTACAAGGTCTCAGCTGTGAATGGGGAACAGGTGTTAAATTTGGCGTTATTGCTCTCACTCTCTCATACTGGTCACTGGAAGTTCAACATGGCACCTCATGGCAAAGAACTCTCTGAAGATCTGAAAAAAAGAATTGTTGCTCTACATAAAGATGGCCTAGGCTATAATAAGATTGCCAAGACCCTGAAACTGAGCTGCAGCACGGTGGCCAAGACCATACAGCGGTTTAACAGGACAGGTTCCATTCAGGCCTTGTCATGGTCAATCAAAGAAGTTGAGTGCACATGCTCAGCATCATATCCAGAGGTTGTCTTTGGGAAATAGACCTATGAGTGCTGCCAGCATTGCTGCAGAGGTTGAAGGGGTGGGGGGGTCAGCCTGTTAGTGCTTAGACCATATGCCGCACACTGCATCAAATTGGTCTGCATGGCTGTCGTCCCAGAAGGAAGCCTCTTCTAAAGATGATGCACAAGAAAGCCTGCAAACTGTTTGCTGAAGACAAGCAGACTAAGAATATGAATTACTTGAACCATGTCCTGTGGTCTGATGAGACGAAGATAAACTTATTTGGTTCAGAAGATGTCAAGCATGTGTGGTGGCAACCAGGTGAGGAGTACAAAGACAAGTGTGTCTTGCTTACAGTCAAGCCTGGTGGTGGGAGTGTCATGGTCTGGGGCTGCATGAGTGCTGCTGGCACTGGGGAGCTACAGTTCATTGAGGGAACCATGAATGCCAACATGTACTGTGACATACTGAAGCAGAGCATGAACCTCTCCTTTGGAGACTGTGCCGCAGGGTAGTATTCCAACATGATAACAACCCCAAACACACCTCCAAGACGACCACTGCCTTGCTAAAGAAGCTGAGGGTAAATGTGATGGACTGGCCAAGCATTTCTCCAGACCTAAACCCTATTAAGCATCTATGGGGCATCCTCAAACGGAAGGTGGAGGAGCGCAAGGTCTGTAACATCTACCAGCTCCGTAATGTTGTCATGGAGGAGTGGAAGAGGACTCCAGTGGCAACCTGTGAAGCTCTGGTGAACTCCATGCCCAAGAGGGTTAAGGCAGTGCTGGAAAATAATGGTGGTCACACAAAATATTGACACTTTGGGCCCCATTTGGACGTTTTCACTTAGGGGTGTACTCACTTTTGTTGCCAGCAGTTTAGACATTAATGGCTGTGTGTTAAGTTATTTTGAGGGGACAGCAAATTTACACTGTTATACAAGCTGTACACTCACTACTTTACACTGTAGCAAAGTGTCATTTTTTCAGTGTTGTCACATGAAAAGATAGAATAAAATATTTACAGAAATTTGAGGGGTGTAGTCACTTTTGTGAGATACTGTATATATACAGTGCAGTCATTGCAGACTATATAATAAAGTGCATTGAAGTGGTTAAGGGGAAACCTATGATGAGATATATATATATATATATATATATATATATATATATATATATATATATATATATATATATATATATACAAATTTGAGTGCTGTGGAGCACCCCATAATGCACTGCCAGTGCAATGCATTGATGGCTGCTGGTTGGCCAAAACATGCACCTGACCTGCTTTGGCCAATCACAGCGCGATCTGCTGGGAGAGCCATGATTAACAAAAGGCAGGGTGCCTTTGACCAATCATGGCTCAAGGGGGCAGTGCATTGCACTGGCAGTGCATTATGGGGTGCTCCACGGCACTCAAATTTGCCATGAACACCCCATATTTTCAGTTTGTTTGCGGACACACCCAATGCGGACAAACACCCACTGTTCGAGTCGAACTTACGTTTGATTCAAACATCGGGAACATCCCTAATGAGAAGGATATCTTTTTTTGGAGTTAGTTCTAAAAGGTGTTGTAGATCTTCATAAAAACGGTCAACGTCAGCATGTTCAGCATCAGAGGTTGGTGTATAAACTTGTTTTTTATGATGTTGAGTGGATTGCCTTGGATACAGCTGAGATCCTGCTCCCAATCACCTAATGACTTTAATAGTCTCTGATTGTCTATCACAGTGATCAGTCAGAGTGTTTTTTTTTTCTCCTCTGAATGGATAGAAAGATACATTTTACCTTTTTATCCCTCCCAGTGAAGGAAAATGTAAACAAACAAAAGTGTTTAAAAAAATAAACAATACTTAAAAATAAAAATAAAATAGCTAGATCAGGGTTTGATCTAGTTCAGTGTCAGGGTTATGGTCAAGGTCAGGGTCAATGGTCAAGGTCATAGTCAAAAATTAAGTCAAAGGTCGGGGTCAAAGGCCAGGAGCCAGTGTATTTTAGGTAGGAGAAAACGTTTTTAAATCAATATCAGGGTCAGTTAGTGTGTGTCAGTGTGTTTTAGGTAAGATTTAAAAAAGCAGAATGTACACCATTGTTTCTGGGTATGTGGTATTGCTGTGATCGTCAGGAGCACAGCAATTGTTTTGTTATGTTTTTTGACAGTAGGTTGTACTTATAGTGAATAACAATAATAAAAATAAAAAACAAATCCTGGATCAAACCTTGATATTTAAATGAATATTTCATTTTTATTGTTTCACTTTAAGCATTATTAAAATCACTTCTCCCGAAAAAAACGTCCATTTTTAAAATTTTTTTTTGCATTGATACATGTCCCCTGGGGCAGGACCTGGGTCCCTAAACACTATTTATGACAATAACATGCATATAAGCCTTTAAAATGAGAACTTTTGATTTTTCATGTTCGTGTCCCATAGACTTTAACGGTGTTCGTGTGTTCTTCCAAATTGTTTGCCTATTGGGATGTTCTGGTGCGAATCGAACCGGGGGTGTTCAGCTCATCCTTAGTGCTCATACAACTAGCAGAGCTGTATCAGAAACCAAAAAGGAAACACAGTGTGTGTTGTGACATTAGGCCTATAAGAACATTATATAAATGTATAAAGCAATGGCCAGTGTAAGATTGATGTACATGCACACGGGGGCCTCCAGATGCATTAAAACTATAACAAGGTAACTGGGATTGGGTAGATGACCAGACCGGCCTCCCGGTTACATCACAGAAATGACTTAAGATGAATAAGGATGAAAAGAGAAAGGAAGAGAGTGAGAAGATGGGGAAAAAAAAAAGGGGGGGGGCATGATAGGGGGGAAGGGAAGAAAGGGAGCTAGGATGGAGACCCACTCTTCCTTTTTATAGTGGTAACTCCCTAAATACACAATAGCACAAGCGCCCTACCATTCTCCTTGTTTTGCAGATTAGAATGAGAGCATGGGTCTCAGCTTAGGAGATGGTGTACAGTTTTACTGACACATGTCAAAGTTGCAAAACGCAACAAGTCAAAAAGTGAAGTGAATAAAAAAATTATAATTACATGATTGTACTTCCTGTTAGATTGCCTCCAAAAAACCTCCAAGAGCCAGGGGTTACCCAGGACAACTCTGGCGCCGCCCTGATTAGTGAGAATACTAAGAAATGTGAAAGTCTTCTCAATAATCAGAGAATCATGGCAATGAAACTGTTTTACAGTGGTTTGCCTTTCATGAAAGTACAGGTTAGTCAAATGCAGGGATACAGGCTTAAAATATGGAAAGTGTGGTAATGGAATTTTCTATGTCTAAAGAGGTGGTGTATGAATCAGGTAATGTTCCTGGCAGGATTGGGGAGAAGTTCAAAGATGCTTACTCTAAGAGGACTATAGTAGATATGGAAAAAATACATGCCTTGGGAGGACATCAGGCTATTATGGCAGTTGAAGATGAGTTTTTAAACCCTGAGTAGGGATGAGCCGAACACCCCCCTGTTCGGTTCGCACCAGAACATGTGAACAGGAAAAAAGTTCGTTCGAACACGCGAACACCGTTAAAGTCTATGGGACACGAACATGAATAATCAAAAGTGCTAATTTTAAAGGCTAATATGCAAGTTATTGTCATAAAAAGTGTTTGGGGACCTGAGTCCTGCCCCAGGGGACATGGATCAATGCAAAAAAAAGTTTTAAAAACGGCCGTTTTTTCAGGAGCAGTGATTTTAATAATGCTTAAAGTCAAACAATAAAAGTGTAATATCCCTTTAAATTTCGTACCTGGGGGGTGTCTATAGTATGCCTGTAAAGGGGCGCATGTTTCCTGTGTTTAGAACAGTCTGACAGCAAAATGACATTTTGAAGGAAAAAACTCATTTAAAACTACCCGCGGCTATTGCATTGCCGACAATACACATAGAAGTTCATTGATAAAAACGGCATGGGAATTCCCCAAAGGGGAACCCCGAACCAAAATTTAAAAAAAAAATGACGTGGGAGTCCCCCTAAATTCCATACCAGGCCCTTCAGGTCTGGTATGGATATTAAAGGGAACCCCAGCCAAAATTAAAAAAAAAAAATGACGTGGGGTTCCCCCTAAATTCCATACCAGACCCTTCAGGTCTGGTATGGATTTTAAGGGGAACCCCGCGCCAAAAAAAAAAAAAAAAAAAACGGCGTGGGGTTCCCCCAAAAATCCATACCAGACCCTTATCCGAGCACGCAACCTGGCAGGCCGCAGGAAAAGAGGGGGGGACGAGAGTGCGGCCCCCCCCCTCCTGAACCGTACCAGGCCACATGCCCTCAACATTGGGAGGGTGCTTTGGGGTAGCCCCCCAAAACACCTTGTCCCCATGTTGATGAGGACAAGGGCCTCATCCCCACAACCCTGGCCGGTGGTTGTGGGGGTCTGCGGGCGGGGGGCTTATCGGAATCTGGAAGCCCCCTTTAACAAGGGGACCCCCAGATCCCGGCCCCCCCCCTGTGTGAAATGGTAAGGGGGTATGTACCCCTACCATTTCACTAAAAAAACTGACAATTCCTTTATTTAAATACTTCTTCTTTCTTCTATCTTCCTTCATCTTCTGGTTCTTCTGGTTCTTCTGGCTCTTCTGGTTCTTCCTCCGGCGTTCTCGTCCAGCATCTCCTCCGCGGCATCTTCTATCTTCTTCTCCTCGGGCCGCTCCGCACCCATGGAGTGGGGGGGAGGCTCCCGCTCTTCTCTTCTTCTTCATCTTCTTCTCTTCTTCTCTTCTTCTCTTCTTCATTTTCTTCTCCGGGCCGCTCCGCATCCATGCTGGCATGAAGGGAGGCTCCCGCTGTGTGACGGCGCTCCTCGTCTGACAGTTCTTAAATAACGGGGGGCGGGGCCACCCGGTGACCCCGCCCCCCTCTGACGCACGGGACATGACGGGACTTCCCTGTGGCATTCCCCGTGACGTCACAGGGAAGTCCCGTCAAGTCACCGTGCGTCAGAGGGGGGCGGGGTCACCGTTTGCCCCCCCGTTATTTAAGAACTGTCAGACGAGGAGCGCCGTCACACAGCGGGAGCCTCCCGCCATGCTAGCATGTGTGCGGAGCGGCCTGGAGAAGAAAATGAAGAAGAGAAGAAAAGAAGAAGAGAAGAAGATGAAGAAGAAGAGAAGAGCGGGAGCCTCCCCCCATGCCATGGGTGCGGAGCGGCCCGAGGAGAAGAAGATAGAAGACGCCGTGGAGGAGATGCTGGACGAGAACGCCGGAGGAAGAACCAGAAGAGCCAGAAGAACCAGAAGATGAAGGAAGATAGAAGAAAGAAGAAGTATTTAAATAAAGGAATTGTCAAAAACTGTCTCTTGTCATTTTTAACATTTTTGACAGTTTTTTAGTGAAATGGTAGGGGTACTTTTGTACCCCCTTACCATTTCACACAGGGGGGGGCCGGGATCTGGGGGTCCCCTTGTTAAAGGGGGCTTCCAGATTCCAATAAGCCCCCCGCCCGCAGACCCCCACAACCACCGGCCAGGGTTGTGGGGATGAGGCCCTTGTCCTCATCAACATGGGGACAAGGTGTTTTGGGGGGCTACCCCAAAGCACCCTCCCAATGTTGAGGGCATGTGGCCTGGTACGGTTCAGGAGGGGGGGCCGCACTCTCATCCCCCCCTCTTTTCCTGCGGCCTGCCAGGTTGCGTGCTCGGATAAGGGTCTGGTATGGATTTTTGGGGGGACCCCATGCCGTTTTTTTTTTTTTTTTGGCGCGGGGTTCCCCTTAAAATCCATACCAGACCTGAAAGGTCTGGTATGGAATTTAGGGGGAACCCCACGTCATTTTTTTTTTTAAATTTTGGCCGGGGTTCCCCTTAATATCCATACCAGACCTGAAGGGCCTGGTATGGAATTTAGGGGGACTCCCACGTCATTTTTTTTTTTTTAATTTTGGTTCGGGGTTCCCCTTTGGGGAATTCCCATGCCGTTTTTATCAATGAACTTCTATGTGTATTGTCGGCAATGCAATAGCCGCGGGTAGTTTTAAATGAGTTTTTTCCTTCAAAATGTCATTTTGCTGTCAGACTGTTCTAAACACAGGAAACATGCGCCCCTTTACAGGCATACTATAGACACCCCCCAGGTACGAAATTTAAAGGGATATTACACTTTTATTGTTTGACTTTAAGCATTATTAAAATCACTGCTCCTGAAAAAACGGCCGTTTTTAAAACTTTTTTTTGCATTGATCCATGTCCCCTGGGGCAGGACCTGGGTCCCCAAACACTTTTTATGACAATAACTTGCATATTAGCCTTTAAAATTAGCACTTTTGATTTCTCCCATAGACTTTTAAAGGGTGTTCCGCGGCATTCGAATTTGCCGCGAACACCCCAAATTGTTCGCTGTTCGGCGAACTTGCGAACAGCCAATGTTCGAGTCGAACATGAGTTCGACTCGAACTCGAAGCTCATCCCTAACCCTGAGCACTATAGTTTTAAACTCTGGATCGATTAAATTAATTATCCCAAGTACTAATTTTCTTAAGCCAAAACAGGTGAATAAATGCACTCATGTTTTAGTAAATACATCTTTTAGAACTCCCGGAGAGGGAAAGGGCAGACTGAAGGAGCTACTAGGTGGATTAATAATGTTTCTGTAAATACTTTCTTTTGCTATTTTCAATAAACCAGACAAAGCCATTCTGGTGTTAGACAACTTGTGCTGTGCTGAGTTGCTTCATTAGTTAACTTGTGGTGCTCTGGGAATCCTTTGTCATGTATTAAATGTTTTTTTTTTGTAGAAAGGACACATATAATATAGTTTCCAATTTTACAGAATTAAACCTATAGTGTTATTCCCTAAGTTAGTCAGTATGCAACATTGTAATGTAACGAAATATAATTATTTGCCAAAATGTCCATCTATTAACATAGTCTAATCCATAGTTCTTTTTTTCCAACATTGTTCCCAAAATGTTATATGGCAATCCATGACTGTGAATGGTTCAGTTGCCTAGGAATTAGGCTCACCATATATATTCAGACCTCTTGTGTTAAAAGGTTAGATATCCCAACATCCAGTACTATCTAGCAGCATCCATAATAGCTTACAATATACTGTATATAATTGGAAATGGTAATTTTGTGTGCCAATAAGACAATGACAACCCAGATAGTCTAGTAACCGTTATTGCTTAAAAATTAATCAATAAAACATACATAAAAATTCTCTTTTACAGATGATACATTGCATTTGATAAAATAATCTACACCCCAACTACTGCTTCTAATGTGCTCACGCCGCTCCTTCTAACTGACACATTTCATCATATATAGAGTTTGTAAATCACTAGTCTATATGTGACAAAATATGTCAGGTGGAGGATGTATGCATATGTGCATATTTATGCCTTACATATGCACACAGCTAAAAACATAGTAATAATGTCCTAATAATAATATAATATATAATATAATAATCTCAGTAAAAGGAGTATGCAAAGTAATACAAGGTAATTTCTATCAAGAAAAAAGACAAAGAATCTTTGTCAATATTTTAAGTGAATCACATTAATGTGTCCATCTGGCATATCATGACCTATATCTAAAATAGGTATGCAATGAGGATTACAGAAGTACCACTGACATTTGTAAAGATCTGTCCTGAATTTTAGTCCAAATAAAATATAAAAAAGGATGATGCATAATCAATGCAGTGGTATTTATGTATTTTTTGTTATTCATTTAATGACAATATTATTTGTTTAAAGGTCTTTTTTTACCAAAACAATATATCCACTGGCATTATTCTTTTATGAGAGTAGAAATAGCATATTGCATTGTTAACAATATTTTCTTTACTCATGAAAAAATGAATCCACCTACTGATGCAGCGAATATAGAGAAATGAATGAGATACATTTTTCTATTTTTGTAGATGTGCTCAATTGCCTTTAGTTGAATACACAGTTAATGACTCATTCTAATTTCTTTTCTAGAATTAAACAGTTTTGTTATTAGTAACAATAAGCTCAGATGCAGTTATACGGTTTTTAAGGGACTTCAGAAATCATATGATACCAGTAATTTGATTTCCAACTGTATAATGCACACACATATTACTTTATAGAGTACATGGAAGCACAGTTCCTGCTCCTGCAGGGTTGACAATCAAAGGTTACTTATACAGTCACACAAGAACTACACACACGACAGCCTTTGAACTAAAAAAGACCAGTTCACCTTATTGAAATAGACACAAAATTGGAGAGACGATCATACAGAAAGTGTCTTCATAAGATACAAAACCATGGTGCTATTGCTATAGTATGTCAGTACCAGTCTCGCTGGACTGTTCATTAGTGTACAATGAATTTGCTAGCTCCACTATAAGATAAGTAGGTAGCATTATGTATAATTTATTGTGTAATTTCTACTCTTTGCACAAAATACTACAAATTTAAAAGTTAAATAAACATCAGACAGTGGTCATTCTTCATCTACTATTTAAATAACTATTTTTTTTCCCCCTAAAGTTGCCATAAACTTATCTATGTGGTGACAATAGGAGATATAAAATAATTTCAGGTACACATTAAAATTCCCAGCCTAATGGATGTAGGTTTTCTTTGTTGGAGAATTCAGTAAATCATCTCCAACAGCTGTTTGTACTTTTGCCTACTTTGAGTTTAAAATACATTTTAGATGAAACAGTTTAATGCAAGTTATAACATTTTGCTAAACGGCTTTTTTCTTGGCTTTTATAATGGAAAGATTTTATTAATTTCATGGTCCTACCCATTCTGGAGAAAAGCTCCATTGTTTCATTCTAATGCCCCGTACACACGGTCGGACTTTGTTCGGACATTCCAACAACAAAATCCTAGGATTTTTTCAGACGGATGTTGGCTTAAACTTGTTTTGCGTACACACGGTTGCACAAAGTTGTCGGAATTTCCAATCGCCAACAACGCGGTGACGTCAAGCACGTACGACGAGACTAGAAAAGGCCAGTTCAGAACCACGCGCGGCACCCTTTGGGCTCCTTTTGCTAATCTCGTGTTAGTAAAAGTTTGGTGAGAGACGATTCACGCTTTTTCAGACTCGTGGCTTTCAGATCATTTTCTGCGGTTCAGTTTGTGCTTGTGGGTTTGTATCTGCTCTTCAGCGCGTGCAGGCAAGTTCCGCGTGACTTTAAGTAGTCATTGTGTTCTTGTTCGTTCGTTACTGTTTTTCAGGTCGCTCTTCACAGGCCTTGCTGTTCTTCAGTGCGTTCTGTTACTTCAATCTGAGCAGCCGACCGTTTTCTAGCCATGTTTTGTATACGTACTCCTCGTAGAGTTCGTGCTGTGCGGGGGCTTGGTGTTGGGGTCCTGACCTTGACACAAGTCCAGTCCATGAACAGGGTGGGGAGGAGTTCATGGACCAAGAATTGGTTGCTTCAGTGTGACCAGTTCTGTCATATGCCTTTGCTCCGTGAGATCCGTGAGAATAATCCTGATGATTTCAGGAACTTTCTCAGGATGACGGACCCCGTATTTCACCGTTTGTTGGCTTTGCTGACCCCCTATATCAGCAGGCAGGATACCTGTATGAGGCAAGCCATCACTCCGGAGCAGAGGCTGGTCGCTACCCTGCGGTACTTGGTGACAGGGAGAAGCCTGCAGGACCTCAAGTTCTCGACAGGCATCTCCCCCCAGGCTCTGGGGATCATTATCCCAGAGACCTGTTCTGCCATCATCCAGGTCCTGCAGAAGGAGTATATGAAGGTAAGATTTTTATCCTTTAATATCACATTTGATTGTATTTAATGTTTGCTAAGATATTATATATCTTTCCTCATTCCCTAATTACCATGATTGTAATATGCTGTGAATGTCCCCTTTGTCCTCATTCATGCTGTTTTTTTAGGTAATTATTTTTTTACTCCTTCAGACATATCTGCCTTCACTTACCTCCCCAACATGCTCTCCTGCCCCTATAGTCACCTCATGTAGTCACTTAACAATGTATTTTATCAGCTCCATAATAGTGCTTTACCCCAAACACCCCCTAAAATGGTTAGAAATGTGATTTTTGCTTTACATTTAGGCAGAGTGCCAGAGGCTTTTTTTTTGTGGTGTCCCCAAATCATTTTTAGTAACCCTCCCTCCCCCAACTGCTAAGTCAGCTGATCCCAATTCTCTATCTATCCTCAATCATCTATCTGCTGACTTTGCCAAACCCATACACACCACGCCCATCTCTTTAGTGGTCAGATTTTTGGATGAATTCCCCAAAGCATGTAGTGCAAGGGCCTGCCTGTATACTTTCCAATGGTAGTGTTTAAAGTTTTTGTATTCTATTATTATCTTGATAGGTAATATCCTAATGTCCAAATGTCCTCAAATGTGTACTGTGTGTATTTATATCTTTGTATTATGACACTTCTTACCTGTCCAGTGGACTGCCAATAGTGTAACTAAGAAGGGGCTGTTCCAAGTAATACCCTGTATTTAGGCATTCATCTCTCAATGAAGTGAACAGGGTTACCTGTCCAAGATTCCACCCCCCCTATAATGTTATAAATGGCCCATGAGAGGGGGGGGGATATGATAGGTGTACCTTATACTTTGGTGTTAATTTTCTCTTAATAAATGCTATCTGGAGGTTGGCCAAGAATGTTTGTGTCTAATCTGCTTGCCATGCTTATGTGCAAAAATAGTAAATTATTTTTGTTTTCCTCAACAGTTTCCTTCCACGCCACAGGAATGGCAGACTGTGGCCTCCCACTTTGCCCAGCGGTGGGACTTTCCTAACTGAGGAGGGGCAATTGATGGGAAACATGTCCACATCGTCCCACCACCCAACTCGGGGTCGTACTATTTCAACTATAAGGGGTTCAATAGTATTGTGATGTTGGTGGTGGTGTCGGCTAATTACGACTTCTTGTATGTGGACGTGGGGAAGAATGGCCAGATGTACGATGGTGGAGTCATCGCCCAGACGGAGTTCTACAGGCGTCTACAGAATGGCAGCTTGGACTTGCCACCTCCAGAGGTCAATGTGGAAGGACTCCCATTCGTCTTCGTTGCAGATGAAGCATTTGCGCTAGGGGACCATCTTATGCAGCCATTCCCGATGAGGACCCTCACCCCGGAACAGAGGGTTTTTAATTACCGGCTGGCCAGAGCCAGAAGAGTGGTGGAGAACACATTTGGAATCATGGCCAGCCGGTTCCACCTATTTCTGACACCCATCCATATGGCGGAGTATAAACTTAATCATCTAATCCTGGCGTGCTGTGTTCTCCATAACTTTTTACGCCAACATTCTGCCAACTATGCTGCCTCAGTTGGGCCTGATACAACCCTGACGGCGCTTGAAAGTGGCCGTCCTGGCTTGCCCTCCCTGAGTGCCCGTGATGTCCGGTTAAGATACCTTGAGTTCTTTGTGGGTAGGGGGGCCATCAATATGCCAGACATTTTTTGAAGCATTTATTAAATAAAAAAAAATTTAATCTTTGGTGACATTTACTGCTTGTGTTTGTTTTAGCTGACAGCAATGTGTGGAGTCCTTAAAATGGCGTGATTGTGTAGCCTTATACAAAGCATTGTTAGCTGTTATTTACTAAAGGCGTATACACTTTTTATACTACAAGTGCACTTGACACTGCACTGAAACTGCACTTGTAGTGCAAAGAGGATTTGCCCTTAGGAAATAACCACCATTTTCTCAGAAAACAGCAATTACATCATCACAAAAGTGTTGTAGCGTTGAGACAATAATGCACACATTCTTGATTAACAAACTTTTTAATACCTGCACAATCACATGTGCATTTAGAAACGGTTTTTAAAACAAACCAACATGTTTGTTGTATAACAATTTTTGGGGTGGCATTATCGAAAATAGAAATGTCCATTTATGATAAAACAGGCCTGTGTAAAACCAACAAGAAACACAAAAAACTTGAACTTACAAAGTTCACATATGGTAAAACTTGAAGGCAATATCAGACATGAGTATTTAGGAACTGTGTTTGATATTGCATTCAGATGGGGTGAAGTCACCCCTTGAAAGGCCAAATTTGGAAGATGCACACCAATTTATCAACATGTGCTAGCTGCCATCACGGGGGATCAAGGGACGTGTTTTGGGGGAGCAACCCCTTCCTCACAGCTACTTTATTATTGAGGAAGGGGTTGCACCCCCAAAATGCGTCCATTGTTCTCCCGTGATGGCAGATAGCACATGTTGGCACACTGTGTGCATCCTCCAAATTTGGCTTTTCTAAACATCGCTCAAAAATTTAAAAGATAGTGATTTTGTGGGGTTTTAAATTCGCCCCAAAACATCAATGATGTTATTATTTTTTTGAATCACATCATTGATTTTTTTCTTGAGGTTTTCCAATTTTAAATTACACCCCATGATCTCCCCGATCAGGATCTGGGCACTTTCTGATGTGAAAGAATCTCGATCCACAACATCACGATCACCTAAAAAGAGAGAAACCAAACAAAAACAGGTATCAAAAAACTGCCAGCATCCATCTCTTACCTGAGTCTGTGGTCGCAGACACTCACCTGTTGTGGTGCCAATTTCCACCACATCTTCTTCCTCCTCCTGCTCAGCTTGTGTTGGGGATATTTCACCTTCTTCCAGAGGTGGGGGGTCTCTGGTCTCCTCGGATGAGGGGTGTCCTACGAGTCTTTTCTCCCCTATGTAAAACAAAAATGGTATAATTAGCACACAGATATTTGATGGCAGAACTATAAATAGGAAACATTGCTTGGAAGTGGGGTACAATTGTCAATTTTAGC
Organism: Aquarana catesbeiana; assembly: GCF_042186555.1. Taxonomy (NCBI): domain Eukaryota; kingdom Metazoa; phylum Chordata; class Amphibia; order Anura; family Ranidae; genus Aquarana; species Aquarana catesbeiana. Next base: position 704,049,451 of record NC_133324.1, on the reverse strand, counting down.
AGGATGTAGCTTTTTTAGTGTCCTTTGTCAACCTGCAATACTTTACCTGTTTGGTACAAGCTTCACAGATGGAGCCCCCCCTATAGTATACACTGGAGCACCTGTGTGCCCCCCTAATAAAAAGGGTGTTCTTGTGTCCCACACTAGTGCTCCAGTGTCCAGATGTGAAAACAGCTGCTGAGTGTCCTCTCCTTACACAGAATCTAGTTTGCATTTCATCCTAGTAACAAAGCCATCTACACAACCAAATATTTTGCATCCAAGTAGGCCCGAAAAAATGTAGAAAAATGCATATGGCCTAAACAATGGTGTTTTAGAGGCCGAAAAAAAAATGTTTGATACGAACGAATAATGGGCCCATGAACATTAAAATTGACATTTTAAACTGTACAACACTTAAGAAAAGCATATGGAGCAGCACAAACGTAATAAAGACAAAAAGAATAGGAACACAGCACAGCTACTTACTTTTTTGCAGCACTCTCCGGATCTTTCTGTACTGCTCGGGCTCTCTTAATTTCAGGTCTGACCACCGCTTCCTGAGCTGATCTTTCGATCGTCGTACCCCGAAATTCCTGTGCAGACTTTTGACCACTTTCGCAATGATCTTGGCCTTTCTGATATTGGGGTTGGGGTAAGGCCCATACTTCCCGTCATAGTCAGCCTTCTTCAGGATGTCCACCACCTCCAACATCTCCCCAAAGGACATATTTGTGGCCTTAAATCTTCTCTTTCTGGATCGAGACGTGTCCGGATCCGGGCTTTCCTCCTCCTCCTCGATCCTGTAATTAGCACGCACCTGCTCTGACTCCGCCATGTGCTCTTCACCCACTGCGCCGAACGAAAAGGGCGGGGAATAGACTAGAAAGAACATCAGGGGCGGGCGGAGTTACACGCATGCGCAGTGTGTATAAAGCGTACCACACGTGCGTATTATGTACGATCTGTGAGCGGAGGAAGAAGCATTGGAGGCGCCGATCGTAAGAACGAAGGTAAGAGACATACTTGTGCCTATACTGCTTCTACATTGAGGCCTATATTGTAACAAGATTAGTAGAGTTTGACCTGACATTAGGGTTTGTCTTGTGTTGTGTCTTGCAGTGAAAATGGATATCTTGCAAGATAATTACTTCATGGCAATATTCATTGACATGTTCAGGGAGCTGCCTTGTCTGTGGGAGATCAACCACCCACATTACAGGAACCAAACAAAGAGGAAGGCAGCGCTGGATCAATTGTTGGAAATTGTGAAGCAGGTGATCCCCACGGCAGACATCACATATTTGAAGATCTTAATTGGTGGCCTGAGGAGCACATATGTAAGGGAGCGCCAGAAAGTCCAGGATTCGCAGAGATCCGGAGCAGCAGATGACATCTATGTCCCCAGGATGCGGTACTATGACAGGCTGCATTTTCTGGCAGGTCAGACTGAACCCAGGTTCTTCCCCTCCAGCTGAGGCTTTTGACGCCCAACCTGGGCCTTCCAGACAGCAACATGTGGAGGAGCCCAGCTTGAGCCAGGTATAGCATTCCTCTAAATATTGCTGGTTGTCCAATCAATGATGTTAACTAAATGTTAGTTTGGAGTACTAATTTCTGATTGTGATTGATGATGCAAAAACTAAAACCATGTCCCTTTTTCATACACAGGGAAGTCTCAGCCAGGAGGTGGGCAGGCTGCCTGATCTGCAGGTCCCTCCCCAACACCTGGAAAGAGAAAGTGGCAGGAGGAGGACTGCCCTAGAGGAAGCTGCCATAGGCCTCTTTTGGAGGGCTACAGAGGCCCTGGGAGCACCACACACCGTGGAGGATGACTTCACTGCCATCATTGCCTATAAAATGCAGAGGATGGAGGAGGGACAACAACTTATGTGTGAGTCGTTAATATTGGAGGCTCTTAATAAGGGGATGAGGGCCCAAATTGCATCTGATACACACCTTTGTGAACTCACACATGGTCCTCCTCCTCCTCCTGCAGGTCCTCCTTCTCCTCCAGGTCCTCCTAGTCCTAATTCTCCTCCAGGTCCTACTCCTCCTCCTGCCACATCTCCAACAGCAGAGCCACAGCCCGAAATGAAGCGTGGAAGGAAGACCAGAAAGTGAGGACCCTGGGTTCAGTCTGGTCGGCCAAAAGATGCAACCTCTTGTGGTACCACAGCCTGGGGACACAGATGTCATCTGCTGCTTTCCGAATCTCTGGGACTTCTGGACCAGACTGCCCTCCCTTACATATGGACTCCTCAGGCCACCAATTTTGATGTTCAAGAATTGATGTCTGCCCTGGGGGTCCCAGGCTTCGCTAATTTCTCCTGTTTATCCAGCGTTGCCTCCCTCTTTGTTTGGTTCTGAGCCCTTAATAAAGGATTTTTGGTTTGAATTATACTTGCCTATGTGTGTTTTCCTTCAAAAAGGACAGTTTGTGAGGATTCGGGTACATTTCAAAAATACAATGTGAAATTAACAAGGGACACCAACAACAAACAATCTCCTTGAGATTAAATAATAAAAGATAATAATGGTGTTGTGGTAACTTGACACACAAAACACACACTAAAATAGTCTGGAGTAAAACTAAAAATAAAATAAAACAAAGATCAGCCTTTGAAAAAATACAAACATAAAATCGAAAAGAAAAATGTCTTTAAATCAAAACAAAAACAAAAAAAAATTTTGTACGATGTGACAAATAACAATATATTCTGGGAATCCCAAGGAAAAAAAAAATAAGTTTGTGAGAAGTGTGTGTGAATATGAGCAGCAAAACTACTTCATTCTTGTCACATTATAAAGAAGAAGAGAGTGCGCTGTATTAAACCATTTTTAACATTGCAGCGTGACGAAAGTGCTGTATCCATTGCGAATGCTAATTTTACCAGACCGAGCTGTTCCGTGTCGGAATTTCTTCTGAGCATGCGTGGCACTTTGTGCTTCGGAACAGGCCACACACACGGTCGGAATTGACGCGATCGGACTTTGTTGTCGGAAAATTTTATATCCTGCTCTCAAACTTTGTGTGTCGGAAAATCCAATGTCAAATGTCCAATGGAGCCCACGCACGTTCGGAATTTCCGACAACACGCTCCAATCGCACATTTTCCATCGGAAAATCCGATCGTGTGTATGGGGCATAACTGTTGGAAAAAATGATTTCAGCTTCCTTTTTTTTTCTTTTAAATATTTATTGGGTTTTGTACATTACATTAGCAAATGGCAAATAAATTCAGAGGCATATACAGTCATATAAAAAAAAGTAAACAATTGAAAATCGGGCATGAGGGGAGGGGGTGTACGGGGAAGGGGGAAGTATGGTAGGGAAATAATAATTACCTGTATAACATTAATACAACATGGTGTTTCAGGATGAAACAACAACTTAAACCTTAGTACCTTCAGGAGTGGAAGCAACATTTGGAATATTGAATTAGTAATCTCAGAGATTGGCCTAGCTGTACCAGTGGAGGTGGGGGAGATTGACGGATGTGAATAAAAGTCATAACCATCAAAGAGCTTCAAGGGTTTGTGGTCATTGTTCAGGGCGGTAAGAAAGCAGAGCGGTCGGACAAGTTGGATAGTTTGAGGTTGCCTAGGGAGTTTGCAAGGTCCCGCTTGAGATACCAGTCCGTATAGCGAAATGGTTGTATGAGTTCTTGTAGATCCTTTTGGGTGAACGTGAGTTCCATAAATTTACGCCATCTCGTGAAGAAATGTGAGGTTGAGCGAAAGTTCAATAAAATGGTGTCTAATCTGTGTCTAAAAGAGCGATAAGAGGGCTTTTTTCACTGCCGGTAGAATGGGCAGTTTTGACTTGATCCAATGCGACATGATAGTCCTGCGGGCAACCAGGAGACATATATGAGTCCAATGGGAGATTGTGAGTAGACTCTTTGCTGATGGTGTGGATAAAGGTGGTTCACAGCCAAACAAGCATATAAGATGATGTCTTGGAATCCGTATTTTAGTGTCTTGGAATCCATATTTTAGTGATCTTGTAAATAAAGTTCAGTACAGAGTCCCAATATGTAGCGATAGTTTGGCATTCCCAGAGGCAGTCAAGCAGTGTGGGGTGCAGTATGGAACACCAGGGGCATTGTTCTTGAGTTGGTTCTGCCTTATTGATTGAAAAGGGTAGTATGACCTGTGCATAATTTTGAATTGCCTTTCATGCCATGTTTTGGAGACAGTAAGTTTATGTACTTGCCTTCACCCCTCAAGGATTTTCTCCGGTAGGTCGTTGTCATCAAATATTTTAGACCATATTTGGAATGGTTTGAGATGATATTTTTCCATTTCAATAGATTTTTATTGGATTTTTAAAGTGTACATGGACAAGCAAGAACACAGAGCAAATACAACTACCAATAAAAATGAAAACAAATACAAATAAAAACTAAAACAAAGAGAGCTGCCTGATTACCTCCTATAACCTAGTCATATAACATCCATAATAATTTTAGTTTACATTTATTATTCGATTAATCTCTGTCATTAAATGAGGATGGGGGATATATTTGCATGCCCTGCCCCAGCGATCTCTCTATTTGGTCGTGGGGCCAGACTGTAACGTTTATTTGTTTCCAGTAATTTCTTCAAACAAGTTGTATATAACAGCAATCAAAGAGAACTCTGTGTTACAACTAACACAACCTTTCTGGGCTCATATCTGCTAAACGTTGAGAATAAGTCAGAATGCCTCCTTTAGTACTGGTCATATTTCTTACAAATTGGCTTCTCTTGTATACCAGTCAAACCAAGACTTCCACTTTTGATTAATCTTTTCATAGTTTCCTGTAGATGAGGAATGTAAATTTTCATATGTGCTGTGTGTATGTATAGTTTGAATTACTTCAGCAATATTTGGTATGTTTGGATCTTTCCAGTGTCTTAAATAGTTAGACGGGTTGCTAGTAGTATATTTGATACCACTATCCTGTATTGTGAGGGAATGTTATTTAACTCTAGTGAGAGTACTGCCATACCTGGACTAAGTGACACTTTAATGCCTGTAGTTTTGAATATTAGCCCTTCTATTTGGTACCAGAGTGGCCTTAGGTTTGGGCAAGCCCACATGATATGTAGTAGTGTTCCCTTGTACCCACATGTCCTCCAACAGTTGGGAGAAGCCTCTGGGTATATTTTTGCAATACAGTGTGGGGTCAAGTACCATCTAAGAATTAATTTCTGTTGCATTTCCCATAGATTTGTGCTCTTTGTGGAATTGTATATGAGGTGAAGTGTTTTTCCCATTGTTGGGTTGGGTATTCTACACCTAATTCCTGTTCCCAAGCTAGCATTGATTGAGATTTCGTACATATGTCTTTTTCCTGAAGATTTGAGTATATTATTGATATACCTTTATTCACTGGTGGGTTTTGTTGGTAAAATTGGGTTATCTTTTCTGGAAACAATGTAGATATTTGGGAATTATTTTTTAGTAGGTGGACTATCTGGAAGTATTTATATTGTTCTTGTAAAGGTAGCTGATATTCTCTTTGTAGAATGTTATTTTTTTTAATTTCTGTGCCATTTAGTATGTCTTCTAAATAGGTGATACCCTTTCCCATCCATGACTTGAAATTTCTATCAGGTATTATGTGCTCTATTGCTGAGATGGGAGGTTTTAGAGGGGACATTTTCTCACTCCTTTTTTGGTATTTCCTGAGATGCACCCATGCTCTTATTGATGCTAAAATTGGTGTGGAGAGTTTGTGATCTAAGGATACGTTGTGGTGTATGGTCATTAGGAAGTCTCGTAGGTTGCCTTTTGGTATTTGGGCTTTTTCAATTTCTTTCCACACTGGATCAGAGTCCGGTACCATCCAGTGTTGAATCTGTGTTAATATGGTTGCAAATTAGTAGTCTTGCAAGTAAACATGGCCTATTCCGCCCACTTTCCTGTGTTTGATTAACTTGCTGAATACTCATCTAGCCCTCCTTCCCTGCCAAAAGAATTTGTTCAGGATCTGCTGAAGGGTATTAAAGAATGAGTTGGGTATTGTGATCGGAAGCGTCCTAAAAAGATACAACAATTGTGGTAGATTTTGCATCTTAAATGCTGCTAGTCTGCCCAACAAGGACAGTTCAAGCGAGGCAAGTTTGTTCAGCTTGACCTGTAAAGCTTTAAGGAAAGGTATATAGTTGGCTGTGATGAGGTCTTCTAATTTAGGGGTTAGTTTAATACCTAGGTACTTAATACCTTCTTTTTCCCATATGTATGGAAACTTTAGAGCTAATTTTTGTCTGATTTCTTCTGGTACACACAAGTTTAGGATATAAGATTTGGACCCATTTACCTTGTAGTACGATAGCCTATTAACGTGCTTGATGAACTGTTGGTAAGGAGCTTTCTACTTTTGAGAGCATCAGAATGATGTCATCAGCAAATAGACTTATGGTGTGATGTCTCTGTCCTACTTGTATACCATTTATTTGGGGGTGTGATCTTAGGAAGGTAGCCAAGGGCTCCATCATCAAATTAAAAATTAGTGGGGAGAGAGGGCAGCCTTGTCTTGTCCTGATAGTAATATCAAATGGAATAGACAGTGCCCCGAAGATGTATACCTGGGCTGATGGGTGCGTGTACAATGCCATAATGGCTGAGCATATGGTACCACTAAAACCAAACCTGGACAACGCCTGGGCCAAGAATTGCCAATGAATCCTGTCAAACGCCTTCTCTGCATCCAAAGCTAGGAGCAGAGAAGACGTTTTGTTCCGATCATTCATGTGTATTACATTTATTAGGCGCCGGGTGGCATCTGCAGTCTGCCTTCCCTTGGTGAAGCCTGACTGATCCTTATCAATGAGTACAGGCAGTATATCCATCAATCTAGAGGCCAATAGTTTAGCGTATATTTTTACATCATTGTTTAACAATGATATCGGCCTAAAATTTTGTGGGATATCTGGCTCCTTTCCCGGTCTAGGTAGGGTGACTATCATTGCTTTGAGCATTTCCGGGGGAAATGAAATGCCTGGAGATTTATTGAGTGAGAGTTTGTATGATCTGACGTACTTCTGATTCCGTGATGGGACATTCAGAGTGTCAAGCTGTAGAGAGGATAATTTGGGAAGTCAATCTTACTATCCGCTGCTGCCTCCTCCTCTTACATCTTGCCCCTTGCTGTATCAAGATACCCCTCATGAAGGCCTTATGAGCATTCCACACAATAAAGGGATCAGAGACCGAGTCCTGATTATTTTCAAAAAATTCTTTCATCTGACCTTCTATTCTATACTTGGTCGGAGCATCCTGGAAAAGTCTTGGGTTTGCTCTTCAAATAAATGTAGGGTTGTGGGTGGTACTGTATCCCACTATTAGCTTTACCGAGGCATGGTCTGACCAAGTAATGTTATTTATCTTTACAGTTTTGCATTTGAATAGTAACCACTTATCTACCAAAAAACAAATCTATTCTACTGTATGACCTGTGTCTGTGCAAGAAGAATGAATAATCCCTCTCATTCACATTAAGGCATCCCCAAGAATCATACAGTTCGTGGTTACATATTACCGAGTTCAGTGAGGATGGAAGACATTTTGGTTTAGAGGTGGAGTCCAGCATTGGGTCGGGAACCACATTGAAGTCCCCACTCAACACCAACATACCCTGCTGGGTAGACCGGATCTTCTTCATCATCTTGTTAACAAATCTGATCTGTCCTGTGTTAGGGCCATAGATGTTCGCCACTGTGTATGTGCTAGAGTTTATGTCACATACCAGAATGATGAAGCAACCTTGTGGGTCAACATTAATCTTGTGAATTTTGAAGGCAACTGTATCTCTAATTGCCACCATCACCCCTTTCTTTTTTATGTCTGCATTAGTGTAATATATGAACGGGAATTTAGGATGCGTACATTTAGGAGGGGACTTGGAGGCAAAGTGAGTCTCCTGAATGCATAAAATGTCACAATTATGGTGGAGGGCTTCCTTCCAGAGGGACCTGCGCTTGGCCGGGTGATTTGATCCCTTAGCATTTACGATCAGGAAGTTCAGCGCCATTGTGGATTGATGCTGTGGTGCTGGATGTTGTTTAAGAAAAATGGATCACTTACATTCAGTAATGTCCCAGAATGTGACTGGAGAACTCGTGAAGATTCGGGATGTTGTGGTGATCGCAGTAGTCGTTGGCCGGTACATCTGATGAGCGATAAAGAGAAGAGGGCACTTCTGACTGATGGAAGAAAAAAACAAGTTGAACTGGAAAATGAACATAACAAGTAAATGGCTAATAGCCAAACAACAAAAATGTAGGGGTGGGTGTGGCTCATGGCAACTCAAAGGCAAAACAGGTGGAGCAAAAAGGATCTGATAACTCAGTTCAGTCCCTGGAGAAATCCTTCCCAGCGGTGAAGTGTGATTTAGGTGACATACCCATATCCAGGTTAGTTGTGGGTTTGAGCATTCTTGTGGTTTACCCCCATGAGGTAGCAGAGATGGATGGGGGTTACCCGTATGCTCTGGCAGGGCTAAGTAGTGGGATTTGTGAGGGGAATGGCGGGAGCAGTGTATAGCTACCTCTGCCTCATGTGGCTCCGTAACCGGAAGTCTTCAGCTTCCTTTTACAAATATTATTTTCCTAGTGTGTATTTTTTTTTTCTTTTTCTTACATTGGTTTTCATGTGCTGCATTTCTAAATTGACTTTAATAATATTTTTGTTTTAATAACCTTTTCATGCCAACTGCCACCAACTGATCTCCACTTGAACATATATCACTTGTGATGTTTGGGGAATTAGCAGGGTCATAGGACACCGGCTTTTTTGAACAACATAAACCTTCTACAGTAAATAAAGGACTATCAGCAACAAAGCAAAAGTTAACATCAATGGATGAAAACACAGATACTTATATTTTGATTAATATAGGCCCAGCCAGTAGTGACTGTATATCCAAATCAAATGGTTGCAGCATTCACCAACCCTTCCATCCAAATCAAAAGGTAGATGTCATGTTTTGGTTTGGTTTGTATGTTTTTTCTTGGTTTGGTTTGGATGCCAGGACGTGTCTCCATGCAACTGCCGTCTCTATGCAAGGTACTATGGAACTCTATTACCAGTTTTTCCCAACCACTTTTTTTTGTTTCATTGACATTGTAGGCTTAGCCCCCTTTGGGGGGCTTGTACTTACATCCTATGCATATCTGCAAGCCAAACAACCTATTTACTGATAATGTCACCTGCCTAATACCTATAAGATAATAATTAAATGAGGATCTGTTATTGGCTGATATTAAGATTGAGTCACAACTTGTTTAACTAACAAATAATATACTAATATAAAGATAGACTTTTGGCAATGGTACACATAGCATAAATCAGGCGTTCATGTCACTGTACTTTAACTAGTTCATTATTATATATAGAATATATGCTATCTGGTTTATATCTGGAATTACTGCAATATTACCAAAATATAATTATAGGATTGATAAAATGAAATACAAACTAAATAATATATGAACCTAAATATTTAGGATATTAATAATACATTTTTATATTAAGTGGTTAATTTACTGCTATGCATTTATTCCTCTTCCAGCACATACCATCCTCATATCTTTAAATCACCTTTATATCATCAGCCTGTCCTTATTTGGCACAGGTAGGATGCATTGTTTATTTAGATAGATAGATAGATAGATAGATAGATAGATAGATAGATAGATAGATAGATATAGAGAGAGATAGATAGATAGATATCTATATCTATCTATCTATATATAGATCTCTATCTATCTATCTATCTATCTATCTATCTATCTATCTATCTATCTATCTATCTATCTATCTATCTATCTATCTATCTATCTATCTATCTATCTATCTCTATATCTATCTATATATATATATATATAAATCTATATAATGTATAGCATTTAACTTATTATAAATCAATTCAGTCTCAATCATACTTATTGTGTGCTATATATTGTATCATCTTTACCCACAGAGTGACGTCTTCTTTTTGGCTTCAGCATTCCTAACTGTACTCTGGCCTCTGGGGGAATCTGGCACTTTCTTAATTTCATTTGCTTGGTTTCTATGCAATCATCAAAGCATACCAACAAGATTAGCTATCTTGAGCAAGAAGGTTTATGGAGACACAGCCCTGTCTATGTTTTATGGAATGTTTTCATTGTTGACACCACTACAGTACATGTGAGTTTGCTAAAATACATGTAATGCAGAGATATTATATCTTACTAGAGGATTCTTTGTGGTGATTTTCTACAGCTACTGTAATCATGCCAACATTTTATTGTTAAATAATAATTTTTTGTACTATGTTTAACCACTTGACGACCGCCTCACGCCGATTTACGTCGGCAAGGTGGCACGGACAGGCAAAATCACGTACATATACGTGATTTGCCTTCCGCGGGTGGGGGGTCTGATCGGTCCCCCCCGGTGCCCGAGGCGGTCGCCATTTCTTCCCGGGCGATGAGAGGTGAGGGGGAGGCCATCCATTGTTGGCCACCCCCTCCCGATCGCTCCCGGCGAATGAGAATGCTTCCTTTCCCTCTGTAATGTAAACAGAGGGAAAGGAAGTGATGTCATCCCTCCTCGAGTCGGTCTTTTTGATCCGGCGCCGAGGAGAGAAGACATCAAGTAAGTCTGCACAACACTACACTAACAGTAGAACACGCCAGGCACACTTGTCACCCCCCATCACCCCCACGATCACCCCCCTGTACCCCCTGTCACTCTGACACCAATAGCATTTTTTTTTTTTTGCATTGGTGTCAGTTTGTGTCAGTTACAAGTGTTAGGGGAGTTAGGTCAGCCCCCTTTAGGTCTAGGGTACCCCCCCTTAGGTCCAGGGTACCCCCCTAACCCCCCCTAATAAAAGTTAACCCCTTGATTACCCCCCGTCACCAGTGTCGCTAAGCGATCGTTTTTCTGATCGCTGTATTAGTGACACAGGTGACGCTAGTTAGGGAGGTAAGTATATAGGTTCGCTGTCAGTGTTTTATAGCGACAGGGACCCCCATATACTACCTGCTAAAGGTTTTAACCCCCTGATTGCCCCCTAGTTAACCCTTTCACCAGCGATCACCGTGTAAGTGTTACGGGTGACGCTGGTTAGCTAGTTTGTTTTTTGTAGTTTATTACAGTTTATTACAGTTTATTATAGTTTTAGGGCACCCGCCGTTTATTACCCTATAAAGGTTTAACCCCCTAATTGCCCGGCGGTGATATAAATTACATTTTTAGGGTCAGATAAGGTCTGCGTCGCCCCAGGCAGCGTCAGGTTAGCGCCAGTACCGCTAAAACCCACGCACGCAGCATACACCTCCCTTAGTGCTATAGTATCTGAGCGGATCGATATCTGATCCGATCAGATCTATACTCCCCAGCAGTTTAGGGTTCCCTGAAACGCAGTGTTAGCGGGATCAGCCCAGATACCTGCTAGCACCTGCGTTTTGCTCCTCGGCCCAGCCCTGCCCAGCCCACCCAAGTGCAGTATCGATCGATAACTGACACTTACAAAACACTAAGCACACATAACTGCAGCGTTCGCAGAGTCAGGCCTGATCCCTGCGATCGCTAACAGTTTTTTGGTAGCGTTTTGATACAGTCGCTGACAGTCAGGAGCTTTTTTGGCTGTGAGTCTCACTAGTGTACCCCTAAATTTAGAGCCCAAAATGGCAAATCGAAGGTACACTAGTGAAGAGGCCTACACGTTTCTGAGTATGAAAGATAGTGAAGAGGAAGTCACTCATCTGTCAAGTTCAGGCTCAGAATACGAACCTGTAGAGGACAGCGGCTCCATGACAGATAGCTCTGACGACAGAGTTGTGGTCCCTGCTAAGGTCAGGTGTACCAGACCCCAATCTTCTTCTGTCCTTGAAGTGCAAGAACCGCAGGGCTCTCGTATGGAGCAGAGAAGTACTAGCGCCGCTATTCCTTCTGGTGAACTGGCAAGCACCAGCGGCCTAGTACACCCTGGTCGTACATCCGGCACTGCAGTATCACGTGGTGACGTGGCGATTCCCATAAGTGCAGTTCAAGCTGGCGAGGTGGCAAGCACTAGTAGTGTCCCGCTGCCACCAAGAAGACAAAGACAGGCCCGTCGTGCCCATAGTGCCCTTCCTGCTGCATTGGCCAATCCGAATTGGGAACCCTCCACTTCTGCAGCACCCGTACTTCCCCCTTTCACTGGCCAACCCGGAATTCAGGTGGAAACAGTTGACTTTACGCCACTGGATTTTTATTCACTGTTTTTCACCGAAGGTCTCTATAGATCTATTGTGGACCAAAACAATTTATACGCTGGTCAACACATCGCCGCTAATCCCCAGTCCTCCCTTGCCAGAGATTGGAGACCAATTACGGTCTCCGAATTTAAGACCTTTCTGGGCCTTTCCCTCCTCATGGGGTTGAATAAAAAGAGTAAAAAGTTGCGGTCATATTGGTCCACTGACCCAATTTACCATTCACCCTTGTTCTCTGCTTCCATGGCCAGGGCACGATACGAGCAGATTTTGTGGTTCATGCACTTCAACGACAATGAACTCTGTCGTCCTCGTGGAGACCCTGCATACGATCGGCTCTACAAAATTCGGCCCCTCGTAAACCACTTCAACCAACGTTTTGCAGACTTGTTTACCCCCCATCAAGTTGTCTGCATTGATGAGTCCCTGATTAAATTTTCTGGCCGCTTGTCATTCAAACAGTACCTTCCCAGCAAGCGTGCCAGATACGGGGTCAAGATGTATAAGCTCTGTGACAGGCCCACAGGCTATACATATAGTTTTATGGTTTACGAGGGCAAAGATAGTCATGTAGAGCCGACAAACTGCCCTGACTACATAGGAAGCGCTGGCAAGATAGTGTGGGATTTGGTGTCACCCTTATTCGGAAAGGGGTACCACTTGTACGTGGACAATTATTATACGAGCGTGCCACTTTTTAGTCACTTGTTTCATAAGCAGATTGGAGCATGTGGCACCGTGCGACCTAATCGCCGGGGCTTTCCCCAGCGGCTTGTAGATTCCCGTCTTAGGCTGGGGGAGAGAGCCTGCTTGAAGTATAATAATTTGCTCGCTATGAAGTGGAGGGATAAGAAGAATGTTTTCGTTCTCACCTCCCTTCATGCAGACACGACGACCCAAATTCCTACAGCGACTGGTGTTGTGGAGAAACCCCTCTGTGTCCACGAATACAACCTTAATATGGGAGGGGTGGACCTCAGCGACCAGTTGTTGGCGCCGTACCTAGTTGCCCGTAAGGCCAGACGCTGGTACAAAAAAGTGTCTGTTTATTTATTTCAATTGGCTTTGCTGAACGCTCATGTGCTATACAGAGCTTCAGGACAGACTGGATCCTTCCTTAAATTCCAGGAAGAGATCGTCAGAGCCCTTCTGTTTCCAGACGGTGCTCTACCTCACCTTCCCCAACCAAATGCAGTAAGCCGGCTGCATGAGCGGCATTTTCTTTATGCCATCCCGAGTACCCCTACCCAGCGAGCCCCCCAAAAAAGATGTCGTGTCTGCAGCAAGCGCGGATTAAGGCGTGACACCCGGTCTTATTGTCCCTCCTGTCCTGGCAATCCTGGTGTTTGCATGGGTGAATGCTTTGAACGCTACCATACATTAGTTGAGTGTTAGCGTAGGGTTCAGCACTGCACAGACTAGGCACACTAACACAGGGTCTCCCAAGATGCCATTGCATTTTGAGAGACCCAAACCTGGAACGAGTTACAAAAGTTAAAAGTTACTAAAAAAAAGTGTAAAAAAAAAAATAAAAAAAAAATAAAAACACAAAAAAAAATAAAATAAAAAAACCAAAAATAGTTGTTGTTTTATTGTTCTCTCTCTCTCTATTCTCTCTCTATTGTTCTGCTCTTTTTTACTCTATTCTATTCTGCAATGTTTTATTGTTATTATGTTTTACCATGTTTGCTTTTCAGATTTTTTATACTTTACCGTTTACTGTGTTTTGTTGGTAACCATTTTATTGTTTTCAGGTACGCCATTCAGTTGCAGCGCGGATTTATTTATCTTGACAGCAACAGCGTTTGCTCCCACGATATATAAAGCCGTGACTCCAGCGCTGTCGGAGGTGATTTCACCACCACAGTTACATACTTCAGCATATATGCCGAAGCGTGGGGGCAGCAGTGGGTGGAGGAGCAATTTGCTCCTGCCTTTTGCGGGAGGATGCCCCCATGCTTCGGCATATATATATTTTAGGCACAGGTTGCGTTAAATGTTTTATTTTTTACTATGTTTTTTTTTTGTATTTGCTTTGCAGGTATGGTAAGTCTTACTGTTATACTGTAATGTTACTTTGTTTTATTGTTAACCATCATTTGCTTAGCAGGTACGCCATTCAGTTGCAGCGCGGATTTATTTATCTTGACAGCAACAGCGTTTGCTCCCACGATATATAAAGCCGTGACTCCAGCGCTGTCGGAGGTGATTTCACCACCACAGTTACATACTTCAGCATATATGCCGAAGCGTGGGGGCAGCAGTGGGTGGAGGAGCAATTTGCTCCTGCCTTTTGCGGGAGGATGCCCCCGTGCTTCGGCATATATAAATGGTGCATGTATGCCCATCATTAGAAGTGGGTGGATGAAGGGAGGTATTCTAATGGTGGGCATACCCACCGATCAATATCTTTTTTTCGTTCAGCCCACAGGCTGCATGAAAAAAAAGTTTACAATATATGCCTAACAAGGACCAGCAACGTACTGGTATGTTGCTGGACTTTGAGTGGTTATACCAGAATGATGCCTGCAGGTTTAGGTATCATCTTGGTATCATTCTTTTCAGCCAGCGGTCGGCTTTCATGTAAAAGCAATCCTAGCGGCTAATTAGCCTCTAGACTGCTTTTGCAAGCAGTGGGAGAGAATGCCCCCCCACCGTCTTCCATGATTTTCTCTGGCTTTCCTGTCCCAACAGGGAACCTGAAAATGCAGCCGGTGATTCAGCCAGCTGACCATAGAGCTGATCAGAGACCAGAATGGCTCCAAACATCTCTATGGCCTAAGAAACCGGAAGCTACGAGCATTTCATGACTTAGATTTCGCCGAATGTAAACAGCGCCATTGGGAAATTGGGAAAGCATTTTATCACACCGATCTTGGTGTGGTCAGATGCTTTGAGGGCAGAGGAGAGATCTAGGGTCTAATAGAGCCCAATTTTTTAAAAAAAGAGTACCTGTCACTACCTATTGCTATCATAGGGGATATTTACATTCCCTGAGATAACAATAAAATTAATAAAAAAAAATAAAAATGAAAGGAACAGTTTAAAAATAAGATAAAAAAGCAAAAAAATAATAAAGAAAAAAAAAAAAAAAAAAAAAGCACCCCTGTCCCCCCCTGCTCTCGCGCAAAGGCGAACGCAAGCGTCGGTCTGGCGTCAAATGTAAACAGCAATTGCACCATGCATGTGAGGTATCACCACGAAGGACAGAACGAGGGTAGTAATTTTAGCAGTAGACCTCCTCTGTAAATCTAAAGTGTCAACCTGTAAAGGCTTTTAAAGGCTTTTAAAAATGTATTTATTTTGTCGCCGCTGCGCGTTTGTGCGCAATTTTAAAGCATGTCATGTTTGGTATCCATGTACTCGGCCTAAGATCATCTTTTTTATTTCATCAAACATTTGGGCAATATAGTGTGTTTTAGTGCATTAAAATTTTAAAAAGTGTGTTTTTTCCCCAAAAAATGCGTTTGAAAAATCGCTGCGCAAATACTGTGTGAAAAAAAAATATGAAACACCCACCATTTCAATCTGTAGGGCATTTGCTTTAAAAAAACATATAATGTTTGGGGGTTCAAAGTAATTTTCTTGCAAAAAAAAATTATTTTTTCATGTAATCAAAAAGTGTCAGAAAGGGCTTTGTCTTCAAGTGGTTAGAAGAGTGGGTGATGTGTGACATAAGCTTCTAAATGTTGTGCATAAAATGCCAGGACAGTTCAACCCCCCCCCAAATGACCCCATTTTGGAAAGTAGACACCCCAAGCTATTTGCTGAGAGGCATGTCGAGTCCATGGAATATTTTATATTGTGACACAAGTTGCGGGAAAGAGACAAATCTTTTTTTTTTTTTTTTGCACAAAGTTGTCACTAAATGATATATTGCTCAAACATGCCATGGGAATATGTGAAATTACACCCCAAAATACATTCTGTTGCTTCTCCTAAGTATGGGGATACCACATGTGTGGGACTTTTTGGGAGCCTAGCCGCACACGGGACCCCGAAAACCAAGCACCGCCTTCAGGCTTTCTAAGGGCGTAAATTTTTGATTTCACTCTTCACTGCCTAGCACAGTTTCGGAGGCCATGGAATGCCCAGATGGCACAACCCCCCCCCAAATGACCCCATTTTGGAAAATAGACACCCCAAGCTATTTGCTGAGAGGTATAGTGAGTATTTTGCAGACCTCACTTTTTGTCACAAACTTTCGAAAATTGAAAAAAGAAAAAAAAAATACATTTTTCTTGTCTTTCTTCATTTTCAAAAACAAATGAGAGCTGCAAAATACTCACCATGCCTCTCAGCAAATAGCTTGGGGTGTCTACTTTCCAAAATGGGGTCATTTGGGGGGGTTTTGTGCCATCTTGGCATTTTATGGCCTTCAAAACTGTGATAGGTAGTGAGGAGTGGAATCACAACTTAACGCTCTTCGAAATCCTGAAGCCAGTGCTTGGTTTTCGGGGCCCCGTATGCGGCTAGGCTCCCAAAAAGTCCCCGTACTCAGGAGAAGCAGCAGAATATATTTTGGGGTGTAATTCCACATATGCCCATGGCATGTTTGAGCAATATATCATTTAGTGACAACTTTGTGCAAAAAAAAAAAAAATAAAATTGTCACTTTCCCGCAACTTGTGTCAAAATATAAAATATTCCATGGGCTCAACATGCCTCTCAGCAAATAGCTTGGGGTGTCTACTTTCCAAAATGGGGTCATTTGGGGGGGTTTGTGCCATCTGGGCTTTTTATGGCCTTCAAAACTGTGATAGGCAGTGAGGAGTGAAATCACAACTTTACGCCCTTAGAAATCCTGAAGGCGGTGCTTGGTTTTCGGGGCCCCGTATGCGGCTAAGCTCCCAAAAAGTCCCACACATGTGGTATCCCCATACTCAGGAGAAGCAGCTAAATGTATTTTGGGGTGCAATTCCACATATGCCCATGGCCTGTGTGAGAAATATATAATTTAGTGACAACTTTGTGCAAAAAAAAAAAAAATTGTCACTTTTCCGCAACTTGTGTCAAAAAATAAAATATTCCATGGACTCAACATGCCTCTCAGCAAATAGCTTGGGGTGTCTACTTTCCAAAATGGGGTCATTTAGGGGGGTTTTGTGCCATCTTGGCATTTTATGGCCTTCAAAACTGTGATAGGAAGTGAGGAGTGAAATCAAAAATTTATGCCCTTAGAAATCCTGAAGGCGGTGCTTGGTTTTCGGGGCCCCGTACGCGGCTAGGCTCCCAAAAAGTCCTAAACATGTGGTATCCCCGTACTCAGGAGAAGCAGCAGAATGTATTTTTGGGGTGTAATTCCACATATGCCCATGGCATGTTTGAGCAATATATCATTTAGTGACAACTTTGTGCAAAAAAAAAAAAAAAAAGTGTTACTTTCCCGCAACTTGTGTCAAAATATAAAATATTCCATGGACTCAACATGCCTCTCAGCAAATAGTTTGGGGTGTCTACTTTCCAAAATGGGGTCATTTGGGGGGGTTTTGTGCCATCTTGGCATTTTATGGCCTTCAAAACTGTGATAGGTAGTGAGGAGTGAAATCACAACATTACGCCCTTAGAAATCCTGAAGGCGGTGCTTGGTTTTCGGGGCCCCGTACGCGGCTAGGCTCCCAAAAAGTCCCACACATGTGGTATCCCCATACTCAGGAGAAGCAGCTAAATGTATTTTGGGGTGCAATTCCACATATGCCCATGGCCTGTGTGAGAAATATATCATTTAGTGACAACTTTGTGCAAAAAAAAAAAAATTGTCACTTTCCCGCAACTTGTGTCAAAAAAGAAAGTATTCCATGGACTCAACATGCCTCTCAGCAAATAGCTTGGGGTGTCTACTTTCCAAAATGGGGTCATTTGGGGGGGTTTTGTGCCATCTGGGCATTTTATGGGCTTCAAAACTGTGATAGGTAGTGAGGAGTGAAATCAAAAATTTATGCCCTTAGAAATCCTGAAGGCGGTGATTGGTTTTCGGGGCCCCGTACGCGGCTAGGCTCCCAAAAAGTCCCACACATGTGGTATCCCCATACTCAGGAGAAGCAGCTGAATGTATTTTGGGGTGCAATTCCCATGGCCTGTGTGAGCAATATATCATTTAGTGACAACTTTTTGTAAATATTTTTTTTTTTTGTCATTATTCAATCACTTGGGACAAAAAAAAAAAATATTCAATGGGTTCAACATGCCTCTCAGCAATTTCCTTGGGGTGTCTACTTTCCAAAATGGGGTCATTTTGGGGGGGTTTGTACTGCCCTGCCATTTTAGCACCTCAAGAAATGACATAGGCAGTCATAAACTAAAAGCTATGTAAATTCCAGAAAATGTACCCTAGTTTGTAGACGCTATAACTTTTGCGCAAACCAATAAATATACGCTTATTGACATTTTTTTTACCAAAGACATGTGGCCGAATAAATTTTGGCCTAAATGTATGACTAAAATTGAGTTTATTGGATTTTTTTTTATAACAAAAAGTAGAAAATATCATTTTTTTTCAAAATGTTCGGTCTTTTTCCGTTTATAGCGCAAAAAATAAAAACCGCAGAGGTGATCAAATGCCATCAAAAGAAAGCTCTATTTGTGGGAAGAAAAGGACGCAAATTTAGTTTGGGTACAGCATTGCATGACCGCGCAATTAAAAGTTAAAGCGACGCAGTGCCAAATTGGAAAAAGACCTCTGGTCCTTAGGCAGCATAATGGTCCGGGGCTCAAGTGGTTAATAAATGATATATTTTTTTCAACAATTTTTTACGTCAGTGCCGTTAAATAATAAATGACACTTCAAGGATTACAGTTTTGCCGGCTCTCCTTATTATAGGGCGTACACACGGTCGGACTTTGTTCGGACATTCCGACAACAAAATCCTAGGATTTTTTCCGACGGATGTTGGCTCAAACTTGTTTTGCCTACACACGGTCGCACAAAGTTGTCGGAATTTCCGATCGACAACCACGCGGTCACGTATACCACGTACAACGAGACTAGAAAAGGCCGGTTCAGAACCAAGCGCGGCACCCTTTGGGCTCCTTTTGCTAATCTCGTGTTAGTAAAAGTTTGGTGAGAGACGATTCGCGATTTTCAGACTCGTGGCTTTCAGATCGTTTTCTGCCGTTCAGTTTGTGCTTGTGGGTTTGTATCTGCTCTTCAGTGCATGCAAGCAAGTTCCGTGTGACTTTAGGTAGTCATTGTATTCTTGTTCATTCATTACTGGTTTTCAGGTCGCTCTTCACAGGCCTTGCTGTTCTTCAGTGCGTTCTGTTACTTCGTTCTGAGCAGCCAACCGTTTTCTAGCCATGTTTCGTATGCGTACTCCTCGTAGAGTTCGTGCTGTGCGGGGGGCTTGGTGTTGGGGTCTTGACCTTGACACAAGTCCAGTCCATGAACAGGGTGGGGAGGAGTTCATGGACCAAGAATTGGTTGCTTCAGCGTGACCAGTTCTGTCATATGCCTTTGCTCCGTGAGATCCGTGAGAATAATCCTGATGATTTCAGGAACTTTCTCAGGATGACGGACCCCGTGTTTCACCGTCTGTTGGCTTCGCTGACCCCCTATATCAGCAGGCAGGATACCTGCATGAGGCAAGCCATCACTGCGGAGCAGAGGTTGGTCGCTACCTTGCGGTATTTGGCCACAGGGAGAAGTCTGCAGGACTTGAAGTTCTCAACAGGCATCTCCCCCCAGGCTCTGGGGATCATTATCCCAGAGACCTGTTCTGCCATCATCCAGGTCCTGCAGAAGGAATATATGAAGGTAAGATTTTTATCCTTTTATATCCCATTTTATTGTATTGAATGTTTGATAATATATTGTATTTCTTTCCTCATTCCCTAATTACCATGATTGTAATATGCTGTGAATGTCCCCTTTGTCCTCATGCATGCTGGATTTTTATGTAATTATTATTTTATGTCCTTCATACATATTTGCCCTTCAATAACCTCTCCAGCATGGTGTCTCCTGCCCTATATTCACCTCATGTAGTCACTTAACAATGTATTTTATCAGCTCTATAGTAGTGCTTTACCCCAAACACCCCCTAAAATGTTTGGAAATGTTATTTTTGATTTAAATTCAGGCAGAGTGCCAGAGGCTTTTTTTTGTGGTGTCCCCAAATTTTTTGTAACCCTCCCTCCCCCAACTGCTAAGTCAGCTGATCCCAATTCTCTATCCTCAATCATCTATCTGCTGACTTTGCCAAACCCATACACACTATACCCACCTCTTTACTGGTGAGATTTATGGATGAATTCCCCAAAGCATGTAGTGCAAGGGCCTGCCTGTTTACTTTCCAATGGTACTGTTTAAAGTTCTTGTATCCTATTTTTATCTTGATAGGTAATAGCAGAATGTTCAAATGTGCTCAAATGTGTACAGTGTGTATTTATATCTTTGTATTATGACACTTCTTACCTGTCCAGTGGTCTGCCAATATTGTAACTAAGGAGGGTCTGTTCCAAGTAATACCCATTATTTAGGCATTCATCTCTCAATGAAGTGAAGAGGGTTACCTGTCCAAGAGTTCCCCCCCTATAATGTTAGAAATGGCCCATGAGGGGGGAGGGGGAATATGATAGGTGTACCTTATACTTTGTTGTTGTTAAATTCCCCTTAATAAATGCTATCTGGAGGTTGCCCCATAATGTTTGTGTCTAATCTGCTTGCCATGTTTCTGTGAAAAAATAGTAATGTTTATTGTTTTTTCCTCAACAGTTTCCGTCCACACCACAGGAATGGCAGACTGTGGCCTCCCACTTTGCCCAGCGGTGGGACTTTCCTAACTGCGGAGGGGCAATTGATGGGAAACACGTCCACATCGTCCCACCACCCAACTCGGGGTCGTACTATTATAATTACAAGGGGTTTAATAGTATAGTGATGTTGACGGTGGTGTCGGCTAATTACGACTTCTTGTATGTGGACGTGGGGAAGAATGGCCGGATGTCCGATGGTGGAGTGATCGCCCAGACGGAGTTCTACAGGCGTCTCCAGAATGGCAGCTTGGACTTGCCACCTCCAGAGGACAATGTTGAAGGTCTCCCATTTGTGTTCGTTGCTGATGAAGCATTTGCACTGGGGGACCACCTGATGCGGCCATTCCCGATGAGGACCCTCACCCCGGAACAGAGGGTTTTTAATTACCGGCTGGCCAGAGCCTGAAGAGTGGTGGAGAACACATTTGGAATCCTGGCCAGCCGGTTCCGATTATTTCTGACACCCATCCATATGGCGGAGTATAAACTGAACCATATAATACTTGCCTGCTGTGTTCTCCATAATTTTTTAAGAAAACATTCAGCCAACTATGTTGGCTCAGTTGGGCCTGAGGCCGGAATCCCAAATCCATCAACACTGACGGCGCTTGAAAGTGGCCGTCCTGGCTTGCCCTCCCTGAGTGCCTGTGATGTCCGGTTACGCTACCTGGAGTTCTTTGCGGGTAGGGGGGCTATCAATATGCCAGACAATCTGTGAAACCTTTTTCAAATAAAAAACAACCAAAAGAAATTCTTTGTGGACATTTACTGCTTGTGTTTGTTTTAGCTGACCCTGACAGAAATGTGTTGAGTGCAGAAAATGTCGTGATTGGGTAACCTTATAAAAAACTGTGTTGGCTGGTACTTCCTAAATGCAAAAACACATTTCACTACAAGTGCACTTGCAACTGCACTGAACCTGCACTTGTAGTGCAAAGTGTATTTGCCATTAGGAAATAACCCCCATTTTTGCATAAAACAGCAATTACATCACCCCAAAAGTGTTGTAGTGTTGACACAATAATCCACACATTCTTGAGTAAGCCACTTTTTTATACCTGCACAATCACATGTGCATTTACGAAAGGTTTTTAAAACAAACCAACATGTTTGTTGTATAACAATTTTTGCAGTAGCATTATCAAAACTCAAAATATCCATTTCAGATAAAACAGGCCTGTGTAAAACCAACAAGAAAGCCAAAAAACTTGAACTTACAAAGTTCACATATGGTAAAACCTGAAGGCTATATCAGACATCAGTATTTAGGAACTGGGTTTGATATAGCGTTCAGATGGGGGGAACTCACCCCTGGAAAAGCCAAATTTGGAAGATGCACACCAATTTACGAATGTCAACATGTGCTATCTGCCATCAAGGGACGTGTTTTGGGGGAGCAAGCCCTTCCTCAACGCGACTTTATAATTGAAGAAGGGGTTGCACCCCTAAAACGCGTCCATTGATCTCCCGTGATGGCAGATAGCACATGTTGGCACACTGTGTGCATCCTCCAAATTTGGCTTTTCTAAACATTGAAAAAATTTTTGCAAGATTGGACCACAAGAAAACAGGTGATTTTGTGGGGTTTAAATTCGCCCCAAAACATCAATGATGTTATTATTTTTTTTAATAACATCACTGATTTGTTGCTGTATGTTGTGCAATTCGAGATTTCACCCCATGATCTCACCAATCAGTATCTGGGCACTTTCAGATGTGAAACGTTCTGGATCCACAACATCACGATCACCTAAAAAGAGATAAAGAACAAAAAAAAGGTCTCAAAAATCTGCCACCATCCATCTCTTTTACCTGAGCCTGTGGTCGCAGACACTCACCTGTTGTGGTGCCAATCTCCACCACGTCTTCTTCTTCCTCCTGCTCAGCATCTTGTGTTTGCGGTATTTCCCCTTCTTCCAGAGGTGGGGGGTCTCTGTTCTCCTGGGATGAGGGGTGTCCTCTGAGTCTTTTCTCCCCTATGTAAAACAAAAATGGTATACTTAGCACACAGATATTTGATGGCAGAACCAGAACTAGGAAACATTGCTTGGAAGTGGGGTACAATTGTCTATTTTAGCCGAGTTCCAAGATGTATATTTTTTATTGGCCTTTGTCAAGCTGCAATACTTTACCTGTTTGGTACAAGCTTCACAGATGTAGCCCCCCCTATAGTATACACTGGAGCACCTGTGTGCCCCCCCTAATAAAAATGGTGTTCTGGGGTCCCACGCTAGTGCTCCAGTGTCCAGATGTGAAAACAGCTGCTCAGTGTCCTCTCCTTACACACAATCTAGTTGGCATTTCATTCTGGTAACAAACCCATCTACACAAACAAATATTTGGCATCCAAGTAGGCCCAAAAAAAATGTAGGAAAATGCATATGGCCTAAACAATGGTGTTCTAGAGGCCGAAAGAAAAATGTTTGATACGAACGAATAATGGGCCCATGAACATTAAAGTTGCCCTTTTAAACGTTACAATTAATAAAAGCATATGGAGCAGAAAGAACGGAATAAAGACAGAAAGAATAGGAACACAGCACAACTACTTACTTTTTTGCAGCACTCTCCGGATCTTTCGGTACTGCTCTGGCTCTCTCAACTTCAGGTCTGACCACCGCTTCCTGAGCTGATCTTTCGATCTTCGTACCCCGAAATTCCTCTCAAGACTCCTGACCACTTTCGCCATGATCTTGGCCTTTTCGGATGTTGGGGTTGGGGTAAGGCCCATATTTTCCGTCATAGTCGGACTTCCTCATGATGTCGACCATCTCCAACATCTCCCCAAACGACATATTTGTGGCCTTAAAATGTCTCCTTCTGGATCGGGACGTGCCTGGATCCGGCCTTTCCTCCTCCTCGTTGCTAGAATTAGCATGCACCTGCTGTAACTCCGCCATCATGCTCTTCACCCACTGCGCCGAACGAAAAGGGGCGGGGAATAGACTAGAAAGAACGTCAGGGGCGGGCGGAGTTACATGCATGCGCAGTGTGTATAAAGCATAACACGCGTGCGTATTACGTACGATCTGTGAGCGGAGGAAGGAGCATTGGACGCGCCGATCATAAGAACGAAGGTAAGAGACAAACTTGTGCCTATACTGCTTCTAGATTGAGGCCTATATTGTAACAAGATTAGGAGAGTTTTGTCTGACATTAGGCTTTGTCTTGTGTTGTGTCTTGCAGTGAACATGGATATCTTAATGAAAGACAATGACTTCATGTCAGTATTCGTAGAGATGCTAAGTGAGCTGCCCTGTCTGTGGGAGATTACCAACCCCCATTTCAAGAACCAAACAAAGAGGAAGGCAGCACTGGAGCAATTGTGTGAAATTGTGAAGCAGGTGATCCCCACGGCAGACATCACCTATTTAAAGATTTTCATTGGTGGCCTGATGAGTACATATCTGAGGGAGCGCAAGAAAGTCCTGGATTCACAGAGATCCGGAGCAGCAGATGACATCTATGTCCCCAGGATGTTGTACTACGACAGGCTGCACTTTCTGGCAGGCCAGACTGAACCCAGGCCATTCCTCTCAAGTCTTCCTTCCACGCTTCCTTCCCCCCGGCTGAGGCTTCTGATGCCCAACCTGGGCCTTCCAGGCCACATGTGGAGGAGCCCAGATTGAGCCAGGTATAGCATTCCTCTAAATATTTCTGCTTGTCCAATCAATGATGTTAACTAGATGTTAGTTGGGAGTACTAATTTAGGATTGTGATTGATGATGCAAAACATTACAACTATGTCCCTTTTTCATACACAGGGCAGTCTCAGCCAGGAGGTGGCCGGGCCGAGCCGGCTGGCTGATATCAAGGTCCCTCCACCCCCCCTGAAAACAGAAAGTGGCAGTAGGAGAAGTACCCTAGAGGAGGCTGCTATAGCATTCTTTTGGAGGGCTACAGAGGTCCTGGGAGCACCCCACACCATGCAGGAGAACATTGCTGCCTTCATAGCCTATAAAATGCAGAGGATGGAGGAGGGCCAAAAAGTCTTGTGTGAGGCCCTCATATCGGAGGCTCTGGAGAAAGGTATGAGGGGCCAAATTACACCTCACACACATCTTTGGGATGGTCCTCCTCCTCCTCCTGCAGGTCCTCCTCCTCCTCCTCCCTCTCCTCCAGGTCCTCCCAGTCCTCCTCCAGGTCCCCCCAGTCCTCCTCCAGGTCCCCCCAGCCCTCCTCCTCCTCCAGGTCCTACTCCTCCTCCTGCCACATCTCCAACTGCACAGCCACAGCCCGGAAGGAAGCGTGGAAGGAAGACCAGACAGTGATGACCCTGGGTTCAGTCTGGTCGGCCAAAAGATGCAGCCTCTTGTGGTACCACAGCCTGGGGACACAGATGTCATCTGCTGCTATCCGGATCTCTGCGAATTCTGGACCAGACTGGCCTCCCTTACATATGGACTCCTCAGGCCACCAATTTTGATGTTGAAGAATTGATGTCTGCCGTTGGGGTCCCAGGCTTCGCTAATTTCTCCTGTTGATCCAGTGTTGCCTTCCTCTTTGTTTGGTTCTGATCCCTTAATAAAGGATTTTTGTTTTGAATTATACTCTCCTATGTGTTTTACTTCAAAAAGGACAGTTGGTTTGTGAGGATTCAGGTACATTTAAAATATACAATGTGAAATGAACAAGGGACACCAACAACAAACAATCTCCTTGAGATTAAATAATAAAAGATATCAATGGTGTTGGGGTAACTTGACACACAAAACACACACAAAAATATTCGGGAGTAAAAATAAAAATAACATTGAACAAAGATCAGCCTTGGCAAAAATCCAAACATTAAAGAAAAAAAAGGCTGAAAATCCAAAGAATAAAAAATAAAAAAAATATAAAACTGTCAGATTTGACAACTAATAACAATATATTCAGGGAATCCCACTAAAAAAACACAAATAAAAGTTTGTGAGAAGTGTGTGTGACTATGAGCAGCAAAACGACTTAATTCTTGTCACATTATAAAGAAGAAGAGAGTGCGCTGTATTAAACCATTTTGAACATTGCAGCGTGACGAAAGTGCTGTATCCATTGCAAACGCTAAGTTTACCAGAACGAGCTGTCCCGTGTCGGAATTTCTTCTGAGCATGCGTGGCACTTTGTGCGTCGGAACAGGCCACACACGGTCGGAATTGACGCGATCAGATTTTGTTGTCGGAAAATTTTATCTCCTGCTCTCCAACTTTGTGTGTCGGAAAATCCGATGGAAAATGTCCGATGGCGCCCACACACGGTCGGAATTTCCGACAACACGCTCCGATCAGACATTGTCCATCGGAAAATCCGACCGTGTGTACGGGGCATTACTGTTGCATTGGAGTGTGTTGGGACACATTGAGCCTCGGCACCTGTGAGTGGACCTGGTGTATGGATTGAGTTGTCCCTGCAGAGAGCGCTGTTACCTTTCTTCTTTTACACAGTGATTGCATCATCGTGGTTATATGGGACATTCCGATCATTCTTATATAGTTCTTCTGTGAATTCTTGCCATCTCTTCCTTATCTTCTCTTCTCTACATCCATTCAAAGTCCATGATTTATAATGTTTGTCTGAGCTGTCAGAAATCTGAAGTTACACTCCACATAGCTCAGGGAGGAGAGCGCTGAGAGCTGATTGGAGGAAAGAGAAGCATCCATCTTCACACAGCACACAGAAACAGAGCTGAGGCTGTCAATCTGCCAAAGGTCCCTCCCCTGTCACCTTTTTTTTCTTGGTGTCAGAAAAACTTGTCAGAAATGATGCATGTTGATGGCAGAAGAATGAGGTAGCAGACAGAAATGACACTTAAGGGTTGATTCACTAAACCTGGGGAGTGCAAAGCCTGGTGCAGCTCTGCATGGTAGCCAATCAACTTCTAAGTTCAGCTTTTACAATTAAGCTTTGACAAAAAAACTAGAAGCTAGTTGGTTTCTATGCAGAGCTGCACCAGTTTTAGTACATCAACCCCTTGATGCTCTTTTTA
Organism: Aquarana catesbeiana; assembly: GCF_042186555.1. Taxonomy (NCBI): domain Eukaryota; kingdom Metazoa; phylum Chordata; class Amphibia; order Anura; family Ranidae; genus Aquarana; species Aquarana catesbeiana. Next base: position 704,022,513 of record NC_133324.1, on the reverse strand, counting down.
AAGTACACACTTTAGAGGGATATGCTTTGTTCATATTTCATGTCTGAGGTTACAACCACTTTAACCACTAGCCGACCAGTGCACGACGATGTACATTGGCACAATGGCACAGCATGGGCAAATGGGCGTACAGGTACGTCCCCTTTAAATTTCTGCATTGTGGGTGCACGCCGCTGCATGCTCCATGTTTGTGCCCACGGGTCCCATGGACTCGATGTCCGCCGGGGGCCCGCAATCTTTGTAAACAAGGCATTTCCCTGTTCTGCCTAGTGACATGACAGGGATCTACTGCTCCCTGTCATCGGGAGCAGTGATCGCTGTCATTTAAGTGGAAGCCCATCCCCCCACAGTTAGAACACCTCCCTAGGACACACTAAACCCCTTGATCACCCCCTAGTGTTTAACCCCTTCCCTGCCATTGTTATTTACACAGTAATCAGTGCATTTTATAGCACTGATCGCTGTATAAATGACAATGGTTCCAAAATGGTGTCAAAAGTGTCAAAATATGAATAATAACTGACACCCATTACTCATGGCGCTTGCATGACTCCCTGCTGGCAGACACTATCACACGACAAGAAATGTTATCTGCCATTCAGGAGTACTTTACCCTAAATGCTACCCCAGAAATATCCCCTAGCACTCTATGCGTGGCTCACAGGGCAGTGCTGAGGGACCGTCTCATTAGTATAACCTCAAGAAAAAACAAGGAACGCTGGCAACAAATCTATGCATTGACCTTAGAACTAGAAAAATTACATAAAATACAAATAGGGAATCCAACACTCTCAAACGCTTGATTGGTAGCCCAGAAGAGGCTGGAGTTGGATACCCTCTTATCCACTAAAACAGAAAAAGCCCTCCGTTGGTCCAAAGCCAAATTCCTTCTCCATAGCAACTCAGCGTCCTCTATGTTCACCCGTAAACTGAATCAGACTATACACCCCCCTCATCTATATAAACTCCACGATGACTCATATAGTCACATACTCTAAAGAAGTCCTGACTATTTTTGAACATTTCTACTCCAACCTACTTTCCCACCCACCCTCCTACCCCTCCCAAACCTCACATGACTGGCTATCCTCCCTTCCTCTACCTTCTTTAACTTCCTCCCAAGTTGAACCCCTTAATGCACCCTTTACAGAAGAAGAGCTACTTACTGTAATTAAATCCCTGAAACATTCAGTCGCCCCAGGTCCTGATGGATTCACAGCCAGTTATTACAAACACTATGCCTCGGTCTTGATCCCACGATTGACCTCTATGTTCAATAACATACTTAAAGGAGACCACTTCCCAAATGAAATTACCTTAGCTAACATGTCCTTGTTACCCAAACCCCTTAAGGACCACTCACTCCGCAGAACTACAGACCGATATCGGTCATTAACAACGACCTTAAATTTTTTTGTCACGCCCTGACAGACTAGCCAACATTATTGAGACTCTGACCTCTCCTGACCAATCGGGATTTATACCCAATAGACTTATCACGGACAACATTCGCCTAACCCTGAATGTGCTTCAAGATGCTACTCTACACCGAAAACAAACCCTCCTCTTGAGCCTTGACATCAATAAGGCCTTTGATAGTGTTCTTTGGCCTTATTTGTTTTCAGTCCTAAAACAGGTGGGCTTTAGGGATGAATTTTTAAGGGGTGTTCAGGCCCTATATAACCATCCTAAAACAACAGTTAAATTACCAGGATGTAATTCTGACTTTTTCACACTGGGCAGAGGCAGGGATGCCCCCTATCTCCTTTATTATTCGCCCTAGCACTAGAACCCCTGGTAATCACCATTAAACAACACCCAGACATATCTGGATATCGCCTGGAATCTTCCCATTTTAAACTTTGTATGTATGTAGATGATATCATGCTCTTTTTGACCCAACCTTAAATCTCCCTTCCCAACCTATTCACTGTTTTGAATAAATTTGCATCCATCTCCGAACTTACTGTAAACATATCAAAATCCACAGCGCTTCCCATTAATTTATCCTCTGCCCAGTGTGAGACAATCCGAAGATCCTTCCCTTTCCAATGGTCTAGTGACAAAATCCTGTATCTTGGCATCTACATCACCCCTCAATTCTCGTCCATTTTTGCGGCAAATTATCCAGCATGTGTGTCCAGACTACGGAGTCTCTTTAACCACTTGCTTACTGGGCACTTAAACCCCCCTCCTGCCCAGACCAATTTTCAGCTTTCAGCGCTGACGCATTTTGAATGAGAATTGCGCGGTCATACAACACTGTACCCAAATGAAATTTTTATCATTTTTTTCCCACAAATAGAGCTTTCTTTTGGTGGTATTTAATCACAGCTGGGGTTTTTATTTTTTGCTAAACAAACAAAAAAAGATGGACATTTTTGAAAAAAAAAATCATGTTTAATAGTTTGTTATAAAATTTTGCAAACAGGTAATTTTTCTCCTTCATTGATATGCGCTGATGAGGCGGCACTGGTGGGCACTGATAGGCTGCACTGATGGGCATGGATAGGCACAGATAAGGCGGCACTGATGGGCACAGTTATGGCAGCACTGATAGGCACAGTTAAGGCAGCACTGATGGGGACAGATAAGGCAGTACTGATGGGCACAGATAAGGCGGCACTGATGGCCACTGATGGGTGGCGCTGATGGGTGGCACTGATGGGTGGCACGGATGGGTGGCACTGATGGGCACTGATAGGTACCACTGATGGGGGGGGCACTGATGGGTGGCACTCATGGGTGGCACTGATGGGCAGTGATGGGCGGCACTGATGGGCACTTATGGGCACTGGTAGGTGACACTGATGGGCACTGATAGGTGGCACTGATGTGCAGCACTGTTGTTGCACTGATGTGGGCACTGATGGGTGGCACTGATGGGTGGCACTGTGGGCACTGATGGGTGTAACTGTGGGCACTGATGGATGGCACTGATTGATGGCACTGTGGGCACTGATGGGTGACACTGGTGGGCACTGGTAGGCAGCATTGCTGCCTATTGCTGTGTCACTGGCAGGGGCAGATGATTGCCATGATCGGGACTGATGTCCTGATCACGGCCACCGGTGATCGTTTTTTTTTTTTCCTCCTCACGCTGTCAGCGCGAGGAGGAAAAATAGCCGATTACCGGCTCTGTTGATCTCACATGATCAGCTGTCATTGGCTGGCAGCTGATCATGTGGAAGGGGTCGGGACTGACCCCTTACTCTGATCTGTGATCAGGCGAGTCTCATAGACTCGCTGATCACCAAGCGCGCCACGCCCTGCAGGGGGCGTGCAGGCCGCTCGTGCACGGGTGGACGTCAATAGACGTAGTCCCGGCAATGTAGATCCGCGCTGTTGCCGTCATTTGGCAATGGCCCGGATCTGAAGTGGTTAAAAATTGGAGTTCATATCATATATCATTTCTAGGGAGAGTCATGGCAGTCAAAATGACCCTACTACCAAAACTTTTATACCTTTTCAGATCCCTCCCAATCATGATCCCTAAAACTTTCATTGATAAACTACAACAGGATATCAATAGATTTATCTGGTAGAACAGACGACCCAGATTATGCAGACACATTCTATATAAATCTCAATCCTCTGGCTGCTTGGGTCTGCCTAATCTATGTTTTTACTTCTTAGCTGCCCGTTTTTCCCAGATAGCTCAATGGAACATTCCAGATTCGAGAGTGCTCTGGGTCGAATCCACCTCTGTCAGACCATTCTGCCTTTCGTACATACTATGGTCCCCCTCCTATTCCACACACAAGCTTACGACCCTTAACTCCATAGATTCCCAATCACTCTCAGGCACAGATATAAAGGTAGACTTGGACTAATTTTAACTGCGCCCCCAGGATCTTCCTTCCTTGGAGATCCACTATTTGCCATAGCATTTAATCACTCCGACAGTTTTGCATGGTGGAAATTTAAGTCCCTGGTCACTTTGGCTGCTCTTCAGCTTGGAGATACATTCGCTATATTCGATCTCCTTCGCGCACAACAACAAATTCCACTTCGGGAACACTATCATTTTATACAAATAAGACACTTTTATACCTCCCATCATAGTCTCACTCCCTCTTCCTCCCCTACACCCTTCGAACAGATCTGCCATGACTTTCCCAGAGGCAAAGGCCTCATTTCAACGCTCTATAAGACAGCGTTGGCATCATATTTTTCAGATGAGCTTCCATATCAAAGTAAATGGGAGACTGATTGTAATGTAAAATTTACTCCGGAGGATTGGGGTACCATGCTACAAAACCTGTGTAAGGCCACTAAGTCTCTGGCAGTTAGAGAAACGGCCTATAAAGTTTTGACCAGATGGTATTACACTCCTTCAAGACTCCAGATGATGTTCACAGGAACATCTGGGCTGTGCTTTAGGGGTTGTCAACCTCCAGGCACATTTAGACACATCTTTTGGGATTGTGGACTTCTGTCTCCAGTATGGAAGGGAGTAACTGCTGTTGCTTCTGCAATAGCTGGAACTCCTTTGCAGCTTACAATCTCAATGGGCTTACTCAGAGCGACAATCCCAGGTATCCTCCGCAAAGAGGAATGTCTTATACATACTATATGTATATCAACTTTGTGGGCTATTGCTCTCCACTGGAAGACCCCCATAGTGCCCCTTCCCTCCATCCGAGACCGGGTGGATATAGTTATGATAATGGAGAGGATTTTGTATACCCTACAAGATAAAATGCACCTATTTGAACGTAGATGGGGAGCCTGGAAAACCCATAGACATATATTGGTAGTACAGGACTAAATACCATTCAATGTTGTTAAATATTTTAACTGACAATACCTTCAGGTATACCTTTTTAATGCTTCTTATTCCGTATGCTTTGAAATTATTCCTAAATTCTATTGTTGATGACGTGTTTGATGTCAATTTTATGATGAATATTGTCAAATGACTGTATGTTTTTTTTTTTTTACTCTGCTAAATAAAAACGTTTGTAAACAAAAAAAAATGAATAATAAAAATGCTATAAATCAATCCCCTATTTTGTAGACGCTATAACTTTGCCGCAAACCAATCAATATATGCTTATTGCGATTTTTTTTTACCAAAAATATGTAGAAGAATACATATTGGCCTAAACTGAGGAAAAAATAATTTTTTTATATATTTTTAGGCATATTTATTATAGCAAAAAGTTAAAAAAAATTGCTTTTTTTTTCAAAATTATTGCTCTTTTTTTGTTTAAAGCGCAAAAAATAAAAAACACGGAGGTGATAAAATACCACCAACATAAAGCTCTATTTGTGGGAAAAAAAGGACGTCAATTTTGTTTGGGTGCAACGTTGCATGACCGCGCAATTGTCAGTTAAAGTGACACAGTGCCGTATCGCAAAAAGTGCTCTGGTCAGGAAGGGGGTAAATCCTTCCGGGGCAGAAGTGGTTAAGAAAAGAGGGTCTATTTATCTATATCTATACTATTAGATTATTTCAAAGCTCCCCTTCAGCAATGGCACTTTTCAACTGATCGTAGTGATAGTATAACTAATAACTGATAGTAGTTTTAAAAGGAAGCCAAATACCAGAATTACTCTGAATTGACCTGTAGACCTGAGTTAACATCAAATTGCTAACAAATATCTGACAGGATCCTGGAGGATTGTCTGCAGATAAAAGTAGACAATTATCACTTCATAAGCTATCAACAGAGTCCCCCAGAGCTGGGGACAGCAAACTCAGAAGAAAAAGGAGAGGTGGGGCTCCATACTATCTGCAATCATTTAACGTCTCCTTAGATCAGACAGTATATGTTTCATCTATTACATGATATAAAATATTAGTGATAGGGAAAGGTGAGCTATCAGCTATGAGCTGCATACTGATGCAAAATGATAAGTTATTGCTTTATACAACATCATAGGGACTAAAATAAGGTATTAGGGACATTGTTCATGGCAACCAAGTTTTGTTTGGACGTGTTGAAATCAGAATGCTATCCTGGTGTCATAAATTATAACTTTGATCCAGCCATCAGAACCATCTGGTCCATATAACTGTAATAACCACTTCCGGGGCAAAGAACTTTCCTTACAGCCAGCATAGTTCCTCCTCCAAAGGTGACTGACCAAGAGGAAAGAGTCCACCCCACATCACTCTATATATTAGACAGCTTGAAAACTAGTAATTTCTACAGTTTACTTCCGTCAACAGGATAAAAATGAGACTGCCAAAATGGTAGTTTATTTCAATTTGTATCCCTTTTTTATTTTGTAACAATTAGCTAATATTTGTGTATGACATTTTTTTTCTTGCCTTTTTGTATTTTTTACTGCTGTACATTCTGTTCATTTTTCATATTTGTGAGATTGCATTGTTGGCTGAGAGAGAACAAGACAGTCAATCTGATTGCATTCAGATTACTATCAATGTGCAGAAGCTGTTGTATCTGTCATAGGCATTAAGCAAGGACAGATCTCATTGCCACCAACAGGGATCTCTCTTTCTCTCTCTCTCTGTCTATGGTTGCCTAGCAGACCAGCCAGCTGACATACAGAAGGTGGTGGCAAGCTATCTTGTTCTTGCATCTGATGAAGGTATGTGGGGGCAGTAGGAAAGATGAACATGTGCAAGTCTTCCAGCTCACAGGACTTAGGGAATCTCAGAAATGTCGCCTAGCTGCTACACAACCCTTTGGCTTTCATTTGTGTGTAAACTGTCTTAGTGCTGGCATTGATTCCATCAAAATTATTATGGAATTTATTGTAACTTGGGAAAGTCAGTAAAAGTGCATATTTATTTAATCACTATCAGATTGTCCTTAATATTTTTATATTGTTTTTTTTCTGATCTACAGATCTACAGAAAATTGTGCAATTTTCACATTCAAACAATCAGAATTCATGATTTACATAATTGTGTGCAGATTGGACTAATCTGCATGCAAATATTAAAAAAAAGGCTGAATATTTAGGATAGCTGATTCACCAATTTTTCAAACTCAATTGCTCATTACAATCTGCATCCAAAAATAATTTGCTAACATCTGTTTTTCTGCTATATAAAGAAAACTTTCTAAATTTTCATTCACATGTCTAATAAATTGTTTTTCAATAGAAAGTGGTCTAGATGAAGTATTGTAATACATTCAACAAAAGCTTTGAAGTACTGTCTATAAAATTGTGTGCTGGAAGACACAGTAAAAGAATACAAATCACGGAAGATCTTTGTGAGGTTTTGTACAACAAGAGCAACTATTTCCTTTTCTATTACAAAGTAAACACTTCTTTGGGGATTTAATGACTGCCTAACTATTAAAGTTAAAAGTTTGGCAGTTACATTGTAAAAATAAATGATTGTACTGTTTGAAACTGTCAGGGCTGGGCTCAGCCCTTCCTTCTCAAAGCTGGCTGCTCAGCTGTCTGCTAATTGCCAGCTCCTTTCTCTCTACATTGACTCACCTGTTGATGATATCCTGCTCATCAGTCCTGCCTGGCAAACCCTCTATGGGAGATGCAAAAACCTGTTGTCTTGAGTTACTCAGAGTTTGTGGCTTCTTTTAAAAGGGTATTTGATGTTCCCGCATGCTCTGCTTCTGCTGCCAAGTGCCCCATGTCCATCAGAGTACGAGAGCTGTCGCAGATTACGCCATTGAATTCTGAACTCTGGCAGCAGAGATTGCTAGGAACAATGAGGTCCTTGTGACTGTTTGTTCTCATGGTCTCTCGGATACCATCAAGGATGAGATAGCAGCCCGAGATATACCCACTGATCTGGAGTAGTTGATCACATTTGCCATCCTCATTGACTCCAGACACAGAAAAAGACTTCCTTTTAAGGAGTGCTTGTGGACGCCTCCTGTACATTTGTCTCTGAGCTTTGCAGTCCCATGCCGACTGGTCCTGAGTGAATCTGTGAAGATGAACCTATGCACTCAGATTTCACGTGTCTCTCTGTGAATGAGAGCCCCCCTAGGAGGAGGGAGAGATTGTGCCTTTATTGTGGCCAGGAATGTCACTTTTTGAAGTATTGTCCTACCTGTCTAGGGAACACTCGAACCTTGAGGCCCTGTCACGGACAGACCTTAGGTGACGTTGTTTCGTCCCCAGTTATCCAGAAGGATAAGCCCCTGGTTTCAGTTACCCTTTCTTGGGTTGAGTCGTTCGTCAAGATACAGGCTCTAATCGACTCTGGGGCTGCAGGCCTGTTCATTGATGCTGCCTTTGTATTGAAGCACTCGATTTTGCTGCAGCTGCGTGACACTCCACTTGTCATTGAGGCTCTTGACGGGAGACCTCTACAGCCTGCCCATGTGACTCATGAGACTGAGACTGTTCCATTGTTCATGGATGCAGGGGCTCTTCACCATGAGATAATCCAATTCCAAGTTATTTTCCTCCACTTCCAAGATGGAATTGGTTCTGGTTCCTGTGACTCCTCCTGATCGTATTCAGGCTACGGTTCGCACCAGTCTCACTTCTCCTTTAGGTGACAAAATTCTTGCCACTCAGGTCCATGCTCCTCCTGAGAAACCTTGTGACTGCTGCTTTGTCCCAGAGAGTCTCCTTAGTGCCATGCTCCAAACTTACCATTCTCCCAAGGCTGCTGGCCACCCTGGGAAGAATCAACTCTTTTGGGCCATTTTCCAACAATTCTGGTGGCCTACTCTATGTGCTGATGTAACCATCTTTGTAGCTGCCTGTTCTGTGTGTGCTCAGAGTAAGACTCCATGACACCTTCCAGTGGGCCTCCTACAACCCATACTCAGTGGAGAGAGGACCTGGACCCACCTGTCTATGGATTTCATTGTGGAGTTACCCAACTCCCAGGGCAACACAGTTATCCTTATGATGGTTGACCGGTTCTCAAAAATGTCCCATTGTATTCCTCTTAAGAAGTTGCCCACTTCTAAGCAACTGGCTTTGATTTTTGCTCAGGAGATCTTTCACTTACATGGACTACCCAAGGTGATTGTCTCGGACAGGGGTAGTCAGTTTGTGTCCCAGTTCTGGTGAGCCTTTTGTGCACAGTTGGGAATTCTGCTTGCTTTCTCCTCTGCGTATCACCCACAGTCTAATGGAGCTGCAGAACGAGCCAATCAGTCCTTGGAGCAATTACTATGTTGCTATATTTCTGACCATCATAACAACTGGTCAGACCTGTTACCGTGGGCAGAGTTTGCTCACAATAGTGCCTTGAATTCTGCTTCCCGATTGTCCCCGTTTATGGCGAACTATGGTTTCCAACCTTCCATGTTGCCTGACTTGTTTGCTCTGCAGAGTATTTCTGCATTAGAGGAGCATCTCTGTGGTCTTCATTCCACTTGGGCACAAGTCCAGGAGGCTTTGCGACATGCTAATGATAGGTACAGACTCCATGCTGACCGCAGACCCCTGCCTGCCCCTTCCTATCTGGTTGGGGACAGGATCTGGCTGTCATCTCGCAACCTCCGACTTCATGTTCCCTCTCTGATGTTTGAACCTCAGTTTATTGGGCCTTTCTGTATTCTTTGCAGGATTAACCCAGTGGCTTATGCATTAGACCTTCCTTCTAATATGCGTATCTCGAATGTATTTCATGTCTCCTTATTAAAACCTTTGGTCTGCAACCGCTTTACATACTTGGTGCCTCATCCTCAACCTGTATAGGTTGGGAACCATGAGGAGTATGAAGTACAATCCATTGTTGACTCCCATAGGTTCCATGGGCGCATACAGTACCTGGTGCATTGGAAAGGGTACAGTCAGGAGGAATGCTCTTTGGTCTCATTGTCAGACGTACATGCCCCTGTCGTCCTCCGTGATTTCCATAAACGTTTTCCCCTCAAGCCTGGTGATCCTCCGAGGAAGAAGGTGGTCATTGAGGAGGGGGTACTGTCAGGGCTGGGCTCAGCCCTTCCTTCTCAAAGCCGGCCGCTCAGCTGTAGGCTAATTGCCAGCTCGTATCTCTCCACAGTGACTCTCCTGTTGATGATATCCTGCTTGTCAGTCCTGCCTACTTAAGCTGTCCAGCCCAGATGATATCAGCATTTGCCTTGGTCACATCTCTAGAGACACTCTCCTGTGTTCCTGTAAAAGACTTGCTTGGCTGACATTCCTTCTGGCTCCAGATCCTGCTTGCTGTCCTACTATGCTCATCTCTGGCTCCCTATCCGTTCTGGTCCCTGAACTCTGGCTATGTTTTGACTACGTTCACGCCGTTTACCTTTTTTATTATTGTTATTAAACAAGTGTGATTTAACTGTATTTCTGTCTCAGTCTGATTCATGGTTTCTGACAGAAACACATACAATGAACAGAACGCTTCTTAAATAACAAAGGACATTCCGTATGTTGACTGTAAAATGCATTAGTTATTGTAGATTAAAACTGAGATAGGGTAAAGTTGAATTTGACAATGCTTTAAAGGCTAGAGTTGTGCTGGTGAATAAATCTCTTTGTTACTAAGGGCTGCCATACATGGATCGAAATTCAGCCACCTCAGTAGGGACCAGCTGAATTTTGATCCATGTACGGGCAAGATGGTTGTACAACCATCTTGTTGGGTTTTTTCTGAACAATCTATAGCGGGCAGCGCTGATCATTGTAGTCTGACAGTGAGGAAATCTCCCTGCTGTCAGAATGCAATGACTCAGCGGAAGTGATTCCCCCATTCACCTCAAATATGTGGATGGGGAAATCGGATACATTTTTTGCTTTCAACCTGCTAGTTGAACGTAAAAAAATATTAATGTATAACCAGCCTAACTTAATGCATTTAAAACACAGAAATATACATATTGCATTCTAATTTGAGGGATATGTGTCAAAGCAGTATGTAAAGCAATAGAAATTGCATCCTCTGTCCCCTTGCACAAGAGACCAGCTGATGCTTATCCACATCAAAAGGAATGATTGTCCTAAGATATGATAATAATACAGGCCTCTCAAAACACTTAATAATGATAGGAGTTAAGCTTGGTACACAAACAACATTTTTATTTGTTCAACCCAGCGGGCTGAATGAGAAAAAACGGAGAGATTGTTGTACTGTGCAGCAATATCTCCCACTGTGCAGCAATATCTAACACTGTGTTCAGACAGGGTGACTCCCCCCCTCACCAGAGCGCACAAATCAGTGATCGCAGCCATTGGCTGCAACCTCTGATCAGATGCTGGTTTTCCAGCATACACCTTTGATAAAAACTAGTCCTTAGACCGGCTTCTGCCGGAAGGACAGCTGTATGCATGGTCTGCATGTCTATCCTAACTGGAACAATCATAAATGTTAAATTTAGAGCAAAACTAAAGTCTAACATAAGAAAAAACAACATATGCATAGGCAAGCTTCTTGCTCAAGACAGCTGATCTTGTTGGTATGCTTTGAAGATTTCATAGAAACCAAGCAAATTAAATTAAGAAAGTGCCATATTCTCCCAGAGGCCAAAGGACAGTTAGGAACACTGAAGCCAAAAAGAAGGCATCACTCTGTGGGTAAAGATGATACAATATATAGCACACAATAAGTATGATTGAGACTGAATTGATTTATAATAAGTTAAATGCTATACCTATTTATATATATATATATATATATTTATATAGAGACAATGCATCCTACCTGTGCAAAATAGGGACAGGCTGATGATATAAAGGTGATTTAAAGATATGTTGATGGTATGTGTTGGAAGAGGAATAAATGCATGTCAGGAAGATCCTGCCAGTAATCGGTGCCCCAGGCTCACTGGTGCGCATTTGCGAGTGCCACTGTGCACACGGCACGTGCACGTGCATCCCTGTTGGCGCCAAGCGGGCTATTTAAGTCTGTCTGTCACTTCCAGTCCCCGCTGTCTGCTCTACAGCGTTCCTTGTGCTTTATCTAATCTGATCTGAGACTACCTGTTTAGACCCGGCTATCTGTTTGTGACCTACCCAGCTGTCTGCCTGCATCTGACCTCCGGTTTGCCTACGACTATTCTTCTGTTTGTTTCCTGGTACCTCCGCTCTTCGCCTGATACTTGACCACTGGCCTGCCTGATGATTCTTCTGCCTGACCCTCTGGTACCTCCTCTGCCTGCCTGATATCTGACCTGGCCTGCCTGACCTCTCTGTGCCTGCTGTTGTTCCTGGTTCCAGTCCAGCACTCCAGTCTTCAGTCTACTTGCCTGCTGTTGTTCCTGGTTCCAGTCCAGCACTCCAGTCTTCAGTCTACTTGCCTGCTGTCATTCCTGGTTCCAGTCCAGCACTCCAGTCTTAAGTCTACTTGCCTGCTGTTGTTCCTGGTTCCATTCCAGCACTCCGGTCTCCAGTCTACTTGCCTGCTGTCGTTTCTGGTTCCAGTCCAGCATTCCAGTCTCCAGTCTACTCTCCAGATCCAGTCTCCTGGCTCGTAGTGATTCCTGGACTTCTGAACTGACTGTTGATCCTGCCAGGCACTCATACCACTCCTTACTCCTGTGCCCTCTGTCTCCATTGCAGGGTGCATGAGGGGGAGCCGTAGGGAAGGCCTCTCTCTGCAGTTCAGGCTCAAAACTACCATATACTATGACAGCATAGCAGTAAATGAACCACTTAATATAAAAAATAATTATTAATATCCTAAATATTTAGGTTCACATCAATATTATTTAGTTTGTATTTAATTGTATTGATCCTATAATTATATTTGGGTAATATTGTGGTAATTCCAGATATAGAGCAGATAGCATATATTCCATGTATAATAATGAACTAGTTAACCACTTCCCGCCCGCCCTATAGCGGATTGATGTCCAGGAAGTGGTTCTGTTATCCTGACTGGGCGTCATATGACGTCTAGCAGGATAACATGCCGCCGTGCACCCCCGGGGGCGCGCATCGCAGCGATCGGTGGAGCGGTGTGTCAGCCTGACACACCGCTCCACCGATCTTGGTAAAGAGCCTCCAGCGGAGGCTCTTTACCACGTGATCAGCCGTGCCCAATCACAGCTGATCAGGCTGTCAATGGGAAGAGCCATTGATCGGCTTTTCCTTACTCGCGTCTCACAGACGCGAGTAGAGGAGAGCCGATCGGCGGTTCTCCTGACAGGGGGGTCTGTGCTGATTGTTTATCAGTGCAGCTCCCCCTCAGATCACCACACTGGACCACCAGGGATCGCCACTACGACCACCAGGGAAGGGGCAACATGTGGATGGCTAGGTATGTACCCCATGGCCATCCACATGTGACCAATGTGCCCAATCTTTGCCAATCAGTGCCCACAAATGGGCACTGATTGGCACCATTATGTTCCAGATCTGCCCAGCAATGCCCCCAATATGTTTGATCAGTGCCACCTGTCATTGCCCATCTGTACCATCTGTCATTGCCCATCGGTGCCACCTGTCAGTGCCCATCTGTGCCCATCAGTGCCCATCAGTGCCCACTTATCAGTGCCACACATCAGTGCCACCCATAAGTACCCATCAGTGCCACCCATATGTACCAATCAATGCCACCTACGAGTGCCCATCAGTGCTGCCTATAAGTGCCCATCAGTGCCACCTATGAGTGCCCATCAGTGCTGCATACCAGTGGCACCTATCAGTGCCACCTATCAGTGCCACCTATCAGTGCACATCATCAGTGCTACCTCATCAGTGCCACCTCATTGGTGCCACCTCATCGGTGCCCATCAGTGCCACCGTTTCAGTGCCCGTCAGTGCAGCCATATCAGTGCCCGTCATTGAAGGAGAAAACATACTTATTTACAAAAATTTTTACCAGAAACAAAGAAAAACTATTTTTTTTTCGAAATTTCGGTCTTTTTTTATTTGTGGGAACAAAATGATAAAAAATGTGTTTGGGTACAGTGATGGATGACCGCGCAATTGTCATTCAAATTGCGACAGCACTGAAAGCTGAACATTGGCCTGGGCAGGAAGGTGTCTAAGCACCTGGTATTGAAGTGGTTAAAGTACGTTGACATGCCCGTTTATGCTATGTGTACCATTGCCAAAAGTCTATCTTTATATTAGCATGTTAATAGTTCGTTAAAACAAGTTGTGAATCAATCTTAATATCGGCCTAACAGATACTCATTCAATTATTATCCTATAGGTAAGTATTAGGCAGGTGACATTATCAGTAAATAGGTTGTTCCACTTGCAGATATGCATAGGATGTATCTTGCATAGATACCACAGTTGAATGGAGACGTCCTGGCATCTAAACAAAAAGGTGGATTCTTCTTTTTGGCTTCAGCATTCCTAACTGTCCTCTGGCCTCTGGGGGAATCTGGCACTTTCTTAATTTCATTTGCTTGGTTTCTATGCAATCATCAAAGCATACCAACAAGATCAACTATTTTGAGCAAAAAGGTTTATGAAGACAAAGTCCTGTCTATATTTTTGATTGTTTTATGGAATGTCTTCATTGGTGACACCACTACAGTACATGTGAGTTTGCTAAAATACATGTAATGCAGAGATATTATATCTTACTATTGATCTTTATATTATAACATCTTTGACCTTTTGAAACCCCTATATTGTAGATGCATGATTGACGCTCTAACAAAACCCCTGAAGAAAGAGTTATCTAATACTCTGAAATGCGTTGGACGAACCTAGGGAGTGCCAAAGTGTAATCTTTGTGGTGATTTTGTACAGCTACTGTAATCATTCCAACATTTTATTGTTAAATAATAATTTGTTGTACTATGTTTAATAAATGATATATTTTTTTCAACAATTTATTACGTCAGTGCCCTTTAAAGTCCATTTAAAGGTCTTTCTTCTCATGAGACTCCCAGAAGAGGCTGGGAAGAAGATGCTGGGAATCCCTGGGGAGAACTCGCCAATGTAAGGGCATTGAAGGGGAGGTGTGTATTGCAGATTTTAGTCCGCCGTATAGAAATGGCATTCCTCCTTCTGCTATAAGCTCATGGTCACTTGCTGAACAAACCAACAGCTGTGACCAGAGGCTGACAAGCCACTGACCACAGCTATTTACTTGAAATGTGACCCCCCTGCTACTGCTGCTCTGTTCTGTGTGTCCCTTGCTTCCTACCACTTCAAATCCTCCAGCAACTTTGCTGTTCTTTAATGGCCCCCCTCCATTTTTATGTGACCACCCGGCACCAATCCCCCATAGCACCACCCTTTCTCCCAGCACTGACCTCTCCCACAGCATCAATCTCATGGGGCTGTCTTGCAGCTTCCAGATTCTCTTCCTCTCATCTCCTGCTGACTTTGGGGGATTTAACTATCCAAACATATATCTCCTGCTGCTCCAACCCCCCTCACTGCTCCCCCAGTGCCCCCCCTGCAGGGGCGAATGACTCTCCACTACCCCCTCTTCTATTGGCTGTCAGAGCCTACTGGGGAAGGAGATTGGTTCAGGATGGAGAGCAGGGAATTGGTAAACATGTCTGGAACACAGTAAGCAACCAGTATCAATCATTCCTGTGTTCATTCATCACCAAAGCATAGTAAACTATGTTAACAATGCTTCATTTTCTGTATGAACAGAAAGTCTTTGTACAGAGGTAGCCTGTTTATTCATCTGCAGCTTAGGCTGCAGAGAATGGGAATGAGGACTCTATGTCCTCAGTGCCTTTCCCTGTCTCAAAAAAGAGACATTTAAACTGATGTTTCACCAAAGACCCACCCCCAAAAATTAAAAAACATAGTAAGGTCTCGTTCACATGGTGCATACAACAGTGTAAACCCATGCGAGGCTGTGTTTACCCAGCATAGGAATGCAAATTTGTGCATCCACATGTAGGCAGTCCCATTGATGTCAATTGGAATGCAGCAGCTGCTCCCAATTTGAGATCCATGTGGGTGCAGGTGCATGTTCCTGAACTCCTGAACTCACACTGTCTGCATTCTGGGCTGCCTATTGGCACCTGCATGGATGTCAGATTGGGAGCAGTGTCTGAGCAGCTGCTGAGTATCAATTGACATGGATAGAACCACCTGCACGAGGATGTATTGAACACCTGTGCATCCCTGTATGGGTAAACACAGCCCTCACATGGGTCTACACTTTAGTATGCTTCACGTGAATGAAGCTTTTGTAGAAATTTTGTGGAAAATGTGGAAGTTATGTTGTGTTTATGTGAGCTAATAATGATTTTAGTGCATTTTTAGTGAAAATAGTTATTTGACAAACATTTGTGCAACTATTGTGGGCCCACAAAATCAATAGCACATTTTTTCTATCAATCATTTGGTTTTAAAAAATACATGGTTTGGGGAGACTTTTACCAGCTCTGAAAGCTGTAAGTGAAAAAATGATTACTTCCAGATTTTTAGACTGAATTGTTTATTTACAGTTTATTAAACCCTCGATTTTCACCATTTTCACAAAAAGGCACAATTTAAAATTTACAAATATTTGTTATTTATTAACTCAATACAGTTTTAACTTATATTGAGAAATGTAGGTGGAATTTTGTACATTTTGCTGTGTTTGTGTCTGCCAATAATGATTTTATTGTGTTTTTAGGGAAAATATTGTTTTGTAGAAAAATGTGCTCAAATATCACTGGGCATAAAAAAAAAATCAGTAGCACCTTCTTTTTATCTGCTGGTACCATGCATTCAGAAAATGTATGGTGTGATGGATCTTTAACAAACTCTGAAAGCTGTAAGTGAATAATAAAATGTAGGACACAGGGCCTGGCAGCAAAAGAGTTAATGGTCACTAAGCTTAAAATTCAATGTAATGTCTGATTAAATGGAAAAATTTAGCAGAAACTTTAAACTTTACATGAAAGTTAGTTTAGGAAAAAGCATATTAATGTCTATATGTCAAGTTATATTTACACAGTTGGGTCTATTTCTTTTTGTAATCTTCAGAAATTCACATGCAGAAAGCCATCACTTACGCTATGCATCCTACACATTTTGCTTTCTTGAACAGCTTTATGCTCCATGCTGTGGTCTTTTGAAAAGCATTGCATTGCTGAGCACCTGCTAGCCTATATATTTATTATAATTTAGGACACGGTGGGGTACTCAACATGTGTGCCTGTTCTGGACTTCTCATAGATGATTGATATCACAAAATGGCCCTTTCATAGCCAACAGTTCCTGGCAGTGGAACAATAGGATTTCATTTGGCTTCACAATCTTGTTATCAGCATTTGTGAATACTCTTTTCATGCCATATTAACAGTTCAATTGAAGTATTACAGAACAGGCATATAAAAAAATGGGGTTTACAAATTTAACCAGCAATTTCTCTCTTTTGAAAAGACTAATAGACAATTTTCCATTGAGCATTTTATTAACATTTTTTTTAATAAATGCCAAGTATAGTCTTTTTGAAGGATTTAATTAAAATAAATAATCTGTTGGAAAATGCAACAGAGAAGATGCTATGGAAATAATACACTGTGTAATGCAGTACTTCTGTAAACAGAATTAATTACAGAAAATGTTAGTTTACTTAGACTTAAATTTTCTTTTCTTTTTTATGTTATTTTAAAATGTATATAGTGTAAAAGAAAAACTTAAATTATCAGTGTGGTTAATTTACAAGGTTGCTGCAAAGGAAGATCAAATGTAGGAAATGTATGCCAAAAGTTGCAGTTCAGATCTGAATGATTATTACGCTCAAAACCAACACTTTTGAGCAGTGTAATATTAGCAAACATAGCAGTAGTAACTCAAGGCATGCTCCCATCTGCAAAACCCCACAAGCTAAAAATTCAGTTTCAGACAGAGATAGCAGTAAAAGGGTTAAAGTGTTTGTTCACAAAAGCTAAAGATCTGGCAAGCTAAAATGAGCTGGACTTTTTGGTTCTTGAATAATAATATCATTTAACAGACAAAACTGAATCAATAAGCTATTAATATTTCTGGCTAGTCTATCTCAGAGAGTAAATGGGAAGGGTTGGGGTGTTGGTTTCTATGTGAGAAGTGATCTAAAATTGAATAAGAAAGATGACATTATTGATGGAAAGTATAATGGTGCAAATTATTTTTGGGAAATTCTAGAACCCCCGATTTTAAAGAGTAGCTAAAAACGTAGCTAATAGCTGTACAGAGTGGAGAGTGGTAAAATACTTGACAGCAGTGCCAAAGATCTGTCATTTAACTGTTTGAGTACAACATGTAAACATCGGTGGGTATCGGGTGTGTGTTTATTTACTATTGAAAAGTTTTTGTTTGAATGATCACGTGTACTATGTGCCCCACCCATTCACATTAGGGGGCAATATTTGGGGGATCCTAGATTCAAATAAGCCCCCTGCTTGCAGACTGCCACAACCACCAGACCAGGGTTGTAGGCAAGAGGCCCTTGTCTTTATCAAAATGGGGAAAAGGTGCTTTGGCCTGGGGCCCCCTGGCAAGGTACCACCATTTTGAAGGTGTGTGGCTTGTTATGTTTTAGGCGAGAACCCCCCTTTTTTTGGCCAGTCAGGCTGCATTCTTGTATATGGGTCTGGTATGGTTTTTTTTTTTGTTTTTTGTATGGGGTTCCCCCTTAAAATCAAAACCAGACTTGAAGGGTCTAGTATGTTTTTTGGTGGACCACACACCATTTTTTCATGAAGCTTAGGGGGTGGGGGTGGGGCTATACCTTTTTTTTTACACTACCCCTTTGTTTACATTCTACTGAATGTGCCTGGAGGGGATGAGTCACTGGTTGTTAGGATACTGGGGATGCCAGTTCCTTAACAACCAGGTGCGCACTGGGGGATTCCAGTTCCCTAACAACCAGGTGATAGTAATACTACTACTAAACTTCCCTTTAGACTGCAGATGGAAACTTACTTGACTGAACACCCATTAGTTTAGCCACTCACACCAAAATCTCCATAGACTCTGCTGGTTCAATGTGTTCAGCCTATAGTGTTAAGCTATATCATTTATTGGTGAATGTTCTTCAAGTATTATGGCTGACTTTTCTTATGGCTATTTTTCTCTTAGGATTGTTAGGGAATGTTACATTGCTTGTTACATGCTTTCTTAGCAACCATTGACCATTGGGATAGTGGTGACATCATTGCCCAAATATGGCCATGTGTACATATTTAGGCAATTATGTTACTCATTTCATTCCCTGTGGTTTGCTTATGTAAGTGATTGGGCAGGTGACGTCAGTGGTTGGTAAGGATGCAGTGGGTGCAAATAGCCACTGCTTTCTTAGCAACCACTGACAGCTGGAAGCTGTCCTGTTCATCCATACTAAATGCCCAAATTTTTGGCAGATGAGCATCCAAAAAAGATATTCAGTGAATACTCAGTGTGTGGTTGTAAATGGGGTTCATTCTGAACAGAGATCACTGGCGGTGCACCAAAAGGCCCTCTACTAGATCTCATTGCATTTAATCTGTTTTTAAATTATACCAATAAAGATTTGGTGGGTAATAGGGATGGGCCGAACACCCCATGTTCGGTTCGCATCCAGAACATGCGAACAGGCAAAAAATATGTTTGAACACGCGAACACCGTTAAAGTCTATGGGACACGTACATGAAAAATCAAAAGTGCTAATTTTAAAGGTTAATATGCACGTTATTGTCATAAAAAGTGTTTGGGGACCCGGGTCCTGCCCCAGGGGACATGTACCAATGCAAAAAAAGAAGCGCATGTTTCCTGTGTTTATAACAGTCCGAGAGTAAAATGACATTTCTAAAGGAAAAAAAAGTAATTTAAAAGTATTATCGCTAGTGCCGGCTATAAATCAATTGTCGGTCCCAACAATACATATAGAAGTCATTGAAAGTCATTGAAAAATTAACAAAAAAGCATAGGGGTCCCCCAAAATGCCATTACCAGACTCTCAGGTCTGGTATGGATTTTAAGGGGAACTTTAATTTAAAAAAATGTAAAAAAAAAATGGCGTGGGGTTCCCCCAAAAATCCACACCAGACACTTATCCGAGCATGCAACCTGGCAGGACGCAGGAAAAGAGGGGGGGCAAGAGAGCACCCCCCCTCCTGAACCATACCAGGCCACATGCCCTCAACATGGGGAGGATGTCCCCATGTTGATGAAGACAAGGGCCTCATTCCCACAACCCTTGCCCGGTGGTTGTGGGGGTCTGTGGGCGGGGCTTATCGGAATCTGGAAGCCCGCTTTAACAAAGGGAACATCCAGATCCCGGCACCCCTATGTGAATTGGTAAGGGGTACATTGTACCCCTACCATTTCACAAAAAGAAAGTGTCAAAATGTTAAAAAACCACAGGAGACGGCTTGGGACAAGTCCTTTATTAAAAATTAAAAAATACAAAATAAAAAAGAGATTCCAGCGATGTAATCCAATAAATCCATGCTCCTACTCCAGCGATACAATGTGCCCCTTACCAATTCACATGGAGGGGCCAGGATCTGGGTGTCCCCTTTGTTAAAGGGGGATTCCAGATTCCGATAAGCCCCCCACCTGCAGACCCTCATAACCACCGGGCAAGGGTTGTGGGGATAAGGCCCTTGTCCCCATCAACATGGGGACATCCTCCCCATGTTGAGGGCATGTGGCCTGGTACGGTTCAGGAGAGGGGGGCTCTCTCATCCCCCCTCTTTTCCTGCGGCCTGCCAGGTTGTGTGCTCAGATAAGGGTCTGGTGTGGATTTTTGGGGGAACCCCAAGCCATTTTTTTTAAATTTTGGCGCAGAGTTCCCCTTAAAATCCATACCAGACCATCTGGTATGGATTTTTGGGGGGAACCCCACGCCATTTTTAAAAAAATTTTGGCGAGGAGTTCCCCTTAATACCCATACCAGACCTGAAGGGCCTGGTAATGGAATTTTGGGGGACCCCATGCATTTTTTTTTTCAATGACTTTCAATGACTTTTATGTGTATTGTCGGGACCGACAATTCATTAATAGCCGGCACTAGCGCTAGTATTTTTAAATTACTTTTTTTTCCTTTAGAAATGTAATTTTGCTCTCAGACTCTTATAAACACAGGAAACATGCGCTACTTTACAGGCATACTATAGACACCCCCCCAGGTACAAATTTAAAGGAATATTTCACTTTTATTGTTTCACTTTAAGCATTATTAAAATCACTGCTCCCAAAAAACTGACGTTTTTAAAACTTTTTTTTGCATTGATACATGTCCCCTGGGGCAGCACCTAGGTCCCCAAACACTTTTTATGAAATAACTTGCATATTACCCTTTAAAATTAGCACTTTAGATTTCTCCCATAGACTTTTAAAGGATGTTCCGCGGCTTTTCGAATTTGCCGCGAACACCCCAAATTGTTCGCTGTTCAGCGAACGGGCGAACAGCCAATGTTCAAGTCGAACTCATGTTTGATTCGAACAGATAGCCCATCCCTAGTGGGTAAGGTATGTCTTTTTGCTGATAACACAAAGGTGTGCAATAGGATTGATATTCATAGAGGTGTCACATGGAACACAAATTGACATTGCTGGAAGATTGTTAAAAGTAGTGAAAACCTCATTTCAGTGTTTCTAAATGTAAAATAATTCACCTAGGAAAAATTATACCCTACGGCGTACAGTTTAGCCAGAACTACAGAAGGAAAAGATTTGGTAGTATTAATTTCAGATTGTTGTTAAATGATCAAACAGTGTGGCCAAACAATGGGAAAAGTAAATGAAATTCTAGGGTGTATCACTAGAGTAAACCAACAAGAGGAAGGACATCTGGATTCTCCTATATAGATCTTTAGTGAGGCCTGTTTTGGAATACTGTGTTAAAGTATAGAAAGATAGAAGATAGAATAAGATAGAATAAAGATAGAATAAGGTTAGCGACATGCATCAAAAATGGTGAAAGCCTGGGGTTTTTTTTCCACATTAGCCATGGTTTTAGTGCTTAATTTCTTGACGTATATTTGCAATTATATTTCAATATTTCTTATGTTAAGATCTATAGGTATATCATTATATATACTTTAAGCATAACTCCACTTTTGTTGAGAAAAAAAACATTCCCCTCTGGGTGATTGATGTACATTGTAAGGATTATAACAATCTTTGTTGCAGATTCCTACCTTTTGTTACTCTGAAGAAATCCATGTGTGTTTGTCTGTGCCTCTGTACTAAGTGGTTCTAATGGGAGGGGTTTCATAATTAACTGACAGGTGTGCAGCTGCAGGGCACTAATGAGGACATCTGCTGGGCCTGCATTCCTTTAGACATGCTCCTATTGAAAGTATCGCTCCAAAAATGATATTTTTGTTGCAGGGGATGCCTACAATCTGACTTGTATCTTAGGCAGACTTCCAGGAAAAATGGTGAGCCAATCACACAAGCAGGAAATTATGTTTCCAGGGAATGGTCAGTACACACTCTGTGTACAGAACAACTCCAGGTAACCATATTGCAATGCATTCTCAGAAAATTACAGTGGCTGCAGATTGAAAAGGAAAAAGGTAATTTTTAATAACATTCAATCACAATATGATTAGTGTCGCAATTATATGTGCTATATTATTTTTTCTTTATTTGCTATTTTTTTCCCCACGAAAGTGGAGTTACCCTTTAAGGCTCTTATGAGCGCTACTGTATATTTTTTATGTTGTGAATTGTATTGGGTTTTTTCCCTTTTTATAATTTTTTATAAATTCCTATGATGAAAATTTCAATAAAGATACATTATTTAAAAAAGGGAAAAGCGAAAGGGGAGAAAAAAGAAACATGGGGACATAACCTCAAACTAGCCAGAGGAAAGTTCAAAACAAATCTTATTTTACTTGTTACCTAATACAACTTTGCTTGTATAATATATTGAATAAGTATTCTGATATATTTGGTAATATATTTAAAAAATCATCATCATCATCATTCCCACAGTATAAAGAATGCAATAAGAAATGTAAGGGGGTAATCAGGGCGGATAAGATAGAACACAAATGTCACATAGCGGAGGAGAGTAAGAAAAATCCCAAGAAATTCTTTAAGTACATAAATAGTAAAAGAGGCAGGACAGACCATAATGGCCCCATAAAGACTGATGAAGGTATAATGGCTACAAAGGATGGTGAGATGGCGAAGGTTTTGAATTCTTCTCTTCAGTCTTCACAAGGGAAAAGGGGGGCTTCAGTAACCAAATCTGCAATGTTTATACTCATGAGACGTCACAGGAAGCACCCTCATGGTTAACAGAGAATAAAATCAGAAACAGACTTGAAAAACTTAACATAAATAAGTCACCGGGACCAGGTGGCTTGCACCCAAGGGTCCTTAAGGCGCTCAGTCAAGTAATTGCCAGACTGCTGTTCCTAATTTTTGCGAACAGTCTACTGACTGGTATGGTACCAGCTGATTGGAGAAAAGCCAATGTAGCACCAATCTTTAAAAAAGTACCAAGATATATCCCTGGGAACTACTGACCAGTTATCCTAACATCAATAGTATGCAAGCTCTTGGAAGGGATGATAAGGGACTATATACAAGATTTTAGTCATGAAAACAGTATCATTAGCAGTAATCATCATGGATTCATGAAAAATTGTTCTCGCCAAACAAATCTATTAATCTTCTTTAAGGGTTGAGCTGCCACCCAGATGAAGGAAGGGTTGTGGATGTAGTTTCTGTCGGCATGGACCAAAGAGTGAGTACCTGGATTGAAAACTGGCTACAAGGGCAAGGTCAGAGGGTAGTAATAAATGGGGAGTACTCGGAATGGTCCAATGTGGAAAGTGGGGTCCCTCAGGGTTCTGTCCTGGGACCAATCCTATTTTATTTATTCATAAATGATCTGGAGGATGGGATAAACAGCTCAATCTCAGTATTTCTGGACAATACTAAGCTAAGCAGGGCAATAGCTTCTCCGCAGGATTTGGAAACCTTGCAAGAAGATCTGAACAAACTAATGGGGTGGACAGCTACATGGCAAATGAAGTTTAATGTAGAAAAATGTAAAATAATGCATTTAGGTGGCAAAAACATGAATGCAATCTACTCACTAGGGGGGGAACCTCTGGGGGAATCTAGGATGGAAAAGGACCTGGGGGTCATAGTAGATGATAGGCTCAGCAACGGTATGCAATGCCAAGCTGCTGCAAGCAAAGGCAATAGAATATTGGCATGCATTAAAAAGGGAATTAACTGCAGAGATAAAACGATAATGCTCTCACTCTACATGACTCTGTTCTGGCCATACCTGGAGTATGCCATCCAGTTCTGGGCTCCAGTCCTCAGGAAGGATGTGCTGGAAATTGAGCGCATACAGAGAAGGGCAACAAAGCTAATAAAGGGACTGGAGGATCTTAGTTATGAGTAAAGATTACAAGCACTGAACTTATTCTCTTTGGAGAAGAGACGCTTGAGAGTGGATATGATTTCAATGTACAAATGCCGTACTGGTGAACCCACAATAGGGATAGCGGTAAGAATGTGCAATTCTCTTACACAAGCAGTGGTTTCAGCAGGGAGCATAGATAATATCAAAAAAACGATTAGATAGGCACCTAAATGACCAAAACATACAGGAATATACAATGTAATATTGACATAAAAGCTCACACACAGGTTGGACTTGTGTCTTTTTTCAACCTTACCAACTATGTAACTATGTAACTATGTAACTATGTAACCTGTTTCTCAATTATACTGCCCTTATACTGATTCCCAATTGTTGTTACTGTGAATATTTCTACTTCAAAGACCTGGTCATTGTTTTTCCTTATCACATCTCACATGGGTTGCAAACATCAGCTTTATTTGAATCCTCCAATCAGGCTGTGCACAATATACATTTGCTAGGTTTAGTGACAAATTAGGGTGCATTATATTAGCTACTGTACAGAAAGGAGAGGGGGAATATACTTAAATGTTACCAAGCTGCAAGCTGTGCTCTCTCTTTATCCTAGGACACAAAAGCTCTCAGTATGACCATACCTGAAGCTGAGAGGTAATCAACTTCATACTTGTACTATACATTGCATTGTACAGTAAATATGCTTTTGTGTGTATTTGTAAATATCATATAATGTACATTGTGTTGTAAATATTGTTTAGGTTGTTATTTGTAAATATTTTGCAACCCTACCAATAAATGTATATTTCAGATTAAACTAGTTATTTTGTCTATGAATCCTCACATATAGCTTTTTTTATGTAAATACTCTTAGGGTCAATGCACACTAGCTTAAAAAAATGTCAATGCTCCTGGCAGAAAAAAAAAAATTTTGAGCATTTTTTTGTACTAGCATTTAGGCACGTTTAGACATGTTTAGGAGTGTTTAGACACATTAAGGCACATTTAGCATTTTTTTCTGCCAGAAAACTGCTCTCAAAAATGCAAAACAGACTTTTTTTTTGCCTCAAAAAATGCTGTGCTTAAAATATTCCTCTAAACATTCTAATGTGCATAGTAACATAGGATAACATTAACTGCTTCTACAGGCAAAATGCTAAACTCCTCCAGAAGCAGCATTTTTTTTTTTTTAAGCCAGTGTGCACGGACCCATATAGTGTTTAAAGTGTATTCACATATACACTTAACCTAATAAACCTAGTTAACATACTGAAAAAGTAGTTGGACTACAATTCCAGCAGAGATAGTGAGCCAATCAACATTAGGTGGATTCAAACATGCTTGGGACAAACATATGTATCTATACTTAGACCAAAAGTGAGTGCACCCCTCACATTTTTGTAAATATTTTATTCTATCTTTTCATGTGACAACATTGAAGAAATGACACTTTGCTACAATGTAAAGTAGTGACTGTACAGTTTGTATAACAGTGTAAATTTGCTGTCCCCTCAAAATAACTCAACACACAGCCATTAATGTCTAAACCACTGGCAATAAAAGTGGGTACACCCCTAAGTGAAAATGTCCAAACTGGGCCCAAAGTGTCAATATTTTGTGTGGCCACCATTATTTTCCAGCACTGCCTTAACCCCCTTGGGCATGGCGTTCAGCAGAGGTTCACAGTATGCCACTGGAGTCCTCTTCCACTCCTCCATGACGACATCACAGAGCTGGTGGATGTTAGAAACCTTGCGCTCCTCCACCTTCCATTTGAGGATGTCCCACGGATGCTCAATAGGGTTTAGATCTGGAGAAATGCTTGGCCAGTCCATCACCTTTATCCTCAGCTTCTTTAGCAAGGCAGTGGTTGTCTTGGAGGTGTGTTTAGGGTTGCTATCATGCTGGAATATTACCCTGCGGCCCAGTTTTCAAAGGGAGGGGATCATGCTCTGCTTCAGTATGTCACAATACATGTTGGCATTCATGGTTCCCTCAATGAACTGTAGCTCCCCAGTGTCGGCAGCACTCAGACCATGACACTCCCACCACCATGGTTGACTGAAGACAAGACACACTTGTCTTTGTACTCCTCATCTGGTTGCTGCCACACACGCTTGACAACATCTGAACCAAATAAGTTTATCTTGGTCTCATTAGACCACAGGACATGGTTCCAGTAATCCATGTCCTTAGTTTGCTTGTCTTCAGCAACCTCTGCAGCATTGCTGGCAGCACTCATACGTCTATTTCCCGAAGACAAGATCTGGATAGGACGCTGAGCACGTGCACCCAACTTCTTTGGTCGACCGTGGCGAGGCCTGTTCTGAGTGGAACCTGTCCTGTTAAACCGCTGTATGGTCTTGGCCACCATGCTGCAGTTCAGTTTCAGGGTCTTGGCAATCTTCTTATAGCCTAGGACATATTTATGTAGACCAACAATTCTTTTTTTCAGATCCACAGAGAGTTCTTTGCCATGAGGTGCCATGTTGAACTTCCAGTGAGTGAGTGAGAGTGATAACACCAAATTTAACACACCTGTTCCCCATTCACACGCGATACCTTGTAACACCAACGAGTTATAGGGATGAGCCGAACACCCCCCGGTTCGGTTCGCACCAGAACCCGCGAACGGACCGAAAGTTCGCACGAACGTTAGAACCCCATTGACGTCTATGGGACTCGAACGTTCGAAATCAAAAGTGCTCATTTTAAAGGCTAATTTGCATGGTATTGTCCTAAAAAGGGTTTGGGGACCCGGGTCCTACCCCAGGGGACATGTATCAATGCAAAAAAAACTTTTAAAAACGGCCGTTTTTTCGGGAGCAGTGATTTTAATGATGCTTAAAGTAAAAAAAAAAAAGTGAAATATTCCTTTAAATATCGTACCTGGGGGGTGTCTATAGTATGCCTGTAAAGTGACGCGTGTTTCCCATGTTTAGAACAGTCCCTGCACCAAATGTCATTTTTAAAGGAAAAAATCTCATTTAAAACTGCTTGCGGGTTTAATGTCATGTCGGGTCATGGCAATATGGATGAAAATCAGTGAGACAAACGGCATGGGTACCCCCCAGTCCATTACCAGTCCCTTTGGGTCTTGTATGGATATTAAGGGGAACCCCGCACCCAAATTAAAATAAGGAAAGGTGTGGGGCCACCAGGCCCTATATACTCTGAACAGCAGTATACAGGCGGTGCAAACAAGACAGGGACTGTAGGTTTGTTGTTAAGTAGAATCTGTTTGTAATTTTGAACATTTTTAACGTGTTTAGCTCCAGCCAAAAAATCTTTTCTAAGCTTTTTGGAAAACATAGGGAAGGGTTATCACCCCTGTGACATTTGTTTTGCTGTCTTTCCTCCTCTTCAGAAGATTTCACCTCACTTTTTTGTCCCAATGAAAAATGTTTTTTGAAAATTTGGGTTTTTTTGTGGAACAAGGATTGGAAAGCATCAGTGGAAAGGAGAACTTGTTTTCCCATATTAACTCTTACAGGAGAGAATTTCCCTTCCTAGGGGTAGATTTCATCTCACTTCCTGTTGTCTCCTTCCGTTTGCAAGTAGGAGTCGTTTGTAAGTTAGATGTTTGAAAGTAGGGTCCTGCCCTATATACTCAGCAGAAATTTGGGCCTTAGGTGTTGCTGTGGCCACAACACTGTAAGCCCTCACAGGGCCCTGCTGTGAAATATTAGATCAAGAATTGTAATTACATGCCCCTGTTGAACAGCAGCTGAAAAATTAGGCCTTAGGCACTGGTGCTGGTGCCACAACACTGCAACCCCTCACAGACACTCTAGTTGGAACGCAGGAACGAGCCCTGCTGCAAATTATTGCTTCAAAAATTGTAATTACACGCCCCTGTTAGACAGGGGCAGAAAAATTGGGCCTTAGGCACTGGTGCTGGTGCCACAACACTGCAACCCCTCACAGACACTCTAGTTGGAACGCAGGAACGAGCCCTGCTGCAAATGATTGCTTCAAAAATTGTAATTACACGCCCCTGTTAGACAGGGGCAGAAAAATTGGGCCTTAGGCACTGGTGCTGGTGCCACAACACTGCAACCCCTCACAGACACTCTAGTTGGAACGCAGGAACGAGCCCTACTGCAAAGTATTGCATCAAAAATTGTAATTACACGCCCCTGTTAGACAGGGGCAGAAAAATTGGGCCTTAGGCACTGGTGCTGGTGCCACAACACTGCAACCCCTCACAGACACTCTAGTTGGAACGCAGGAACGAGCCCTGCTGCAAAGTATTGCATCAAAAATTGTAATTACACGCCCCTGTTAGACAGGGGCAGAAAAATTGGGCCCTAGGCACTGGTGCTGGTGCCACAACACTGCAACCCCTCACAGACACTCTAGTTGGAATGCAGGAACGAGCCCTGCTGCAAAGTATTACATCAAAAATTGTAATTACACGCCCCTGTTAAACAGGGGCTGAAAAATTGTGCCTTAGGCACTGGTGGTGGCGCCCAGAACCAAAAATGTTCTTACAAGCTATCAGCGTGATGATTGAGGAGGAAGAGGATAATTACTCAGGGATAGTCACTCAGCATCAGCATAGGCAGTCTTTGAAGGGATCTGAGATTTCAAAAAAAATTATTCGGTTACATCAGCATCAGGTGCTTGGTAGCTGGTGGTGATCCAAGACTCATTCATTTTTATGAAGGTCAGCCGATCGACCGAGTCGGTGGACAGACGCACCCTGTGATCGGTTACCACGCCTCCAGCAGCACTGAATGTGCGTTCCGAAAGAACGCTGGATGCAGGACAGGCCAGTAGCTCAATTGCATACTGTGCAAGCTCTGGCCAGTGATCCATCCTCAAGACCCAGTAACCCAGAGGATTTTCGGTGGGAAAGGTGTCCAAGTCTGATCTTGCCCCTAGGTATTCCTGCACCATGTAAAACAGACGCTGGCGATGGTTGCTGGAACCGATCATACCTTGGGGCTGCGGACCAAAAAATTGTCTGAACGCATCGGTCAGACGGCCACCTTCTCCACCGCTCCTTCTTTGACTGACCGAAGCCTCAGCAACACGTTGTCCAGAAACAGGAGTTTGTAACCTCCCAGTCTCTGGGAACGCGTTGCACAGACCTTTCTGCAAGGCCTCCCGAAGATGTTTCATCCTCTGCTCCCTCTGCGATGGCAAGATAAGGTCCGCAACCTTACCCTTGTAACGTGGATCAAGGAGGGTTGCCAGCCAGTATTGGTCCTTCTCCTTGATACCACGAATACGAGGATCCTTACGCAGGCTTTGCAGGATCAGGGAGGCCATGCAGCGTAGGTTTGCTGAGGCATTCGGTCCGGAGTCCTCTGGGTCACTAAGAACGACATGGTCCGCAGCCACCTCCTCCCAGCCACGTACAAGTCCATGTGTTTCTTGGGACTGATCCCTTAAAGACTGCTGCTGATGCTGAGTGCCAGGCTCCACCTCCATACTGACACAATCTTCCTCCTCCTCCTCTTCCTCCTCGTCCTCTTCCTGTGTGATCGGCGGGCACGCAGGAACACTGTCTGGATAAAGGGGGCCTTGAGAGCTAAGGAAGTCCTCCTCTTCCTGCCTCTGTTCTGCCTCAAGTGCCCTGTCCATTATTCCACGCAGCGTGTGCTCCAACAGGTGGACAAGGGGGACAGTGTCACTGATGCATGCACTGTCACTGCTCACCATCCTCGTGGCCTCCTCGAATGGTGACAGGACAGTGCATGCATCCCTGATCATGGCCCACTGGCGTGGGGAAAAAAAACCAAGCTCCCCTGACCCTGTCCTGGTGCCATAGTCGCACAGGTACTCATTGATGGCCCTCTGCTGCGTGTGCAGCCGCTGCAGCATGGCCAACGTTGAGTTCCACCTGGTGGGCATGTCACAGATTAGGCGGTTCTTGGGCAGGTTAAACTCCTTTTGGAGGTCCGTCAGCCGAGCACTGGCATTATATGACCGGCGGAAATGCACACAGACTTTCCTGGCCTGCCTCAGGACATCCTGTAAGCCCGGGTACCTGCCCAAGAACCGCTGCACCACCAAGTTAAGGACGTGAGCCAAACAGGGCACATGGGTCATTTGTCCCTGTCGGAGGGCAGAGAGGAGGTTGGTGCCATTGTCGCAAACCACCATTCCTGCCTTAAGTTGGCGTGGCGTCAACCACCTCTGAACCTGCCCCTGCAGAGCTGACAGAACCTCTGCCCCAGTGTGGCTCCTGTCCCCCAAGCACACCAGCTCAAGCACCGCATGGCATCTTTTGGCCTGCGTACTTGCGTAGCCCCTTGAACGCCTACGGAGCACCGCTGGTTCCGAGGAAGAGGCCATGGAGGAAGAAGAAGAGGAGGGGGTGGAGGAGAGAGGTGTGTCACAATCAGCATTTTGGAGGCGTGGTGGCGGAACAACCTCCAACACTACTGCACCTTGTCCTGCATCCTTCCCAGCTGCCAGCAGAGTCACCCAATGCGCCGTGAAACTTAGGTAACGTCCCTGTCCATGCCTGCTGGACCATGAGTCAGCGGTAATATGCACCTTACCGCTGACCGCCCTGTCCAGCGAGGCATGGACATTGCCTTCCACATGCCGGTAGAGAGCCGGAATCGCCTTCCGTGAGAAAAAGTGGCGTTTGGGTACCTGCCACTGAGGAACCGCACATTCCACAAACTCACGGAAGGGGGCAGAGTCTACCAACTGAAAAGGCAGCAGTTGAAGTGCTAGCAATTTTGCCAAGCTAGCATTCAACCGCTGGGCATGTGGATGGCTGGGAGCAAACTTCTTTCGGCGGTGCAGCAGCTGGGGCAGGGAAATTTGCCTGGTACAATCTGACGTCGGTGTACCAAAAGCAGATTGCCCACAAGTACTTGGCTGTGACACACCTAATTCTACACCTTCATTCCTCTCACTGTAGGTCTCAGAGAGGACTGAAGGTCTAGTGGGGTTGGAAATCTCAGCTGATGAGGAGCAAGGAGAGATCCTCTTTGTTCTTTGGTGTGGGTCTTTTAGATACGCTTGCCAACGAACTGCATGGCAGGTCAACATATGTCTGGTCAAGCATGTGGTACCCAAGCGGGAGATATTTTGGCCACGCGAGATACGCTTGAGACATATGTTGCAAATAGCAGCGGTGCGATCTGATGCACTCGTCTCAAAAAAGGCCCACACCAAAGAACTTTTTGAATAACGCGCAGAGACTGCAGCGCCCTGCACATGTGGAGCTTTGGGGTGTGATGCAGTCAATGTGCTGCCCTTAGGCTGGCCCCTGGAGGGCATCCTGCCTCGTTGGTGATGTGCTGCCGCCTCCTCCTCCTCCTCCTCCTCCTCCTCCTCCTCCTCCTCCTCCTCCTCCTCTCTCCTATCAGGCACCCACGTTGAGTCAGTGACCTCATCATCCCCTCCCTCCTCATCACTGGAGCAAACCTGGCAGTATGCTGCAGCAGGGGGAGCATGACTGCCAGATTGCTGTCCTTCTTGGGCACCCCCTCTGTCCGCGCTCATGTTACTGCCTTCATCGAGCTCAGTATCGTCATCAGAGCCTTCCAAACGCTGGGCATCCTCCTGGAGCATGTACCCAACACTGTGGTCAAACAGTTCGAGGGAATCCTCATGAGGACATGGTGGAGCTAGGGAAGGAGTCACTGATGACATTGAGCTGAGGGAAGAGGCCGCTGCTTTGCCAGACAAAGCACCCTGGGCATGGGTGAGAGAGGATGAGGAGGATGAGGACGGCTTGGTCATCCACTCGACCAAGTCTTCCGCATGTTGCGGCTCAACATGGCCAGCTGCCGAAAAAAAGGCCAAGCGTGTCCCATGGCCACGTGCTGATGAGGATGCACCGTCTCCACGACCAGCACTAGACACAGAGCCTGCTTGCCCTCTCTTATTGGCTTGTGACTGTCTGCCTCTCCTTCTTGGCCTTCCAGACATACTAATGGCCTGTAGCTGCACTAAGCTGGGATAGAACACCTGTAATTTTCTTCAAGTAGCTTTATATACTGTAACCAGACAAGCCTGCCTGTCAGTAGGAAGATAACAGGAACGGATCTAGCTGAACACTGTGAGCAGGACGCACTGTACTAAATGTAAATAGTCTAGCTGCCTGACCGTGGTACTAATAGGATCAAATAGAACACCTGTAATTTTCTTCAGGTAGCTTTATATACTGTAACCAGACAAGCCTGCCTGTCAGTAGGAAGATAACAGGAACGGATCTAGCTGTACACTGTGAGCAGGACGCACTGTACTAAATGTAAATAGTCTAGCTGCCTGACCGTGGTACTAATAGGATCAAATAGAACACCTGTAATTTTCTTCAGGTAGCTTTATATACTGTAACCAGACAAGCCTGCCTGTCAGTAGGAAGATAACAGGAACGGATCTAGCTGTACACTGTGAGCAGGACGCACTGTACTAAATGTAAATAGTCTAGCTGCCTGACCGTGGTACTAATAGGATCAAATAGAACACCTGTAATTTTCTTCAGGTAGCTTTATATACTGTAACCAGACAAGCCTGCCTGTCAGTAGGAAGATAACAGGAACGGATCTAGCTGAACACTGTGAGCAGGACACACTGTACTAAATGTAAATAGTCTAGCTGCCTGACCGTGGTACTAATAGGATCAAATAGAACACCTGTAATTTTCTTCAGGTAGCTTTATATACTGTAACCAGACAAGCCTGCCTGTCAGTAGGAAGATAACAGGAACGGATCTAGCTGAACACTGTGAGCAGGACACACTGTACTAAATGTAAATAGTCTAGCTGCCTGACCGTGGTACTAATAGGATCAAATAGAACACCTGTAATTTTCTTCAGGTAGCTTTATATACTGTAACCAGACAAGCCTGCCGGTCAGTAGGAATTTAACAGGAACGGATCTAGCTGAACACTGTGAGCAGGACGCACTGCACTAAATGTAAATAGCAGGAACGGATCTAGCTGAACACTGTGAGCAGGACGCACTGCACTAAATGTAAATAGTCTAGAAGATAACAGGAACGGATCTAGCTGAACACTGTGAGCAGGACGCACTGCATTAAATGTAAATAGTCTAGATAGAAGATAACAGGAACGGATCTAGCTAAACTGAATACAGTGTATATATATATATGCAACACCTGGGATGCATATATATACACAATACACTGTAAGTGCAGCTAACTGACTGACTGTTCTGCCTAATCTATCTAACTCAAATCAAATGACACTGTCTCTCTCTCTCTCTATCTCTCAGCACACCGGAACACACACTACACAGGGCCGCCGTGCAGGCGGCCTTATATAGTGTGGGGTGTGTACTAAATGCCCTGAGCCGTAATTGGCCAAAGCCACCCTGGCTTTGGCCAATTACAGCTCTCTCTACTGACAGCGCTGTGATTGGCCAAGCATGCGGGTCATAGTGCATGCTTGGCCAATCATCAGCCAGCAATGCACTGCGATGCCGCAGTGAATTATGGGCCGTGACGCGCCACACGAATTTAGCGCGAACGGCCCATAACGTTCGCAATTCGGCGAACGATCGAACAGCCGATGTTCGAGTCGAACATGGGTTCGACTCGAACACGAAGCTCATCCCTAACGAGTTACATGACACGGGGAGGGAAAATGGCTAATTGGGCCCAATTTGGACATTTTCACTCAGGGCTGTACTCACTTTTGTTGCCAGCGGTTTAGACATTAATGGCTGTATGTTGAGTGATTTTGAGTGGACAGTAAATTTACACTGTAATACAAGCTGTACACTCAGTACTTTACATTGTAGCAAAGTATCATTTCTACAGCGTTGTCACATGAAAAGATATAATAAAATATTTACAAAAATGTGAGGGGTGTACTCAAATATATATATATATATATATATATATATATATATATATATATATATATATATATATATATATATATATATATATATATATATATATATATATATATATACATATACATATATAAATGGGATGGACCACTTGGTCTTTTTCTGCTGTCACTCTTCTGTGTGATATTTTGAGCTTTAGATAATTTCCATGAGCTATGCCTCCTTGTTACCTTTTCATTTTTTTTTTCATCCCCCGGATTTCTTATATTTGAGGATTGTGTTATATACAGAATGGGGTCTTTAAATACCTATGAAGTGTAACTACAGATGATTACTACTCTACATACTGTATGAGGATTAATATGATATAATAGCCAAAGGTGATATTTGAATTAAACTTGAATCAATATTGACATGCTTTAGTAGATAATATAATATAGGTAATATCTTTGTGTTTGATATTTGCAGCTGGTAATAATTGTATTCCATGGCTGTGACAAATATGAATGTATAAGTCGTAGTGTCTCTATGGGCAAGCATATATGTGCTAGGTATTACAAGTACACAATGAATTGATGGCAAGATGTACAACATGTGTTACATGTGTTACAATCTGATGGACTTTCTGGCCCCAGCGGGTCTATTACATGCTTGGAATTTGCACATGCACAGTGCTGAGCAGATGCATCATGATGACATCACATGCTGCAATAAAGCTCAATTATGCAGCTCATAATGGGAATAATAAAGGAGCTGGGGGTGGAGAAATATGGTGTACAAGGTGGGCTAGGTGAGATGTGTTAGTCTCTTCAAGCTGTATTACATTTGTACCATTTTGAACAGAAGATCAGAGTATGAGTGATTAATCCATATATTGAGATATCAGACACACTTTAAGATAGCTGGTATAAATCACATAGTGGTTATGATTTATTGATCTACTTTTTAGGACTCCTACTGGTTTGTTGCCCATTCAGAGGAACTAATGGATGACCTGATGTCTCCGGTCTGTTATATAGATGTGGTATATATTTGAAGTGAGTGTTGTACCATATGATTACATGAGTAATGCTGTGTACTAATGATAGGACTAGGAATTGTGGATAAACCAATATTATATTATTTTTACTATGCCATGATTGGTGTACCTTTTAGGATCATTCTTTCAATAATATTAAAAATAAAAAGAAAAACTGCGCTGCAGAGCAAAAAAGGTCAAAGGTAAAAGCTGCACACAAAATACACCAATATCTGTGTATACCATGAAAAATAAAAAATAAATAAAGTGCGCTAATTATATGAAAATACACACATAGATGTGAATACATGTGGGTGGTAGTAGATTGGGGTTTTTACTACCACCCACATGTATTCACATCTATGTGTGTATTTTCATATAATTAGCGCACTTTATTTATTTGTTATTTTTCAATAATATTACCCCTAAAGGGAAATATGAGGCAGAAGATGTACTGCCCCTTTTTGAGGGTGATACAAAATGGGAGGTGATTTATATTAGTATGAAATCCTGAATATAAGATTATGTAATATGTATCATTCTTAGGCCTTACTATCCATTTCACATTTTAACCCCTAGGAACCATATATACATACACCATGTGATATACTAGGAGTATCTTGATAACCCACACAAATAAGGTACAGGTGAACATGTAGTGTGGAAAATGATGATATAGAATTGATATTACTAGGTAACTATGAGAAGCTGCAGCTGGCCCCAAAGAGTAGGGCCCTCTGTTTTTGTCCCAACACTTGCCCAGTGTACACTATTAAGCACATTAAGTGATTGCACCCTGGTCATGCATACAGCCATATAACACTTTATTGAAAACTATATAAAGATATTTGTAGTAGGACACTCTAATTGTGTACTATGTGTATTTGTATGTGGATTTGATACAATTTCACATCGATTTCAGACATGCTGTCGGTTATGTCCCTGAAGAAGTGGATTACAGTATTAGTGAAAAGCGTCACAAGATCTCCATTCCATGGCCCTTATTAACATGAAAAGATCTTGAGAATATACTTGTACCGGATTAAGGAATTTTATGTATTATCAATCATACTATTAGCTAATGTGGACTGAAAAGGGATACTGTAAGTGTACAACTGAGATACAAATAATTGTATTCTATGAAAACAGAATTTTTCAAAGTGCTTTAAGATGGTGTTAATAAAATTATATGTTTTTTTTATAGTATGTGTAAATGTTTTTTGGAGTACCTGAAAAAAAGGCCTTTGTTTTCCAATATTTCTTTGCCAACAAGGGAAAATAAACAATGTATGTACAAAGGCCTCCATGTATAACTGACACAGACACCTTTCCAATGATCTCCTGCCACCTGTTCATCCATCACAGTCAGCAACAAATTCTCAGAGTCGGCTGACGTCAAATTCTAGAGGGATCAGTTTTTTTACACCCTCTGACATGTGATAGTGCTCGGACCTAGTGATTGGATGCTAAACCAGGGCATTGTCACATGGGAGGAGGTTACAGTCTCTTATGAACCTCCAAGCATTGGGTATTTCACATAAGCTGAGCAGAAGTGTTAGGAAGTGCTGGAAGAGTAAATATCTAATTAGAAAAATCACAGCTTCTTTAAGAAGCAGTCAATGAGTTTAAATACATAGATGTAGATACTGTGGAGTAATTCATTTCCAATATTTCCAGCATAAACACTAAAGTCATTCAAATCTGCTTTCTTACCAGTTATCCATAGTCTTCTTTCCCTTCCAGAGTGGTAGGAGTGAGGTAAGGTTGAAATGAGATGCTGTGAAAACAGTAGTGCTATTGCTATAAACTTTGGGTCTGAATTGAACCACACTGTTTGTAACTACAGATTACAATGTGGGTTCTGAATAGTCTGTTTTCAGGAAACATCATTTTTTTGGTCTAAACTCAGTGGGCATGTGTATATTTCAAACTATTTGTTAAGAATAATGCTAGCATTTATTGGGTCCATTGATATTCACTAATTAATATGTTTTTTTGTCAACCAACCAAATAGCCACCAATATTTGTCAAGTTTCTCAGCTCTCTTTCTGCTACTTGTCCATTTGATATTTCTTACTCAACCCATAAAAGACTTAGAGAGCTATTGCCAATGACAGTAATGTAGTCTTTAATATTGCAAGTAAAATCCTTTAAATAAAGTCATTTGCAGCATATTTTCTCCAAGAACAGCATTACTTTGAAGATATAGCTTAGTGTCACCAATGATACATGTCTCTTAAATTATAAAATTTGTAAACCACAGTCTTAAGTAAGCTTAAATTTGCAAATACAGTAGGTAAAACAAACCAGAATTACATAGCAATGTCCTCATTAGATAAATGTTGCTCACTCCAGGGTACATAGAGATACACACAAACACAGTTTTAATCCTTCTAATCAATATATCCAGTGTATGTTTTTTGTGAACATATACTGTGTATGTTCCAATTCTCATATATTAAATCTAGAGATCACGTGTTTTGCTTGGTCTAAATGATTATAAAATAATAAAATATGTTATTCAGAGAGAAAAGTTTCCTACAGATATAAAAAGTTAATTGCAGAAGTACAGTAATTCAGCTTTCTCTTTTTCTCTATTAGGAAGTTTTGTGCAATGAGAAATATATATTAGTTTTCCAATTTATGAATAATACTAAATAATTACTAACTTTTCATGCTGCCATAATTAAAGGTATTATTCAGAATACTGTTAATATTCAATTAAACTATAATTAACTAATTAAGTAAGAATTTTAATAAATTAGACAACATAATAAATGTCTACCTTTCTTTCGCTAATGTCTGCAGTACACATTAAGCATTGCTTGAAAAAAAATAATTAGGCTATTTAATCTTGTTAATGTTATTTTAATGTTAACAGAGATTTTGTGATGTCAACATTAATGTTTTTACTTCTCTAAAAGAAATAGCTTAACTAAATCACAAATATAGCAATCTATATTTTTAAGATCAATAAAACAACTGCTTTTAATATGAAATCGGGGAACCATCCAAGCAAGAAATAAGAACAGCATATAAAAGAGTTGTTGTAAAAAATAAATAAATAAATAAAGTCCATCAAGAAATAATATGCACAGTAGCCACATAAAAGAATTGTAGTTGAAAAAAAACTACATAAAATGCATTTTGACTTTGCTTATTGAGCTTTATTGACTTTTTTTCAGTAAACATTGAACTTTTATCTGTTGCTTTATTTTCCTGCTGCATTTAATTTTAGTTTCTCTTCCATCCCTCATCTTCAGTTTTCTATGCTTTCAAATACAAACATATTGTTATACTACTTTTTATTATGCTAAATAATTTACAGTCTTAAAGCAGTGTCTATCTGATTAATTAATGAGTTAAACCTTAGTATGGATGCTTCAATTTGTGCAGATGTTAATTTTGTCCTGCAAGCAACATCTGTATGTGTTATATCTACATCATATTTGCATCCTAGGAAATTAGATATGTACTTTGACTCCACATATTCATAGTTTTACCAATTAAGGTTATCCTTGCATTGAAAGTAGTTCTAAAGGCTCAACATTTTTACTGTAATACATTCCCTGCTTTACCCCCACCTCCAGTATACTTACTTCATTACTCAATCCAGCACTGTGCCTGTCTGCAGCAGCTCTCTCTCTCTGCTCAGAAAAGCAGAAGCGGGAGCCATTGGAAGTAAGGCCACAGGTGTGGCCCCATAAAAAGTGGCTTCCTATGGTAGTGCACAGAGAAGAGGGGGAGCCAAGAGCACCAGAAGAGGATCCAAGATGAGGAGTTTTTGGGCCGCTGTGTGCAATATCATTGCACAGAATAGGTAAGTATAACATGTTTGTTATTTAAAAAAAATAGCCTTTTCAAACAGTTTAAGCTTTCTAAATAAAGGTAACGTTTAAATTCATTTAAACATAAGATTGCAAGGCCTAATGTTTTGACAGTAGTAGTACTGAATTCCAAGATAATACAGAGAAGCACCCAGAGATATAAACTTATAAGGCTTCCAATATATATTGATGATTTGGCAGCTGGATCATGGTGCACATTTGCATCAAGTAAATCACCTTGATTGTTCTCATATAGAGGGGAGACATAGCACCATGGGTGTCCGCAGGTAGGGGCAAAGGGGGTCAAGTGCCCCCCCTGGAATCAGGGATCGAATCAGATAGGCACATTCAGCACAGTGGCGTCACTATGGGGGTGCGGGCAGCCAGGGGGGTGACACCATCAAGGTGCTGTCAAGCCCCCCCATCAGTGTAGTGTGACTGTGGGATCTTTTCCCTGCTCAGTCCAGCAGAGAACTCGGCAGCCAGTGTCAGGAGAGAGGCAGGCTGTGGGCTGTCAGGGGTTTTCCACGCTCGTCCCCCTTTTTCCTGTCAGGGAGAAGAGATGCCGGCTCTCGCCAGGTTCCCCGCCTAGCTTCCTGCCCACTTCATTCCTTCCCCATTGGCCATAACTGAGGGTCAGTCAAAGGAGACTAGGAGAGGAGAGCATTGGCGGCCCCATTTTCCACAGGAAGGAGGCTACAGCTCGATCAAGAGAGAGATTGAGAGACTGCATCCTGGAAAAAAGCTGAGGAAGTGAGTGCTACAAGACAAAGAAAGAGGCGTGTGCTGGGCGGAAGCCAGAGAGAGAGAGCCACGCTACCCAGTGCCACCAGAGAGAGAGCCATGCCACCCAGCGCCAGAGAGAAAGCTACGCTACCCAGCGCCGCTAGAGAGAGTCACGCTACCCAGCGCCAGAGAGAGAGCTACGCTACCTAGCGACGGAGAGAGAGAGCCACGCTACCCAATGCCAGAGAGAGAGCCACTCTACCCAGCGCCACCAGAGAGAGAAAGACTGAGCCACTGGCAGGGTACAGACATGCTACACTACTGACCAGAATTGCCCCCGGGGAACCCAGAGTGAGCGATCATCCAGCCGGAGGGATCACTGCTATAGTTGTCAGTAAAATTCCATTCTCTCACTGATCAGTCAACTCCGGTCATGTTGATTAGAAGACAGATTTATTACAAATGTATATACATAGGGATGAACTCTCACAGCAAGGAGCTCCGTGCAGAGTCATACAGGAACCCCTTTACACATGTCATTTTATAACAGTATTTGGCAAGCTACCATTGGCTAAGGCACATTGGTGACTCATGGTGCATCGTCAGCTTTATTGTCAAAAACAGTGCCCTTTCACAATATGGCCTAATATGGTAAACTTTTGCTAGTTCTTTAAATATTGTTGTAGGTGTTGGTCGGAACTAAGCAGTTTGCATAAACAATAAGCCAGCGCCATTTTAGCTAGGAAAAAAGCATATAAGGAACAGGGCAAATATCGATATCACTTGTAATTCTTTGCATATTTCTTATCATTCCCTCCTCTGATATCTATATTTGCTTCCTCAATTTATTACTTCAGTGCAGGTCCGTTCCACAACTGGGTTTTCAGACCTTAGCAAGTCCTTGACCTTGGCAAGTCCAGTCCATTTCCCAAACCAACCTTCAAGCCAATTTGTGAATGGATCATCAGTACCTGAGTTTTCCGCTAATTCATTCGATAAAGCTGTCAATCCTTCGAGGGCTCTAGTTACGGTTCCTCCAGGAGCTGTATTGTTAGGAATAAAGGTGCAACACATACCGCCAAACATTTTACAGACCCCTCCTCTTTCTGCTAGAACCATATCTAATGCCATCCTATTCTGCCATGCCGTCAGAGAGGTAGGGGCTAATTGCTCTGCCAATCCCTTAACTGCATCCCTGGTATAGTTTACAAACCTTTGTTGGTTATAATATATATAGTTAATCCAGTCAACATTTTTTTTTTTACTGTCACCCACCAGAGAAGAGACTCAAATCCAGCTGCCACTTGATTCCTAGCTTTGAACTTGCTCGGCACTCCACGCGGAACCCCAATCTCATCTATATAGATCTGAGGGTCTAAAGACCCCGCAGGAGAGGTGTCCCTTCTGCTCCTCCAGTGACTCGTCTTCCAAGGGGACTCTGACAGTAAGCGCAGAGGCATTGCCAGCTGTACCAGGGCACAATCCCCTCAGGAATTGGCTGGGATGCTCGCTCTGAGCCTCTTGTCTTCGCATAACCACCAGACGTCCACCCTCTGGGTGTTGTGCTCAACCCAGTTGTCACCCTCTCCCTTTGCAATTTTGTTATCCTCTCCAGGCAGTAGTCATCCGGTAAAGACCCCAAATCTTTGCCACTCTCATTCCCCGGAAGTGCAAAGCAAGCAAAGTTGCCAGGGTATGCAGTGACAGCAGGGGGTATCTGAGGTCTCTGAACTTGGGGAAACAATAAACTTAATGTGTGACAGGGAGTGTTGGTGTCAGGTTTGTATGTTTTTTTATATAGCTTTAGCATACACTCTAAACCATCTGAATCTGTATTGTTATTTAAGGGAAAAAGCACTGTAGCCAGCTGGGGTCTGGCCCCTGCACAGACCAAGCAGTTCTCTTTTTTAAGGGTGTTAGCAGTATATATTAACCATTCAAGCCATTCATTCTTATCCTGGTATCCTGTTTCTAATGTTATAGCTTCTTCCACTGTGAGATTGGTGAATCTCACTGTGGATCCTAATACCTCTACTTTAAGTCGGTCCTCATTATCTAATTCTTTCTTCTTGTTTGTCTCATTCCTTGGTTTGACTTCAAGGAAGAATTTTCCCAAAGGGTCAGTTCCTGATATCCAGGCTCCTACATGGTATAACCTCTGATCTTCTAGTTTTGAGTCCTTCAGGGAAATCAATAATATATTGCAATTCTTTGATTCTTTGATTCTGTACAGGGAGAGTGGACCGCTTTAGTTATGGTTAATCTATTTTTTAAATCTCCTGCTGCTGGGATCTCATATCCCCAATTCCTGGGCTGCAGTTGTCCACATGACTGAATCCCAAGTAGTACACCCGGTAGTTCCAGCCAGGTAGCACACGTATTTGTCTGCCCAGGTCAACTTACTTGCTTCTACCTTATCTCCACAATCTGTCATCTGGCAGAAATCCACCTGTATAGTACTGGTGGTTCCTTCAACAAAGCTGGGGTTCAATGCTCTTCCTGTCTCTTCCCAATTTATTGGTTCCACTATCCTCCCATGTCTCCTACCTCCCCGTATAAAGGCCTCTCCTAGAGTCACCAATACTCCCACGAGGAACAAAATCCCTACCATCCTATCTGAAGTGAGGGGGGCCTAGATAGGGCCTTTTCTTCACCAAGGTTGAGACAAGCAGACCTTTTATCTGCCTCCCTTTGTAGTTGGACTTTCCCCCTCCTTCAGTCTCTCGGTCCCTACTCTGCCTATATTTACCTTTTTACAGTGGGATTGGTGAATCCAGATACTCCTTTCAGCAATTCTTACTGCAGTGGGAGTAGTAAGGAGTACTTGATATGGCCCGTCCCACTTAGGGGAGCACCAATGCTTCTTTTTGATCACCTTGATGAGCACCCGATTTGTCTTCTCCTATGGGCTCTCCTTCTGGAATGGAACACTCTTGGTTAATTTGTTTCTGTTTTAATAAATTGGCATGTATTCTGCTAAGGTTCTTTCCCCTTCCTCTGTGTGGGTTTCATTTGGTAATAAAGGTAGTTTATAAGGTCTACCATACATCATTTCAAATGGACTCAGCCCCTCTTTAGTGAGGGTGTTGTGCATGCTTAAAATAGCTAGTGGGAGACAGTACATCCAATTTTTCCCTGTCTCTTCCATAGCCTTTTTTAGCTTGCTCTTTAATATCCCATTATGTCTTTCTACGAGCCCTGCTGACTGAGGGTGATATGCACAGCGATTCTTAACTTCTATACCCGTCACTTCTGTTAGGTGTTTTATGATCTGATTTCCAAAATGTAAACCATTATCACTATAAATCTTCTCTGGTATCCCAAATTGTGAAATTATATCTTTTAGTAAGGCTTTTTGGATACTGTTAAGGCATCAGCACTATATCTCTACCCATGTGGTCAATGCATCAATGATTTCCAAACAATATTTCTTCCTTTTCACATTTGTCTAATTCAATAAAATCCATGCAAATGTGTTGGAATGGATATTGCGGTGTGGGGAACTTCCCTTTCTGTGGTCTTATGCCTCCCTGAGCATTGTCTCTTGCACATATAATGCATTGAGAACAAAAAGTTTTTTTTTTTAGTAGTTTGTGAAGCCATAAGCTGTACATACCTTATTTAACATCTCAGTCATCCCCCTGTTTGACACATGAGTTACTCCATGTGTCAATACTGCTGCATACCTAAATAAGGATTTTGGCAATAACAGCTTTCCTTCAAGTGATGTGTAGATGTTATCTATTATTGTGCAACCTTT
Source organism: Aquarana catesbeiana (assembly GCF_042186555.1). Lineage (NCBI taxonomy): Eukaryota > Metazoa > Chordata > Amphibia > Anura > Ranidae > Aquarana > Aquarana catesbeiana. Next base: position 703,979,289 of record NC_133324.1, on the reverse strand, counting down.
TGTTTTCCGATATTGTTTCTCCCCAGGGGATATATTCTGCTGTATATCAGTAAGGACTGTATGATCTATCTCTATGATTTCCTGTTCTGTCATGTGTCACTTCTGCATATCCAGTTACACTTGTGCCATGTGGATTTTTCGTACTGGAGCCATCAACAAAAAGTGTCATGTCAGGGTTAGATAACGGTACTTTCCAATCACTTCATGGCAGTACCTTTTCAGCTATGGCAGCAGTACAGTCATGTTTATGCCCATCAGTAGAAAGTGGTATTAGTGTGGATGGGTTTAATGTAGTACATCTCTGTATTGTTAAGTGAGGTTGTGTCAAAAGTATTGTCATACAGGAAAGGTGTCGTGCTGGGCTCAAATGTATGGACCAACGGGGCACGGTCAGTATTGAATACCCAGAAATCCAAGCTCTACAAAAATTTGTCATGCCCAAAAAAAAACATCATTTGTTTCTTTGTTTCTGGCTTCGGCACCTGGTGGAGGGCTCAAATTCTCTCCTCATCCAGGTGTCGACCTTCTTTTGAGATATTATACCCTAAGTATTTGACCTGCTGTTGCCACAACTGGAGTTTAGTTTTATTTACCTTATGCCCTTGGTATAACTGCCTGGTTAAAGCGGGGGTCCACCTATCTATCGTTTTTTATTTTTTGAGTTCATTCACAAACTTTTTTTCTCAGCATTACATACTCACATATTGTGTGTAATATGTCCGCCTGTGTCAGATTTCGTCGGAAAGAATAACTTATATTATTCACTGCAGGCGGTTTCCATCTTCATTGTGGGCATTTGAAGCCCACAAGCATTTATTTCCTGGATGTGGTGAATGCTGTGCTCCCAGCATTCACCGCTCATTCCCGCACATGCTCAGTGGCATCCTGGGAAGCCTGAGACTAGCTCCCAGGAGTCTGGGAGAGGCTAGAAACACGCCTACTCCCACGGGAGGAGAACCAGGAAGTGCAAAGAAGAATAGAAAAATAAAAGGTAATTACGGCGATTTAAATTTTTTTAAACGGCATGTCAGCATCTAGGCAAGGAAGAGAATACATACAGATATTGTTCAAAATTTGGGTGGAACTCCGCTTTAACAGCTTGTAAATCCTGTACCATTCTATTGCAGGGGCTATACCCTCCTCTGTTTCCTTCTTAAGGGGGTATCTCCTTCATCACCTTGCACAAAAACTTTACTTTCCCATTTTTTTTTCCATCACTTTCAAATACTTCTCAGAATGCTTAACATATTGCAAAACATCTAAAACTGATGCAGTTCAGTAAGTAACCAAGTTTTTAACAATGTAATCCTTATGATCCTGTTTTAATCTATTAACAAAAGCTATCTTTAGCTGTTGTTGATATGCACTATTCACATCCTCAGCTTCGGGGAGCCCAGAGAACACTTTAAAAACTTCTCATAGTTTATTTATATAATCACTGACACTTTCCTTGTCTTCCTTTACAGTCATATTAATCTTTTGCCAGTCAGTTCGTTATACCCATCGGAGATTGCATCTCTGATAGAAGGCAGTCAATCTGTCTGTCAAATCTTTGATATCAAGGGCCAGAGGTTTCCCTCTCTGTTGAGGGGGCACTGTGGCTACACAGGGGTCCCAATTTCCCTTTACTGATGCCCAATCTGATCCTAGAACCCTCCTTAAGGCCCTTTCCACTTCGACCCCATTTAGCCTATAACTGTTCCTCAGACCTTCCATATTTTCAATGATTTCTGGGGCCCCAAACTTAGGATGTTTAATATGCTCAGAAACGTATGCACGTCACTCTCAGTCCATGGTTTAAAAACAGTCATAGTTAGGGGCTGACCGTTTTGTCTGTCTCTTTGTCCACTAGGGGCAGTTGGGCTTGGCATTTCTCTTTTTTGTTCTCCTTATTCCCCCATTTCTAATCTTTTACTTCTTCTTTTTTTTTTTTTTTTTTTTTTTTTTTTTTTTTTCATTGGGTCCTAACAATTTAAGCTTATCCACCAACTCCTGACACCCTTTCACAGTTAGTTCACCATTGAATCCCAATTTCCTTTCCCACTTAGCACAATATTTAACAGATTTTGGTTATTTGCTATGCATACATTTCTTATCTCCTTCTAATGGGGAAACTATTCTCCATGTCTCTGTTTTTTTCCTTGAGTTTAGAATACAAGACTGGTAATTCTACTCTTGAACTTTGCCAGAATCTATATAAAACAGTAAACAAAGTCCAAACTCTCCAAACAGGAAATAAACATATATATATATATATATATATACACATATACATACATATATATATATATATATATATATATATATATATATATATATATATATATATATATATATATATATATATATATATATATACATATACACACACACATACACATACACACACACACATATATATAAAACAACTTATACCTTTACCTTATTTACTACAAAGTACAGTTGGTCAAAACAAACTGTATTCTTAACGTTCTGATCAGAATTTTTTTTTTTTTTTACACACACTTACACAAAAGAGGAAGTGCACTTAGGTGTCCGTGAGGGGGGGGAGGAGTGAGTGAGTCCAGTTTTTTTTTTTTTTTTTTTAACCACAAGTTTGCAGCCAGACAGATCATAAAGCAGGCCTTTTATCAACCTGTAAACCACCAGACTAGCAACCCTTGGATCACAGTAAAGCAAAAATATAAGACTCCCCACACAAAGTTAGCAGTAATGTTAAACATGAGGAGGAAAGAGCGAGAGTTAGTCTCATGATTTAACAAATGCAGCAAAAGGAACAGTGCAGGAAATATTGCTCTCGAGAGAAAAAGAGAAAAACGATCGATCTATGGGCTAAGTGTTTCTGATCAAGTTAGACTGATTCCTGCTCGTACATTCACTTCCTGTTTGTCCCAACCACCACTCAGTTAGAAAAAAACCTGAAATGGCCACTGTGACTCTCTGTAATCTATCCATATTACGTGTAGTCACTATTCACAACAATTATCAATCATCTATCATCTTTCGGTACCTTAAATTTTTTTAATCTGTCTCGGACAGCGGGCTACATCTATTTACCATAGGCAACGTCCCCAAGTGCCTCTGTCTTCGGCCCCTGTGTCACTTAATCAACTTACAGTGCCGGAATACTTAATAAAAACCCAAATCATCTCAAGTAGAAGAGAAAAGAAAAGAAGAGAAAAGAAAAAAAATCTGTCTTACCTTTCACAGACTCAGGGGACTGGATCAGAAGTCCAGGAGTAGAAGTCAGGTGTGGATCCCGGAACCGACCAGCCTCTTTTTACCACTTAACTTGAGTGGGAGGACCTAGGTCTCAGCGAGAGGGAGTCTGATACTCACCGATATTTTGGACGGAACCGTTTGATCCACCACCTAATCCTTACTTCCGGCTCGAAAGGACCATGATGTCAGTAAAATTCCATTCTCTCACTGATCAGTCAACTCCGGTCATGTTGATTAGAAGACAGATTTATTACAAATGTATATACATAGGGATGAACTCTCACAGCATGGAGCTCCGTGCAGAGTCATACAGGAACCCTTTACACATGTCATTTTATAACAGTATTTGGCAAGCTACCATTGGCTAAGGCACACTGGTGACTCATGGTGCATCGTCAGCTTTATTGTCAAAAACAGTGCCCTTTCACAATATGGCCTAATATGGTAAACTTTTGCTAGTTCTTTAAATATTGTTGTAGGTGTTGGTCGGAACTAAGCAGTTTGCATAAACAATAAGCCAGCGCCATTTTAGCTAGGAAAAAAGCATATAAGGAACAGGGCAAATATCGATATCACTTGTAATTCTTTGCATATTTCTTATCAATAGTTTTGCTGGGTCTGGTAAAAGGGTCTGTCGGACATTATCCATTACTTATCCCAGGGACTGTACTAAGCCTGCTGTCTCTGACCATGACAATGTGATAATGACATTGTCGAAAAGGGACGGTGCATGGGTGACCCTAAAATGATGCACCCCCTAAAAAAAGTTCTGCAGATGCCCATGCATAGCACTCTAAAGATTTCCTAGGCACTGTTATTCCTCAGGGTAAAATTGACGGCATTTTGAAGGAAAAATTTCAGCCTAGCCACACAAGTCTCTATAAAAAGGATTGTCAGGGGAAATTTGTCATGGATAGTTAGTAGACATGGGACGAACACCCCCTATTCAGTTCGCAGCAGAACAGGTGAAATGTTCTAACCTGAACGGCGAACCCCATTGAAGTCTAAGGGAGTTGAACAGGAAAAATCAAAAGTGCCTATATTAAAGGCTTATATGCAAGTAATTGGCCATAAAAGGGGTCTGGGGGTCTGGGTACTGCCCTGGGGGACATGTACCAATGCAAACATTTTTAAAAAACAATAGTTTTTTCTCAGGAGCAGTGATTTTAGTTATTCTTAAAGTGCAACAATGAAAATGAAAAAAATCCTTGAATATAGTGTCGGGGGAGTCCCCTTAGCCTGCCTGTAAAGTGGTGCATCTGTAATATATATAAAACATGCTGCAGCAAAAGTCACATTTATAAGGAAAAAAAAGTCAAATCCTATTTTAAATGACTCGCAGTTACAATTGCCAGCACGTGGCTATTGAAAATTAAAAAAAAAAAAAACAGCGTGGGGTCTCCCCCGAAATCTATACCAGACCCTTATCGGAGTATGCAGCCTGGCAGGTAAAGAGAGGGGGAGGGACAAACAAGCACCCCCCTCCTGAGCTATACCAGGCCAAATGCCCTCAACATGGGGGGTGCTTTGGGGCAGGGGGGCAGCCCCAAAGCACCTTAGTGTAGGAGGGGCTGCCCCAAAGCACCTTGTCCCCATGTTGATGGGGACAAGGGCCTCATCCCCACAACCATGGTTGTGGGGGTCTGCCATCATGGACTGGTGTATGCTGGGTCTGTGACATCTCAAGGGGGCGGAGCCACCAGGTGATGTAGACAGCTGGCCCCACCCCTTACCTACATAAGAATTGTCAAAATGCAGAGGAGGCATTTGGTGGGAAGCCGTCCCAGAAGGCGGAGCATTTTTTTTTCAAGTTACTGGGTCAGCAGGCAGTGTGATTGACAATGGATTTACATTGAGGGACCCTTTTTATTTTTTAAAGAAGTATTTGTCAAAAACTTGTCTTTTGTTTTTATTACTTTTTGTTCACTTTTTATTAATTGGGTAGGGGTACTACAGTATTCACTCAATACTCATTCACATAGGGAGAGGCCGGGATCTGGGGGCCCCCTGTTAAAGGGGGCTTTCAGATTTTGATAAGCCCCCTGCCCGCAGACCCCCACAACCACCGGCCACAGTTGTGGGAATGAGGCCCATCAACATAGGGACAAGTTGCTTCGGGTGGGGGGGGCAGAGCCCCCTCTGCCCCACAGCACCCCCCATGTTGAGGGCATAAGGCCTGGTATGGTTCAGGAGGGGGGTATTGATTTTGGGGGGACCCCACGCCATTTTTTTTTTACAATTTTGGTGCGGAGTTCCCCTCCAAATCCATACCAGACCCTGAGGGCCTGGCATAGACTGAGGGGGGTCCATGTCATTTTTTTCTTTATTTTTTAACCATAATCTCCAATGTCATAGAGATGAACAATTACAGACGTGTTTTAAGTCCAGTCTGGATTTCAACCATTGCTTTCTCCATAGTTCCAGTGGTGAGTAAAGCCAGGTTTTTTACAGATTTTTTTTTTTATAGTGTTACTGTTTTTTTACAGTTTTTTTCATGCAACCCAGGAGGTTTCACGAAAAAAAACTGGCAGCTTCAGTTGGAGACGGTTAGTCCAGTGATCTCCCCACTGAGTCATTGGCTGAGTGTGCTGATCGGGAGTCGGATGGCTGCTGGTTTTCCAGCACGCACATCTGACAGAAGCCAGCCAGACCGACATACACACGGGCAGAATGTAGGCCATTTTTTTTGAACCCGCAAATGTCTCCTGACATTCTGCCTGTGTGTATGGGGCTTTAGCATAGCCACCCAGTGCAGGACTACTGCAGACATCTTTTCTAAGGACTGGTAACTTTTTTTTTTAAATTTTTTATTTAGATATGCTTAACAGCTAAACTTCAGGCAAACAGTCACATGCACAGATGAAGTACATATATGGGAGCTGGTTATCTTCCAAAGGATTTGTTTTTCTATCCATCCAATTCTGATATTTACACAACTCCCATTTGAAGCAAAGCCCTGCCTGGCTGAGACCTGATTTTTCTATGCTGCAGTTTCCTAACACTTACCAGTAACTACCGTGTCCCCAAATGTAATATTGCAGCTTACCACACGATAGATGTGGTGACTGCAATAGTTTTATTTTTAGGCTTTTTCCTTATGTTTTTACCTGGTGATTTGACCAGTAATATACCTCCTGTATTACAATGCCTCCACTCTGGATGAAGGAATATAGGGGTACCATTGGAAAGCAGCATTGTTAATTTGGGGAGGGGAGTGTAATATGTACTAGCAAATTTAGATACACTAACAAATTAAAGCCAAACTCGAGCTCACACTGCAGTTAAACACCCAGTTACAGCAACCTTTTTTTTTGGGGGGGGGATAAAGGTTTTGCATGAATAAATTAAAGGGAAGAAACAATGCAGCGCTAAGCATAAAAATCAGGATTGGGTAATCCACACATATGTGACTATCAACCGTGCAGCGTGATAATATAATGACCAAATATAAAAAAAAAGAAATAAAAACAATAATGTGGTAAGTCCATGACCATATACATGTCCAAAGATGAACATGAACATTATGGCCATATAGATGTCCAACAAAAGTGAATGGTATAGGTGTAAAATAGGTGAAAAATTTCTCAGGGGTGCTACGTGGTTCACAGAGATGGTGTTCCAATACAAATTTAGATACACTAACAAATTAAAGCCAAACTCGAGCTCACACTGCAGTTAAACACCCAGTTACAGCAACCTTTTTTTTTGGGGGGGGGATAAAGGTTTTGCATGAATAAATTAAAGGGAAGAAACAATGCAGCGCTAAGCATAAAAATGAGGATTGGGTAATCCACACATATGTGACTATCAACCGTGCAGCGTGATAATATAATGACCAAATATAAAAAAAAAGAAATAAAAACAATAATGTGGTAAGTCCATGACCATATACATGTCCAAAGATGAACATGAACATTATGGCCATATAGATGTCCAACAAAAGTGAATGGTATAGGTGTAAAATAGGTGAAAAATTTCTCAGGGGTGCTACGTGGTTCACAGAGATGGTGTTCCAATACTCAGTATCCACAGCAAGAAATATCTGGAGCAAATACGCTTACCGGTACAGGAGGACACATTTGCCGTATGGCTAGGTGTCGTACAGGCTTGTGGATCGATCGATCCAAATAGGTGTTCGATGAAGAGGCGTATCCGGAAGGTTCCACTGATTCTTTTGCAGCAATGGTAAACAGCCTGGGGACAGCAGATAATCCAGGTCCAGTTGTAAACACTTCTCTGACAGGTGTATGTTAAGGAGATACACCCTTCACATAGCCACCATAGGGACATGGAAAAGGAAAAAGAGGCCCCACATAGTGCTTAAATCCAAGTAAAACAGGTTTATTTCAAACCAAACAGGGTAAAGATCCAAATAACAGCAGCCAGGGTAAAAGTGATCACAGTAAAAAATAGCGAGGTACCAGAAACAAATAGTCAATCGCAACCCGACATGTTTCGGACTAGAGGTCCTTCTACTGGGGCATATTGTCTTTTGTCTGGTATCACGCTTGTATATATAGACACATAAATGGTTGAAAATTTGCTTCAGCTGTCAAACTTTAATCAGCTGTGGGAGACAATTATAAAATGGGCCCCGCAGCCAATAAACATCCAGGTAAATGGGAATAATATGCACTTGCTCAGCCACCCAATCATGAGCAGCCAAGTATGTCCTATCAGCTATGAGAAACCGCTATAGAGCAGACCTCACAGCCAATAGTAATCTGAGTGAATAGGAGTGGCTAGTGGTAGTGCAGCAGCCCAATCACGAGCCGCCAAGCGCACCACCTGACCTCACATTACAGGAAGTCGTCACCATGCACTGGCTCTTGTGCTCCAAGCCTCAATTCCATTCTATGAAGAGGCAAATGCAGATACATAGTGTGGAGCGGCGTAGCTCCGCCCACCTATCGTGCTCCAGCGTCATTGCACAGTGGAGCCGAGCGCAGGCGACTGGATAGCTGAATGTGACACCGGAAACACCAAAAAGGGGCACAGATGTGCTGACAAGGCAAAACTATTGTCAAGATCAAAAAAGCATAAAAAACATATTAAAAACACAAGGACAATAAATTGCTAGACTCAGATGCTCTTAGTCAAGGCTTATAAGCATAAGTACCCTTTTGCGACAAAACACTCTTTCAAAAAGTGGGCTTGTTTTACAAAGTCTCCAGAGGTGGAACAATTTCTGCGAATCCGCAACAGTTGGCTCCGTGGGACAGATTCCAACCAAGGGCTGTAATGGCAACTATCTGTAGAGATTTACCCATTTCTGTCCGTTGGCTTGAAGTAGGTGGTAGTCACAATCCGACGGTCAGCTATGGATATCTCTAGATCCAGAAATTGTATGGAGGTGGAACTTGTCTCATAGGTGAGGACTATACCTCTCTTGTTGTTGTTGAGAGTGGCCATGAACTCATGGAGGGTTTCCTCATCCCCTTTCCATAGGAGGAGCATGTCGTCTATGTATCCCTTTTCCATAGGAGGAGGATGTCGTCTATGTATCTTGCCCCACTCCTAACCATCCCCATAATGGTGGTCACCAATATGCGAGTAAGGGCAAGGGTTTCCCCCAGAAAGGGAGAGGGTCTGCTCACGCGAGGAATGTCAGTATGAACATCCTGGCCCTGTCACCTATGCCAGATCCCCCCCAACGAGACCATTATGGCAGGAATTTTTCTGATTCATATCAGAATTATCGTACTACTCCTCCCATTCGAACTTATAATAGATTCTCCCCTCTCCACGAAGAACCCTATAGAACACAACATTATAATTCATATCCTCACAGGGACAATGAATATAACCAGTATGATAAATCACCCTATACTTATAACCAAGCACGCCCCAACCCCCCTTACAATGAGGATTTCCCCAATGGACCCCTAGGCCCCAAAAGAAGAGCAGATGCAAACGAGGCACCCGAGGGGGGCGGCGGGCCCGGAAAAAGAAGACACCACTAGACACTAGTGGTCTCTTCAATTTAAGCCAGGGAACTTTTTCTGATGCCGAATTGCATGTGCTGAATAAGGGTCTCAAATTTGCCCCTTCTAAAAAATTAAGCAAATTCGGGACCTTTATAGATATTTTAAAATTCAAAAGGAAACTTAACATCCAAAGGCACTTCCTGAGTAATCCCACCAATTTGGAGACTGTAAGTACAGTTGAGACTGAGGGAAATGAGAGAAGAGTAATGCACTCTGGGTTGGTGAACCCCTCACTCTTCAATCCCCCGAACAATTTGGCTCCTGCCATAAAAGTCTTTTTTGATTTAGTATTAAGGGACTTAGACCAATTACCCATTAAAAGAGCATACGATCATCCCAAAATGAAGTCAGGTTTAAAATCCCTGTGTGAACATAAGGACATAGTAATTCGCCCCGCCGACAAGGGCGGGGGTCTTGTAATTTTAGACAAGGAAGATTACCATCTTGAGATGTGTCGCATTCTTAGCGACGATAAGACCTACATAACACTTAATAACAATCCTACAAAGACGTTCAAAAAGAGACAGATATTGTAGAACGTGGATACAGACAAGGCATTCTAAATAAAAAGGAAAAAGAATACCTTGTCCCAGTGGGTCCCAGGATCCCGGTTATGTATTTCCTCCCAAAAATACACAAGAGTATTACTAGACCTCCTGGTAGACCGATTATAAGCGGAATAGATTCGATCTCTTCCAGAATCGGACGCTACATTGATTTCTACCTTCAACCGCTGGTATGCCAAGCCCCCTCCTATTTGAAAGATACAAGCGACACCATTCGCCGTCTAGCGTCCATCGAGTGCCAGGATAACCTTATCCTGGTTACGGCGGACGTCACGTCATTATATACCTGCATCCCACACAAATTGGGACTTGAAGCTGTAAAACATTATCTTGCCACGACCAACAGTATTCCATCCATCCAACAAAGTTTTGTGATGGAGCTTTTACAATTTGCTGCACTTACCAACTATTTCTGGTATAACAATCAGTTTTACCTGCAAAAGAAAGGCGTGGCTATGGGGGCTAAGTTTGCCCCCAGCCTTGCCAATCTTTTTATGGTGCTATGGGAGGAGGATGTTGTCTACCCGTCACAGCAGCCCGAGCTGTGTTTATGGGCAAGATACATAGACGAAATCCTCCTCCTATGGAAAGAGGATGAGGAAACCCTCCATGAGTTCATGGCCACTCTCAACAACAACGAGAGAGGTATAGTCCTCACCTATGAGACAAGTTCCACCTCCATACAGTTTCTGGATCTAGAGATATCCATAGCTGACCGTCGGATTGTGACTACCACCTACTTCAAGCTGACGGACAGAAATGGGTATATCTCTACAGATAGTTGCCATTACAGGCTTGGTTGGAATCTGTCCCACGGAGCCAACTGTTGCGGATTTGCAGAAATTGTTCCACCTCTGGAGACTTTGTAAAACAAACCCACTTTTTGAAAGAGCGTTTTGTCGCAAAAGGGTACCAACCATCGCTTTTGGATCAGGAGATCTCTAGAATCTCCGGTATCGACCGAGACACTCTTATTACTGAACGTCCTAAAATCACCCTTGATGACAATTTCAAATGGTCAATGTTCACCCAGTTTTCCATTCAACACAGGCAAATCAAACACATCTTGAACCAACATTGGAGAGTTTTGAAAAGTGACCCCGTTCTAGGTCCGTGCTCCCTAATCATGCAGGTGTTACTTTTAGAGGAGCCCCATCTCTCTGTAACTACATTTCACACAATGTCATAGAACCACCTAACAGAACATCCTTTTTCCCAGAAACTAAAGGATACTACACCTGCAGACGATGTAATGTTTGTATGCACAACGTATGTGGACGTAAGAAGTCTGAAACATTCCAGTCTTCAGTCACTTCTATTACATACCACATGAAACATTTCACCACGTGTGCCACACGCTTTATAGTGTACCTCATTACTTGCCCGTGCAATAAACAGTACGTGGGCCGCACAATAAGGGCATTTAGCACCCGGGTGAATGAGCACATCACTGCCATTAAACTAGGTCATACAAATCACAGTGTGCCTCGACATTTTCTTGAACATCACAACAGGAATCCAAGAGGCACAAAATTTCAAATTATTGACAAATACATTCCGCACTGGAGGGGGGCCCCCGCATTAGAGGGGTTTCTCAACTTGAAACTTTTTGGATATTCCAGCTAAAGAGTTATTTCCCTCACAGGTTGAATGTTAAATGGGACCTGAATGCTTTCATCAACAAATCATGATTTATTGTAGATCTGGCCCCCCTCTTCACAGTGCATACAGGTTTAGTTACACTCACTTCTGTTGTTCCATTCTAACACTTACCAATATTTACCTTGATCATAACACCCATCTATTCTTATTTAGCATAATTTGAGTTGGCAGGTCATGATTTATATACACTTTACTGATCATATGTTTTGTAATTTCAGCCTTTTCCCCCTTTTTTGGGGTCCCATATGGTTATCAGATACATAATTTTCTACACATCTATACTTTACTCATGATCTGTTTTAGATGTTGAGATAGGTTGACTATACATGTCTCAAGTCGACTTTTTTAAAAAAATACTGTTGAGATGTACACCCTATGTGAGATAAAAGTTTCTTTCCTATATGCTTATAAGCCTTGACTAAGAGCATCTGAGTCTAGCAATTTATTGTCCTTGTGTTTTTAATATTTTTTTTCCTTGTCAAAAGAAGTTTATTGAGTATACAATGTTATAAAGATACATAAAGTAAGTTTACAAGGATCTATAAAGTAAGCTCATTGTTTTACAGTAGGGTTTATATAGGTAAATATCATGAAATTTCAAATATTAAACATTGGGTTCACGTAAACCTAAATTAAAGATATATATCATTTCCTTAGTTACTTTTGTAGGTATTTAAATGATTTATACCTACTATACATATTGTTTACAAGTAGAGTGTGTATAGGTCAAATAAATTCTGATAATGAGCTTTAATCATAAGGTGGAGAAAAGGAAAGAGAAAGAAGAAAAAGGGTTGAAAGGTAGAGGTATGGTCCACAAGGTTGTCCCGCTCGTCAGTTTATTATTCTTTTTAGTTCTCTTTGAAGCCTTAGAATGGGTGTCTCTGTAAGTCATTTAATCTGTTACCATGGCAACAGGACAGAGTCATTGACGTTTGACAGGAACTGTTGTTTTATCCAAGGATGCCAAAGTTTTTCAAATTTTGGAATTTGATTTTGATCGATGGCTACCATCTTAGCATGGGACATTGTATTATTCATTCTGTGAATTGTTTCTGCTAGTACCAATGTAGGAGATTTCCATGCCTTGGCCACTGTTTGTTTTGCGCCGTTATTAGTTGGATCATAAGTTTGAATTGAGAGAGTGTTAACCATTCCGGTTTTAGATTAAGTAAAGTTAAATATGGATCTGGTTGTATTATTTTTTTAAATATTTTAGATGCAATCACGAAGACTTCCTTCCAGAAGGTTTGGATTACTGGGCACGTCCACCATATGTGTAAATATGTGCCTATTTCTGGGCATCCTCGAAAACAAAGAGCTGAGGTATTAGGTGAATATTTTGCCACTCTAGCGGGTACAAGGTACCAGCGAGTTAGGACTTTATAATTTGTCTCCAGTGCTAAGATGTTGGGTGAAGATGACTTAGATGTGAGCCATATGTTAGACCAGTCCGTGCCTTCTAAAGTTCGTCCCAGGTCCTCCTCCCACCTCTGAACGTAAGAGGGTCTATTAAGATTTGCTACTCCATATAATTGATTATAAAGTGATGAAATTGTACCTTTAGCAAATGGATCTTTTGTACAGATTGATTCAAAAATGGATAATTGGGATAATGGTGTATCCCCCTTTAGGAATGGTGTATAGAAATTTTTGATTTGGAGATATATAAATATCTCAGAGTTTGGTAGATCATATTTTTCTTTAAGCGATGGGAATGAAAGGAATGATTTAGATGCTATGAAGTCATTTAGTGTCTGAATGCCTGCTGTTGTCCAAGCTTTAAAAGAATTTGGGTAGATCCATGCCGGATAAAAGGCCGGATTTCTTTTTATATCTTTATTTATTCAAACAGTTTTCATTTTTAACATTACAACACCTACAATAATAAAAACAATCATACTAAGAACACATATACACCATAGATAATGATTATTTACTATGCTCTAATCCATCACTGATCGCCTATGCTCGAACATCAAACATCCTAACAGTCGATCCCATCCATTTAATCATACTATGTCATTCATACCTAACCCACAGAACAAAAAAAAAAAAAAAAAGGGGGGGAGGGGCATATATTCCGATATCCCTATGGGTACCTAGCCTCCTATGGATCACATAGTGATTCTGCCGAGGCACTATATGTTACCCACCCCTTCCAAATATCTGTTATCCGTTTAATCTGTTTATTGGATCCTTCCTCTCTCACCTTTCTTTCTACCAGGGTCCGCATCTCTGTTATCTCACACTCCCACTCTACCATAGAGGGTGCATCTATACATTTCCATTTTCTGGCTATACATGTACGGGCAGCCGTTAGGAAATATTTTAATGGGCTTTTCTTTATACTTTTCAATGACCCGGGGATCATGGATAATACAGCCATTTGTATATCTGGATATATTTCCCTCGCTGTCATGGCCCTAAAAATTTCGAAAATTTTCTGCCAGAATGGAAGGATTTTAGAGCAATAGTACCAGATATGGGACATTGTACCACGCCTTTCCTGACACCTCCAACATATTTCTTTATTCGTAGGGCTTATCCTATAGAGGTCTACGGGGCACTTATACCATCTAGCTAAAATCTTATAGTTTCTTTCTTGATGTTTAGTTGAAACAGAGAGTTTGTGCGTGACTGCTAAGGCTTTTTCCCATTCCTTCCTGGGGATCTCCATCCCCAGCTCCTCTTCCCACTTCTTAATATATGGTAACTCCAACTCCTGGCCGTTCTCAATTAAGATTTTATATACTTTCGATAGCACGTGCGAGGGTCTTTCAGCTTGAATAAAGATTTCTTCTAGCGCCGTTAGAGGTCTGGTTATTTCTGCTTCTTTAAACAGGGATATAACATACTTTTGGAATAAGCCATATTGCAACCAATCTTTTCTATGTTCCTCCCCCAAGGACTCTAGAGGAGGAACCTTATTTCCCACCAGTGTTTCTATTACCCTTGTATCCTCATGACTGTACCATTTAAGGAATGATTTTACCCCGAGTGAAAGCGGGAATTCTGGGTTGTCGAAGAGAGGGGTCATGGGTCCTCTAAAGGTGGAGACACGCCCCATTTTAATCAGAATGTCCCACGCTTTCATTGTTGAGGTCACTAAGAAGGGTGTATAGCCATACGGTGAGCTATATGTCCTTTTGATCCATGGCAGAGATTTCAGTTTCAACCCTGCAATCTCTTCCTCCAGTCCCACCCACTGTTTTTTGTTCCTATTATGGAACCAGTCAACTAGCCTAGTGACCATTACCGCCTTAAGATATACTGCTATATCCGGGAGGGATAGGCCCCCATTTGCTTTGGTCTTATTTAGCACTTTTCTACTAATTCTGGGGGTCTTACCTGCCCATACAAATTGTCCAATAATCCTAGAGACCTTTTTCAAAAAACCCAATGCAGGAAACACGGGGATCGTTTGTAATATGTACAGTATTTTTGGGAGAATGTCCATTTTTATGACGTTTACCCTACCCAACCATGAGAAGGTACCCCTGTTATATTGCTGGAGAGTTTTTGTTATTTTTTGCAACATGGGGGCATAGTTATACTCTTCTAATTTCTTTAAATCCTTAGGGATATAAGTGCCCAGGTATTTAATAGCCTTTTCCTGCCATCTAAAGGGGAAATCCTTCTTGAGCAATTCCACCATATTTCTAGACATATTGATATTCATTGCCTCAGATTTATTATAGTTGACTTTAAAATTACTCAAGATGCCAAAACGATTAAATTCCCTTATCAGGTTTGGTAGTGTTATCAACGGGTTTGTGACATACATCAAGATGTCGTCTGCATAGACAGACAGCTTGTATTCTGTATCCCCCACTCTTATACCTTGTATATCTTTATTCGCCCTAATAGCATTTAATAAGTGTTCCATAATTAATATATATAGTATTGGGGACAGTGGGCAGCCTTGTCTGGTTCCGTTTGCTATTATTATTTCTCCGGACAGGTTACTATTCGCCCGGATCTTGGCCGTTGGATGTTGATACAGGGTCATTATCTTGTCTATCATTACAGTTCCCAGCCCCCACTGTATAAGGGTCTCTTTGAGAAAGCTCCATCCCACCCTGTCAAAAGCTTTTTCAGCGTCTATTGCTAACAAGCAGGATGGGATGGAGCCTCTCTGTACATATTCCATTAGAGTAAGCGTTTTCAGGGTATTGTCCCTGGCTTCTCTTCCTTTAACGAATCCCACCTGGTCCAGATGGATATAACGAGGTATTATAGGGGTAAGTCTGTTGGCGATGATTTTGGAGTATATTCTGAGATCAAGGTTTGTCAGAGATATCGGCCTATAATTCCCACATAGGGTATGGTCTTTATCCATTTTTGGTACGAGGGTAATATAAGCCTGCAAACTCTGAGAACCAAAAGGTACTGCCGTGGAAACTGCGTTGAACGTCTGTTTCATTATAGGCATAAGTTCCGTTTTGAATGTCTTATAGAACCTAGGAGTGAATCCGTCCGGTCCTGGGCTTTTCCCAGGTACTAATGAGTCAATTACTCTTTGTATTTCTTCCATAGAGAAATCACACTCAAGCTGACTTGACTCTGAAGATGTTAACGTTGGGATTGCGGTTTCCTTAATGTACTGTTGTATTTTTTGCTGGGCCATCTCAGGGTTGCCATACATCTTCCCATTAGGGATATTGTACAGCTCTGTAAAAAATATTTGAAATTCTTTTAGAATCCCTTTTGGATCATATCTCATGACTCCATCAGCTGACTTTATTTTAGCAATGGGTAATGTAGAGCTTCTGTTTTTTAGGGCCCTTGCCAGTAGTTTACCTGGCTTGTTGCCCTGCTGATAAAATAGGGCTCGATTTTTATCTCTAATATACAGCGTCTTTTCATTCAATAGTATTTGCAATTCTGCCTTTAATTCTGTTACTATCAATAGTGTTTCCCTCGTTAAGCTTTGTTTATGTTGTGTTTCTGCCGTCTCTATTTCTTTAAATAATTGAGTAATTCTACAGCTTTTCTGTTTTTTCAATCTAGACCCATGTTTTATAAATAAGCCTCGTAGCACACATTTCAATGCTTCCCAGGCCGGATTTCTGATAAAAGAAAGGAGAGGATTGTGTGGAGATTGTAACTGATATTTGGTTTTTAGTTTATCCCAGAGAGATAAGAAGTGTTTAGTTATGGGATTATGAATTTTAAAGCGGTCTTTAGGATCAAGCCATAATACATTTGATATTAATAGAGGGTCATTTTCTGAAGCCTCTGTAAATACCCATAATGGGATTTCCTGTTTTGCATGGTATTTGGACAGACTGGCCAAATGTGCTGCTCTGTAGTAGTTAGTAAAATTAGGGTATCCCAGGCCTCCTTTATTTTTGGGAAGATGTAGTGTGTGTATAGGTATACATGGTTTAGAAGAGCCCCATATAAACAAAGTTGCTCTTTTTTGTACTATTCTCAAAAAATAGGAAGGAATTGGAATAAGGAGGACTCTGAATAGATAAAGCAATTTGGGTAGAATAGTCATTTTGATTGCATTAATCTTCCCTATCCAGGATAAAGGAAGTTGCGACCATTGTTTTATTAGATTTGTTATCTGTCTTAATACAGGAGGATAATTGGTTGAGAATAAGTCAGAATGAGATGCTGTTAAATGAATTCCAAGATATGGGATTGATTTTTCTGCCCATGTGAATGGGAGTGCAGCCCTAGCCGGAATCAATTCCATGTTTGTGAGTGAAATATTAAGCACTAGGCATTTCTTAGGATTAATCATAAGGCCGGATAGGGCTGCAAATCCATCAAGAGCTGGTATTAAGTTAGGACCAGAGACCTGTGGTGATGATAGAAAAAGTAATATATCGTATGCAAATATACATAATTTGTGTGTAATACCTCCTACTTCAATGCCAGTTATAGTTTGGTTTGTTCTGATGTATTGGGCCATGGGTTCGAGTATAAGGGCAAATAATAAGGGAGATAATGGGCAACCCTGTCGGGTACCTCTTTCGATATTAAAGGCTTCAGATTTGTATCCAGCATATTTTATATAGGCTTTGGGTTTATTATATAATGCTTTGATCCATGTTAAAAAGTGGGGTCCAAAACCCCATTTTTGTAATGAATATTGCATATATTGCCAGGATACTGTGTCAAATGCCCCTTAATATCGAGAGATAGAAAACATAAAGGGATTTTCCGTTTTTTAGCAATATGTGCCAATAACACTGCCCTGCGTATATTATCGCCTGCCTGTCTATTTGGCATGAAGCCTACTTGATCTCTATGTATTAATTTTCCTATAATGCTATTGAGGCGTTTTGCTATTATTTTTGCTAATAATTTAATATTGAGGTTTAACAGAGAGATAGGCCGATAATTCACACAGGAAGTATCATCAGAAAGGGGTTTTGGGATCATACAAACAATTGCCATTAGTGCTTCTTGCCGAAAAGAATGTCCATCTAGAAGTTTGTTAAAAGTTTCAGTGAGAATGGGAGAGAGTATTTCTGAGAATGTTTTATAGTATAAAGCCGAGTAGCCGTCTGGGCCTGGTCTTTTGTTAAGTTTTAGGTCTTTTATGGCGTTAGCAACTTCATCTATAGTTATAGGCTCATCCAAACTGTTTTTTTGATTCTGAGATAACTCAGGTAAGGTTATTTTTGAGAAGAAGGATTCAGCCTCTGTAGGATTAAATTCATTGTTTGTCTTGTATAAAGTTGCGAGATGTGAGTGAAATTTATGGACTATTTTAACTGGATTACAAGTGTAAACATTTTTTGATAATTTCAAACATATTGGTTTGAAAGATTTGTTAGTTGAATTTAATGCCCGAGCCAAATATGTACCTGGTTTGTTTGTATTCATGTAGAAATTGTGTTTGGAGCGTTTGAGGGATTTATCAACTGACTCAGTGAGAAATAGATCGTATTCCAATCTAGATTTTTCCAGATGAGCTTTTGTACTCTGAGATGGATTATCTTGAAATGATATGTAGGCTGCATTAAAATTGAGTTCTAGTTTTTTTGCTAGATTTTTGCGTTCCTGTTTAAATAGTGCCATTTGTCTTTGTATTGTACCACGCAAGACAGGCTTATGAGCTTCCCACAGTGTTATTGGGGAGATGTCTGTTGTATTATTAATTGATATGTATTCCTTTAAAGCTTGTTCAATGGCCATCTGATGTAGTGGGTGTTTGAGCATTATGTCTGGTAAGTACCACGTTGGGTCATGCGCTTTTGGTATGGCTGAGGCTATAGTAGTGTATACTGCATTATGGTCAGACCACGGAATCGGAATTATATCTGATGCAATAATTTCTGGTATCATTCCTATTGTTAGAAAAATATGATCTATTCTGGTGAAGGTTTGATGAGGGTGCGAGAAATAAGTGAATTTCTTTTTCATTGGGTTACTTTCTCTCCACGAATCGACCAGATTGTATTTGGAAAGAAGTTGAGAAAAAGGTAATCTAGAGGTTATTTTGGATGGTGTAAAAGGTGATTTATCTAGAAATGGGAGGAGGACCTGGTTTGAATCCCCACACATTATCACTGTTCCTATTTTGTGTGTATTAATCACTTGTAATATATGTGAGAGGAATGGTGTAGGTTGTTTGTTAAGAGCGTAGTAGGAAATCACCGTGATTGCTGTATCCATTATATAACCCATGAGTATCAGGTATCTACCTTCTGGGTCTTTAATTTCTGATGATAAGGTGAATGGTGTGGATCGGTGAAATGCAATTAGAGTTCCCCTTTGCTTGGTACAGGCAGAAGCCGTGTAAATTTGTTGATAAAAAGGAGAAATATATTTTGGAGTAGAATCTTTGGTGAAGTGTGTTTCTTGGAGGCATACTATGTGAGCCTTCTTGTTATGGAAAGTACGGAAGGCTTTGGTCCTTTTTTGAGGGACATTTATTCCCTGAACATTCAGGGAAAGTATATTCAGTGGTGCCATGGCAATAGATCAAATAGTTTTGACTTACTTTTTGTTATGCAGAGCTGACTGCGCAGATCAACCTGTGTGGACTGAAGAGATGAATAGATAGAAAAGAAACCAGTGAATTTTGGAGTAAAGAGTAAACAAAAAACATATGAGATTAGATGATACATTGTATAAATTATTTTTTGCAAGTAATCACAATTTACCCGTGAAAGAGAATAAATATCTCTCTCAGGGGAATAAGTGCCTTCGTCACACTCCCACATAATATGGTTGGGAGAATGAGGAGGGCTAATGGGGGTACACGGATCTTCCGCTTACAGGAGAGAAGTGCTATGTCAAAAGACATCAAAATGATGTTTCATTAATTGGAGTGCAGAATATAGTTTTTGTTGAAATTATTTATTCCAGGGTGGTTGTATATGGTTAGTCTTGCCCTAGGCTAAATAATTCAGTTAGAAAGGTACTATTAATAACTTTGGTATTGATGAAGATAGTTTGAATTATTTTGGGATTTTAACCCTTTTAGAGTAAACAATTACATATTTTATTCATATGTAACTGTTTAGATATGTTAACTCCTAAAATTGAGGTTGTATTGCTTCAGATTAGAATAAACAAAAACATAATTCTAGGAACTAGTTAGGTAATAATATATTTGTTTTAAGAAAAGAAAGAAAAAGCTTCCATTACTTCTGGATTATTGAACATATTTGTCCTAAAAAGTAATAAATCTATTGTTATTACCTGATAATATATAACTGAACAAGAATTTCCTTATTTCACTTATATATTCTAAGGCTATATGAATCAGAAGTAATAAGAAATATAACTGGAATGTAACATGATCCCACACAGTGTGTGACTATCAGAATGCAGTTACATTCAGTTATACATATAGGTTTTTTATAGAGAACCATCTCTTAGTATAATAAATGAAGAGATATCAGGAATTAGGATGTCAGTCCATTGAATCTTCTTGGTCCATGGATGATGTGGCATAACGGCCTCTTTTGTGAGAATGATGATTCCCATTTTGTTCTGAAATTTTCTGGGTGCTGCCTGAAGGTGAAGATGATGCCATTCTTCTGCGTGTGGGAGTGTTGCTGCTTGTGGGTTCTGTCAGATTTAATTTTAAAAGGGTTTGTTGTAGTTCATCTGCTGATCTGCTTCTGTAAATTGTACCTTGGTAGTTAAATCTGACTGAAAAGGGGAAGCCCCATTGATACATAATGTTGTGGCGTTGCAGTTCCATTAGTTGGGGTTTCATGGATCGTCTTTTAGTAATAGTAAGTTGGGATAGGTCAGCAAAAATTTGATAATTGTGTCCTTGAAAATTAAGTTCCTTTTTTTCTCTTGCAGCAATTAGTATTTGTTCTTTCGTTCTGTAATAATGAAATTTTGTGATTATATCACGTGGGGGTCCATCTTTCTTTTTGGCTGTGAGGGCTCTGTGTACTCTGTCCAGTTCTAAATGTTCAATAGGGATATCTGGCTTTAGTTCTTGTAATAGAGCAGTAATAGTAGATTGCAGGTCTTTCACAGTTTCAGGTATTCCCCTTATGCGCAAGTTTGAACGTCTAGCTCTATTTTCGTAATCTTCGAGCTTAGTTTGAAGTATTAAATTCTCTTTTTTTAATTGTTCCAATTCTGTTATATTTTCTTGGGTTGTAATTTCAATTTCATCCATTTTTATTTCTAAGGCTGCGGTGCGGTTTCCCAGCTCTCTTATTTCTTTGGTTAGGCTGTTTGTTATTTGGTCTGAGGTTTGTTTTAAAGCCTTATGAAGCATCTTTTCAAATTGTAATAATATTACTGGGGATACTGAGGAGGCTTGTGGAGAAGTTTGTGAGAGAATTTGTTCTGTATCTGACTCAAATGGAGAGTCTTGCTGTGACATTTTCTGTCTGTGAGAGCGCCCTGATGCTGTATCTTGTGAGGTGACTGGAGCTGCTTCAGCTGCAGTGAGTGCCTGTGAGCTCTTTGTGAGGTGATTTTTATTTCTGCCACGGTTTCCTCCCAGTACCATATTTCCTGCCCAAACTTTCACAGTTTGTTCCCTGGGGCAAAAAGGTTCAAATGGATACCTTTTGAGCCTGCAGGCTCCGCTTTGTCCTTCTCTTCTCTCCTCAGCGGTGTGGAGCTCTAACAATGCATGTCTGCTCCGCTAGGCTCCGCCTCCTGCCCCCCTTTAATATTTTTTTTATGCTTTTTTGATCTTGACAATAGTTTTGCCTTGTAAGCACATCTGTGCCCCTTTTTGGTGTTTCCGGCGTCACATTCAGCTATCCAGTCGCCTGCGCTCGGCTCCACTGTGCAATGAGCGCGATAGGTGGGCGGAGCTACGCCGCTCCACACTATGTATCCGCATTTGCCTCTTCCTAGAATGGAATTGAGGCTTGGAGCACAAGAGCCAGAGCATGGTGACAACTTCCTGTAATGTGAGGTCAGGTGGTGCGCTTGGCGGCTCGTGATTGGGCTGCTGCACTACCACTAGCCACTCCTATTCACTCAGATTACTATTGGCTGTGAGGTCTGCTCTATAGTGGTTTCTCATAGCTGATAGGACATACTTGGCTGCTCATGATTGGGTGGCTGAGCAAGTGCATATTATTCCCATTTACCTGGATGTTTATTGGCTGCGGGGCCCATTCTATAACGGTCTCCCACAGCTGATTAAAGTTTGAGCTGCAGCAAATTATTTTTTTTTTTAAAGTTTGAGCTGCAGCAAATTTTCAACCATTTATGTGTCTATAAATACAAGCGTGATACCAAACAAAAGACAATATGCCCCAGTAGAAGGACCTCTAGTCCGAAACATGTCGGGTTGCGATTGACTATCTGTTTCTGGTAGCACGCTATTTTTTACTGTGATAACTTTTACCCTGGCTGCTGTTATTTGGATTTTTACCCTGTTTGGTTTGAAATACATTTTTGAAAATTTTACTTGGATTTAAGCACTATGTGGGGCCTCTTTTTCCTTTTCCATGTCCCTATGGTGGCTATGTGAAGGGTGTATCTCCTTAACATACACCTGTCGGAGAAGTGTTTACAACTGGACCTGGATTATCTGCTGTCCTCAGGCCGTTTACCATTGCTGCAAAAGAATCAGTGGAACCTGCCGGATACGCCTCTTCATCGAACACCTATTTGGATCGATCGATCCACAAGCCTGTACGACACCTAGCCATACGGCAAACGTGTCCACCTGTTCCAGTAAGCGCATTTGCTCCAGATATTTCTTGCTGTGGATACTGAGTATTGGAACACCATCTCTGTGAACCACGTAGCACCCCTGAAAAATTTTTCACCTATTTTACACCTATACCATTCACTTTTGTTGGACATTTGTATGGCCATAATGTTCATGTAATTGGACATGTATATGGTCATGGACTTACCACATTATTGTTTTTATTTCTATTTTTTTATATTTGGTCATTATACTATCATGCTGCACGGTTGATAGTCACATATGTGTGGATTACCCAATCCTGATTTTTATGCTTAGCGCTGCATTGTTTCTTCCCAATATTTTTTACATTGTCACTACTTTGTTGATGCTGGCTGCTATATGTGTCATCTGATACTCTTTTCATAGTAGCGCAACTACACTATTGTTTTATATTTTGTCCATGAATAAATTAAAGCTGATCTATATAAGCAACCTGTCAGTGGTAAATGGTTTGTCTTAAAATACTAACTGCTACATCTACGGGAAAGCTTGTTCTGTTGAAAAACAAAAGAAAATCCAAAGGGTGTACAATTACGCAGTACATACAGTGCTCTCAGGAGAAGTGCAGAGTTATTTAGTACATTTGAACTTTCATCTGTATCTGTAGACCATCAATGGGGTAGAGCAACGGATGAGGCAACTGAATGAATGGATGGATAGATATAAGAGTAATCGATGGAAGGATGGCTGAGCAGAAGAAGGGGCTGAGACTGGAACCTCTGCAACTCCTGCAGAAAATCTGAGTAGGATCACCTCAATGTAAAAGAAAATGTACAGCATGGTGCTGAAGTAAGCATCAAATAAAAATCACATTATTAAAATAAGCAGCACATTTACATTGAAGTTAGCATCAAACAGCATGAATAAGGAACACCTGAGACCAAGCAGCTGTGATTAGTGTGAGGCTGAGGGCATCACTGAGCAAACAGCGATGACAGGGAGCCAGCCAGCTCAAGATATGGGTATTAGCGTTGGCATTCTCAGCTGCACATGAGGATGACAGCTGTCAAAATGGCTGGTGGATGCCGGAAGAGAGGGTGTGCATGACGCATTTCCAGAGACTGCCAGTAGTGTCGGATATCAAAAATTACTATAATGCAATATTACTTTCACGGGTGTTAGAATGGGTGAAGGAGAATAGGGAAAAAAGATGGGTAAAATTGGAAAACACGATTAGTAATGTAGCACTAGGGAAAATGTTATGGATACTAGCGGCGTATATAGAATTGAGTGAAAATATACAATCAATTAAAAGATATCATGGTGAAAGGTAAAATATACATGTTACAGGACTTAAAACACAAAAAAAAAATTTAATGGTAATTGATGAATGGTGGTACTCCCAACTGAAGCATTTTGTTACATCACTACCTTAACCAGTAAGATCCGAGGAGAACCTACAACCGTTTGAACAGCTATGTACAGCAGTAGGCACAAAGAGGATCCATAAAGTGCTGGTGGGACTGAAGGAGCCGGAAATACTGCCATTCATAGTAAAGTGGGAAGAGGAACTGGAAAAGCGAGAAAAAGATCAAGACGTGAAAAGATCAAGACGTAGGTAAAATACTTAAAATGACACATACCACGGCAATAGACAGTAACACCACAGAAATTAATTACAAATGTCTAGCACGCTGGTATTTAACACCTGATGAGACACATAAATGTCAGAAGGAGAGGTCTCACGGCTATGGTAGCGGGGATGCGGTGCAGTGGGAACTATGGTCCACATATGGTGGATGTGTCCAAAAATCAAAAGATATTGGAGAGAAGTGTTGCAGTTAATTAAGGAGATTACCAATATTGAAATACCTCAGGAACCTTGGAGGTGTTTGTTTCATGGGGTCAGTATGCCAACTAAACAATACCCGAAAACATTGGTGCCCCATTAATGAATGCAGCCAAAAGTTTAATACCATGACAGTGGCAGGAGACAGGAAGCCCCACGTTGGGGAGTTGGTGAAAATAAACAAAACTTATAACATGGAATATCTTAGGTTTTGTGAAGAGGAGGGAATGGAAGGATTTGATAACAAGTGGAAGGTCTGGAGAGAGTTTAAGCAGACAAGGAGATACGTATAAATGATGGGAGCAGATGAGGGGGAGAGGCAGGGAGACATGGCAGACGTTAAGCAATAAAAGGTGGGAAGAGAGAGAATTAATAAAGAGATTGAAAGAATAGAATAGAAAATAACAGAGTAGTATAGAAAAAACAACAGAATAGAATAGAAATAATAAAACCATCTTCTGAAATTTGAATTTCAAATAGAATTTACATTTCAATAGAAAAAGAATAGAATAGAAAATGATAGAATAGCATAGAATAGAATAGGAAATAAAATATTAGGCTCAAAAAGAATAGAATAGAATAGAATAGAATACACAAATAATAGAATACAAAAACAATAGAATAGTGTAGAAAGAATATAACCATTTCTCAAAATTCAAATAGAATCAATTTGTTTTGAATAGAATAGAAAATAATAGATTAGAATAGGAAGAAACTTTCTATTCTATTGTTTTTTTTTCTATACTATTATGTTATTTCCTATTCTAATATATTCTTTTCTATTCTATTTAAATTCAAATTTCTATTCTATTCTATTGTTTTTCTAATCATATTCTTTTCTATTATATTCTTTTCTATTCGAATTTCAGAAAATGGTTATATTCTTTGTATTTTATGCTATTTTTTTTTTTATTCTATTCTGGTCTGTTCATTTTATTCCATTCTATTCCATTCTATTTTGTTCTTTATTCACTATTCTATTTTGTTCTGTTTTACTCTATTATATTCTATTCTATTCTATTTTTTTTCTATTCCATTCCTTTATTTTCTATTCTATTTCTCTCTCTGAAAATTGGAAAATGATTGGAATTTGAAAAAGAATCAAATGTGAAAACTTTTCTAATTCAAACACTTTTCAAATTCGAAAACTTTTTGAATTTGAAAACTATTTGAATTCGAAAACATTTTGAATTCGAATACTATTCATTTATAATTTGAAAACTATTCGAATCGATTCAAATTCCGAAAATTTGAATTGGTTCGAATTGTATAAATAAAACTAATTCCGAAAACAAAATAAACGTGTTAAACTAATATATGTAAACAATTAGAAGAAACAAAACTAAATACATTTTTTTGTTCTGCACGTCCCTATAAGTGCTTATAGCAAAAAATTATAAGCTAGCACTCCAAAATGTTTTTGATGATAATCTTTTTCAAAGTATATAGTGGACTGTTATATATTTGTAAAGGGCTCCCTTGTGTACACATCCAAAGGCATAAAACTGCTGTTTTTTCATGTTGGTAAAACAACCCAAATGGAGAAAACCTGTAAGTTAACAAAAAATGTGCATGTGCTAACACACACTAAAAAGTGGACTTAAACTTGTGCTTTAGTTCACACCCTGAAGGAGTAGGACCTCTACCCTGACTCCCCTGGGGCACAAGGCTCCTGACAGGAACTAAGGTTTCCAATGGCCTGCCTAGCCAGAAGGCCTGGCAGACCCTGTTCCTCTAGGTCAGCTGAAGCTGAACATCGAATACTTGGTTGAGGGGCTCTCCTGAAGGGAGGCCCCCAAGGGCAGAGAAGGAAGGAACCTGAGGGCCACACATCCTCCCCCAAGATGGCAAACCCGAGGACTCACACTCTTCATCAGTAAGAAAACACACACAAATGTAAAAGCAGTGACAAACAATGGGAGGAATATAAATAATAATAAAGTAGGCGCACAATTGTGCAGTGGCCTGGGCCCTGAAGCCTGCATAAAACTGCTGTTGGATGCCACCATCTTAGATGTGACCTCAGCAGCCTAACATATTTCCTGCCCTAGAGTGACAGCACTGCTCATCATGTATGATGTGTTAAGTCATGGTGAAGTGCAGAACTTTGCTATCTGTGGACTGCAATTTCCAGGTGTAACCTCCCACTATATCCATTTTCCCCTGCTTTCTCTTGATGTTTATTCTGAAAAGTAAAACAAATGGAGACATTATCATGAAGAGTAAGGCATGGTGTCCTTTAGTGCACTGCCAAAAATATTTGTTTGTTTTCGTTTTAATTTGTTTTTTTTTTTCTTTTCATTTTTCAGGTCATTCATTATGATTTCAATTCCTAAAATTCATAAATTAGTAAATTTGTAAATTCGTAAATTCAAAAATTTGGAAATTCATAAATTTGTAAGTTTGAAAATCCAAAAATAAGAAAAATAATCTGAAAATTCAAAAAACAAAAATCCGAAAATTTGAAATGATAACTAACTAATAATAATTACCTATTAAATTATAGATACTGGAATATTCTTTCAAATTTGGCGGTTAGTGAACGTAACAAATACTAATTTTGCCGAAGTTACAGATTATCCAAAATAAGGAATGCCGCATCTAAACAAATGGAACAAAATGAATTAACTGCTTCAGATCCGCGCTATAGCCGAATGACAGCTACAGCATGGATCTGTTTTGCCGGGAGGCCTGTCAATAGACATCCTCTCCTTTGCACACTCCCCCTGCGCCCTGCAGGTGTGCGCTGTGATCACCAAGTCACCGGGACTCGGTGATCACAGATCGCAGCCCCTTACCATGTGACAAGCTGTCAGCCAATAACAGCTGAACACGTGATGTAAACAGAAGATCGGTAATAATTTTTTTCTCCTCACGCTGATAGCGTGAGGAGAAAAAAAAGCCAATCACCGGCTTTAGTGTGAGGGACATTGGTCCCGAAGAGGAAGAGGCGAAGCCGCCTCATCTGTGCCCACCAATACTGCCTTCCATTGCCACCTGCCAGTGCCCACACAGTGCTATGAATCAGTGCTCACCAGTGCATAAGTGCCAGCAATAAGTGCCACCTATCAATGTCCACTAGTGCCACCTATCAATGCCCAACAGTGGTGCCAATCTGCCTCATTAGTGCCACCCAGCAGTGCTGCCTATTAGTGTCACCTACCAGTGCCGATCAGTGCCCATCACTGGCATCCATCAGTGCCCATCACTGCCACCTATCAGTGCCCATCAGTGCCAGATATCAGTGCCACCTGTCAATGCCACCTATTAGTGCCCTTCAGTGCCACCTATCAATGCCCTTCAGTGCTGCCCATCAGTGCCACCCATAAGTGCTACCCATCAGTGCCACCTCTCAGTGCCCACCAGTGCCAACTCATCAGTGCCCATCAATGCAGGCTATCCGTGCCCATCAGTGCAGCCTATCCGTGCCCATCAGTGCAGCCTCATCAGCGTACAAAGAAGGAGAAAAATTACCTGTTTGCAAAATTTATTAAAATATTAAATGGTTTTGTATTTTTTTTTTAATTAAAATTAAATTTAAATTTCGGTCTTTTTAAATTTTTTAACAAAAAATAAAAAACCCAGAGGTGATCAAATACCACCAAAAGAAAGCTCTATTTGTGGTAAAAAATGATAAAAATTCCATTTAGGTACAGTGTTGTATGACCTCACAATTGTTGTTCAAATAGTGACAGCGTTAAAAGCTCAAAATTGGTCTGGGCAGGGGGGATTTAGGTGCCCAGTAAACAAGTGGTTAATAATAATAATTATTATTATTTATTATTAATTTGTTACGTTCCATTTGTTTAGATATGGCATGCATTATTTTGGATAATTTGTAACTTTGGATAAATTCATTCTCTAACAGCAAAATTTTAAAGGAAATTCCAGCACCTAGATTTTAATAGTTAGTAATAGTTAAGTTATTATTAGTTAGTTATTATTTCAGATTTTCAAATTTTGGGGTTTTTAGATTTTAGAATTTTGAATTTCTGAATATCCGAATTTACAAATTTACAAATTTTTGAATATTCAAATTTACAAATATATGGAAACATTTGTTAAACGGGTTGTTAATTCAAGTGTTTCCGAATTAATGAATTTGTTGAAATTTGTTAAAAAACAAATTCAGAACAAAACGAATTGCACATGTCCAGTGTCCTTAGCAGATAGGCAAAGCTGGGAAATTCCATTGCTGAAGCACTTGAGTGATATCAGAAGATGTTCAGTGGTTCAGATTGCCACTTGCCTAAAATATATTTGAACAAAATGATCTTTTCATTCCCAGGATCCTAAATGATGTAGATTCTATAAAATTATATAGCTCTCAAATATGTATTGGCAATGTTTATTGAATACAAATGCAAAAGGATATGCAGTAAAGTGTTGCAGTATCCTTACTTGTGATAGATTGTCCCATCCTGAACTCATGCCTGTAGCTGTGTATTTTTTTGTGCAGGTCAGTAAAATCTGTCAATATTAGCTGATGTTGGACTTAATTAAATCTCATGCATAGCTGGACAGAATCTGTGTTTCCTCCAAAAACAGTCATACTTCAGACTGTTGCCTAGCGCAAATAAAAAAAATGAAGGGACAAATTGCATTGGCTATTAGGGGCATAGGGGACATTTTTAAAAAGTGTTTATATGGATAAGATGATTTACCATCAATGTACTAAATTCTTGGGAATTAATTATGAGCCCTTTCTTTAATACCATTGATCTATATTGAATAGGGATGAGCCGAACACCCCCCTGGTTCGGTTCGCAGCAGAACATGCGAACAGGCAAAAAATTTGTACGAACACATGAACACCGTTAAAATCTATGGAACACGAACGTGAAAAATCAAAAGTGATAATTTTAAAGGCTTATATGCAAGTTATTGCCATAAAAAATGTTTGGGGACCTGGATCCTGCCCCAGGGGACATGTATCAATGTAAAAAAAAAAGTTTTAAAAATGGACGTTTTTACGTGAGCAGTGATTTTAATAATGCTTAAAGTGAAACAATAAAAATTAAATATTCCTTTAAATATCGTGCCTGGGGGTGTCCTTAGTATGCCTGTAAAGTAGCACATCTTTCCCATGTTTATAACAGTGCCATAGCAAAATGACATTTCTAAAGGAAAAAATGTCAGATAAAACTGTTCGCAGCTGTAATGTAATGTCAGATCCCGGCAATATAGATAAAAATACCATTAATACAAAAAAAAATGGCGTGGATGTCACCCCCAAAATCCATACCAGGCCCTTCAGGTCTGGTATGGATATCAAGGGAAACCTCGCACTCAAATTTATTTTAAAATGGTGTGGGGGTCCCCCAGGCCTACAAGCACTATATACTCTGAACAGCAGTATATATACTATACGGCCTGCCCTATATATACAGAAAATTGGGCCTTAGGTGTTGGTGGTACCAGAACACTGTAAGTCCTCACAGTTACACAGTTGTTGGGTGCAGGAACTGGCCCTGCTGTGAAATATTATATCAAAAATTTTAATTACATGCTCCTGTTAAACAGAGGCAGAAAAATTCTGCCTTGGGTGGTGGTGATGGTGCCACAACACTGTAAACCCTCACAGATACTCTTGCTGGGTGCAGGAACGGGCCCTGCTATGAAATATTAGATCAAAATTGTAATTACATGCCCCTGTTAAACAGGGACAAAAAAATGTGGGCTTAGGCAGTGGTGGTGGTGCCCTAAACCAAAAATATTATTGGAAGCTAGCATCATCAAGATTGAGGAGGAAAAGGATAATGAGCATAGGCAGTCTTCAAGGGATCCCACATCCATAGCAAACTCAATCAGTTACATCAGCATCAGGTGCTTGATAGCTGCTGATCCAAGACTAATTAATTTTTATGAATGTGAGCCTATTAACAGAGTCTGTGGACAGGCGCACCCTTTGATCCATTACAAACCCTCCAGCAGCACTGAATGTGCGTTCAGAAAGCACGCTGGATGCAGGACAGGCCAGTAGCTAAATTGCATATTGAGCAAGTTCTGGCCAGTGGTCCATCCTTAAGACCCAGTAACCCAGTGGATGCTCTCTGTTGGAAAGGTCTCCAAGTCTGCTCTTGCCCCTAGATATTCCTGTTCCATGTAATGCAGACGCTGGGGATGGTTGCTTGAACCGATCAGACTTTGGCGCTGAGGACTGAAAAATAGTTTAAATGCATCAGTCAGCCGGCCACCTTCTCTACCACTCTTCCTCTGACTGAACAAAGCCTCAGCAACATGTTGTCCATCATCAGGAAATTGTAACCTCCCAGGGTCTGGAAATGTGTTGCACAAACCTTTCTTCAAGGCCTCCCGAAGATGTTTCATCCTCTGCTCCCTCTGCAAAGGCAGGATGAGTTTTGCAACCTTACCCTTGTAACATGGATCAAGAAGGGTTGCCAGCCAGTAATGACCCCTCTCCTTGATACCACAAATTCTAGGGTCCTTTCACAGGCTTTGGAGAAAAAGGGAGGCCATGCAGCGTAAGTTTGCAGAGGCATTCAATCCTGAGTCCTCTGGGTCACTAAGGATCACATGAAGACTGCTGCTGAGTGTTATCCTGTACATCCATGCTGACACAGTCCTCCTCCTCTTCCTTCTGTGTAGTTGGCGGGCCCACGGGAATACTATCTGGATAAAGGGGCCTTGAGAGGTAAGGAAGTCCTCCTCTTCCTCCTGCTGTTTTGCCTCAAGTGCCCTGTCCATGATTGCCCAAAGCATCTTCCAACAGGAAGACTAGAGGGACAGTGTCACTGATGCATGCATTGTCACTGCTCACCATCCTTATGGCCTCCTCATATGGTGACAGGACAGTGCATGCATCCTTGATTAGTAGCCACTGGCATGGCGAAAAGAAGCCAAGCTCCCCCTGACCCTGTCCTGGCACCATACTCGCATAGGTACTTATTGATGGCCCGCTGCAGCATTGCCAACATTGAGTTCCAACATGTGGGCATGTCACAAATGGCGGTTGGTGGGCAGGTTGCATTCCCTTGAATGTCAGGCAGCTGAACACTGACATTGTATGACAGGCGGAAATTACCACAGGCTTTTCAGGCCTTACAGGAGATCCTGTAAGACTGGGTGCCTAGTCAAGAACCGCTGCACCACCAATCTCAGGATGTGTGCCAATCATGGAACATAGGTCAAGTGTCCCTGTCGGAGGGCAGAGAGAAGGATGGTGCCATTGTTGCATACAACCATTCCTGGCTGAAGCTGGCTTGGTGAGTGTGGCTCCTGTCCCCTGGGCAAACCAACTCAAGCATTGCATAGCATCTTTTAGCCTGACTGTTTGCATGGCTCCTTGAACGCTTACAGAGCACCGCTGGCTCAGGACAAATCTGCAGAAGAGGCCATAGAGGAAGAAGAAGAGGAGGGGGTGGAGGAGAGAGCTGTGGCAGAATCACCACTAGCATTTTGGAGGCATGGTGGCAGAACAAGCTCCAACAACATTGAACCCTGTCATGCATCCTTCCCAGCTGCCAGCAGAGTTACCCAGTGCACCATGAAGGAAAGGTAACGTCCCTGCCCATGTCTGCTGGACCATGAGTCAGCGATAATATGAACCTTACTGTTGACCACCCTGTCCAACGAGGCCAAAACATTGCCTTCCACATGCCGGTAGAGAGCCAGAATGGCCTTCTGTGAAAAGAAATGGCGTTTTGGAACCTGCCACTGAGGTACAGCACATTCCATAAATTCACGAAAGGGGCCAGAGTCTACCAACTTGAAAGGCAGCAGTTGCAGTGCTAGCAATTTGGCCAAGCTAGCATTTAGATGCTGAGCATGTGGATGGCTGGGACCAAATTTATTTTTTATGGTTCAGCAACTGGGTTAGAGAAATTTACCTGGTAAAATCAGATGGTGGTGTACTGCTAGCAGATTGGCTACAAGTACTTGGGACACCTATTGCTATACCCTCAGTCCTCTCAGTGCAGGTTTCTTGAGAGGACTGAAGGTATAGTAGGGTTAGAGATCACAGATGAGGAGCAAGGAGAAGTCCGCCTTTTTCTTTGATGTGGGTCTTTCGAGTGCTGTTGCCAACAGACTGCATGGCAGGTCGTCATATGTCTGATCAAGCATGTGGTGCCCAAGCGGCTGCTGTTCTGGCCACGCTTGATCCGACATAGGTTGCAAAGAGCAACACCTGCAGAGCTCTGCGGTGTAATGCAATAGGGTGGCTGCCCTTAAGCTGCCTCCTAGAGTACATCCTGCCTCATTGGAGTTTCCTCCTCCTCCTCCTCCTCTCTTTTTTAAGGCACCCAAATACAGTCAGTATATAAAAAGTTAATAAAGCGCTACCATCAACCTTAATATAGCACAGCGATCCAATAAATATGATCCAATAAAAGATGTGATCCTATAAAAAATAAATTAACTAATCATATATATGTGTCCAGTAAACCACACTGAATATAAATTAATTATTGTTCTTTCAAAATGTCTGTATATTTCTGGAGATACTGGGAAAAAGTCAAATACCACTCATTTGTAAGATAAAACATTGAAGGACAATGATACCCAAATGATCAGGTGTGTAGTCTCTGATGATGTTCACATGTGGTGGATTGCTTTCAAACCTTCATTGCTTTCAATCCTTCATAGATGGATATTGCTCGAACAAAAGAAAGGACATACCTCATTGCACATATAAATAAACTGAAAACAACATGTGGGTAATAACACACAGTTGCACTCACACATGCCTCGCAATTTTTAGTCATGTGCCAGTGATGTAACGCATAGGAGGAACCAGTAACCCCAGTTCTGTGTGAGCAGTAACAGCCAAGTGAGGAGATTGTCTCTGAATATATGCAACTGACCTTCTTAAATGCGATCTTATTGCGGGGCATGTGTGAGTGCAACTGTGTGTTATTACCCACATGTTGTTTTTAGTTTATTTATTTGCACAATGAGGTATGTCCTTTCTAAATTTGTACAGTGTGGGTTGTAGACAGCCTCATCTATCAATGGAGTTCAGTTTTGAGTAAATGTGAACTTTTAGTTTAAATGGCTTTTTTTCTTGACGTGCCTGGAGTTTTCTTAAAGACTAAAATTATATTTTTGGATGATTTTTCCAGCTTGTGACATAACTTAGTCCCCTGTAAAAACTACAGTTAATACAATACTAGCCCTCTTTCTATAACATTAGCAGCGCTTAGAATGATCCACAATAAACAAATGAAGTGAATGTTCAATTGTCCAAAACCGATCAAATTAAGAATGATTGAAAAAATCTTCATGAAGGGTATGCTTTCCACAATAGGATCCTGTCACCACACTGCGTGAATAATCACCCCTATGGTCACACACTCACCAGAAAAATTCAGAACTTGCACCTGTCATAATCTGTATCTTTACATCTGGGATTGTTTCCTTCACTCTAGATGTCACTCTCAACAAAAAACAGATGTGTGCACATAGAGTAATTCTGTCATGAAATTTTATTGAAAGCAACCCTCCCTTTACAATTGCATACTTAGAATGTTTTAAGATTTTAAAAGCGTAGTAAAAATTCACAATCACAATCCTTCGTCACAATCCTCTGACGAAGCGTTGACGAAATGCGTCAGCCGAAACCACGCAGTTACCTAAACTGTCTGTCAGTGGTCTGCTCAACACAGGCACACGGTTCTTCGTGAAGTCCATGGAGTGGTGTGAGATAGACGAGTGACTAAGAGACAGGGTTGTGAATTTTTACTATGCTTTTAAAATTTTGACACATTTGTCAGAGAATCCCCCAGAGCAGTCGCGGTGCTGGTGTGCGTCGGTGTGTGTTGGGGCGCGTTGGGGCACGTGTTCTCGTGCTCGCTGCCACGGGTGCTGGCGTGCGGGTGCCAATCTGCCTATTTAGGCTGACAGCACATGTGGCTCGGTGCTGTCCGATCTGCAGCTCCCTGTATCCTTGCACCTGCTTCCTGTTTTGAACTTGATCTCCTGACTACCGGCATTGCCCTTTGATTATTCTTGTCTTCTGCCTGCAACTGACCCCGGACTGTCCTGACTACAAATCTGCCTGCTCCTCTGTACCAAGCTGCCCGCCCGTTGCCAACCCTGCCTGTGACCCGACCTGCCTGTTCCACTCCTGTTCTGCACCTGCTGCCTGTGCTTCAGTTGTCTGGTGATCTCCAAAACCACCTTCACCGGGATCCTCCTGCTGCTGACCCGCCAGGCTCTCATACCATTCTGTGCTCCCCTGCCTCCTGTCCATACTACTAGGGGCCAGGAACCAGATACGTAAGGGAGGCCTTCCCCTGCTACATCGGGCTCATCGGTTAGGTACGTGGAAGTCTGACAACGTTGTTCACAGACCTGGGAGGCTGTTCATTGTCACTGTGGCATATAGAGATAACCTATGATTATATATGAAGACTTTACATCAGGCTATCAAGGTATATTAGGATATCTAGTCCATTGATGCTTCCCCTGGCCACTACCACACAAGAGAAACTTCGGATGTGAGCCATTGGAGGATTTACTGACCACCACCATTTGTTACAACATGCTGTTACCTTACAGTGGTAAGGTAAGGTAGCCACTGCACACCTGAGGTGTTTATACTGAAGAGGATTCACATTCCCTATACACTGAAAGACTGTATTTTCACTGACTGTCAATTGGAGCACAGTACTTCACCGCACTTTATTTTTATTTTATTTTTTAATTACATTTTCTTCTATTCATGTTCACTGTTGGACTCTACCTCATATTTTGTCAGCATTAGCACCTTTTTTATGCAATTTGAAGGCTATGCGATTATGTAGCAATTGTATGTGTTTCTATGCAATTTTGCACTTGCAATGTCACTTTATATGTGTTTTTTTATGCAACTTGAAGGTTATGTGATTATATAGCAATTTTATGCATTTTTATGCAAATTTGCACATACGATGTCACTATATATGCATTTTATGCAAATTTGCACATGCAATGTCACCATATAGCACTTTAATTAATTTAGCACTTTATTTATGGTAATAATTTTTTCACTAGAGTGCGACGCAATATATTGATTTTCATTTACTTATTGTTGGTGCGGTTTGACCAGTTCGGTGTCTGCTGCAGCTAGTGTTCCGTTGTTTATTGTTGTCCTGGTAGCGCAAGATATTCTTTCCTATATAACCCAAAATGTGGGAATTTCTTTTCCTTTCACTTTCAGGGATACGGAGAAACAGTAACAATAGAGAGTGAATCTCCTAAATGGGGGGCACAGACAGCAATAAAAACTGACAGGAGTTTTAATTCCTCTCCACTCTATCCATCCCACTAGATATCACATCATGAGGTAAAATACCAAATGGTGTCATGCGATAAAAAACTTCACATTTCAATGAAATACCTCATGCCTTATTTTAGTAGCTTTTTTTTATGAATTGCAAAAAAATGTTTGAAAAAGATATTTTACAACAGATTAAATGACTTACAGAGACACCCATTCTAAGGCTTCAAAGAGAACTAAAAAGAATAATAAACTGACGAGCGGGACAACCTTGTGGACCATACCTCTACCTTTCAACCCTTTTTCTTCTTTCTCTTTCCTTTTCTCCACCTTACGATTAAAGCTCATTATCAGAACTTATTTGACCTATATACACTCTACTTGTAAACAATATGTATAGTAGGTATAAATCATTTAAATACCTACAAAAGTAACTAAGGAAATGATATATATCTTTAATTTAGGTTTACGTGAACCCAATGTTTAATATTTGAAATTTCATGATATTTACCTATATAAACCCTACTGTAAAACATTGAGCTTACTTTATAGATCCTTGTAAACTTACTTTATGTATATTTATGTATCTTTATAACATTGTATACTCAATAAACTTCTTTTGACAAGGAAAAAGATATTTTACCTTAGATCTTAAAGAGGAAAATACCGCATTGTGAATTGATCCTAGTGTCTCTTTAATATGTAATATGCCTTTACTGAATAAAACCATATAACATAATTCTAGCAATTAGAACTACCTATACATAGTTTTAGTTAATGTTTAAAGTTCTACAGGAGTCTGGATACCTGGAGAGCTCTATTATGCTATTATCTATTATCAGAAGTTGAAGTGTGTGATTTAAGCAGCTCATTGTTATATTGGAGTCCAAAACAAGCTTTTTTAATATAAGGTCCAATAGAAACTGTATAAAAGGCTAACATATTTTGGGACCTAAAACTGATATCAAATGTATAACAATAGAAGTAATATATATTGTACAACAAGGAATTGTGATATAGTGTACAACATAATCTTATTAAAACAGAGAATGTATAAATGAATACAGGTCATGAGAAACAATAATCAAATGCAGTTAAAATACATGCCTTACATAATATTACATAATACATAACATTACATTACATAATATGCATTACATAATATGGTGTGTTTTACTTTTTTGGACCACACTTTCCTTTTCTGTATCATCTCTTTTTTATTTCACCCACTTTTTCACTTCTTCCTTCAAGGAAACAAAATCTGATTGTACAATTCCCTTTAGAGCTACCATCTACTTTGTAGTGCAAGGGCCTGCCTGATTTGATATAAATTGAATAGATTGTTCAGGTAGGTCCTCCTATTACATAGTTTTGGTAAATCTAAAGGAAATTCTACAGAGATTGCACAATCAAATTGCATAGTGCATGGGCAGATTTATACAAGTGCATGGGAGGGAATGGGTGGAGACATCAGCTTTCATTTTTCTTGTAATCTAGCTCCAACTCAGAGAGGGGGAGGGTGTAAACACAACAACTTCACTTTCATTCACAGCTAGTGTAGTGGGACCACACTATTTTGGTGTGTTTTTCCCACTACACACATAGGGTAGCCCCTTGATTTACATGGGCTGCCCTATGTGTGACAAATGCAGGAAAGTAGCTCATTTTGCCACGTTTATTACACGTTTGCTTCCACATTTGGGATGTCATTAGCAATTAAGGGCATGATAGTGCAACTAGCTCATTTTAGATGTACAAATGTGGCCACATACTTTACTCTGTATCCAATCAGGCAGGCTCTTGCACTATATTTGTTGATGGTAGATCTAAAGGAGATTGGGCAATAAAATTGGATAGTGTATGGTGAGCTTTACAGACTTCCGGGGACACACTTCTCCTGTTATCAATACTAGAGCTCTGCTCCACATGGGCAGAGGAGGACACTTGCTGTGTATTGAGGGAGAATAGTGTTTACAGACTGTAAACTTCTCCAATGCCTGCACTGGAGAAGCATGTAACTTCAGAGGTGGGCGAGAACAATCTCCTGGAATAGAAGGTCAGCTGCCTGAAGAACTTCCCCACTCTACCAACAGTGCTCCCATTCTTTAAGACAAATACAAAAAAGGCATGAAGGAGTTTTCTATAGAAGAACCTGGAGACTGTGGTGGAGCCTTCCCTAGAACAGAGAGACAGCTTTTTCTTTTCTGCAGTATAGGTACATTAATGGTATATTGGTAAATAAAGCCCTTGTACTTTAAAAAAAGGGAACCAATACAGATACTCAAAGAATTATACATTTTATTAAATAATTCTTTCTGACACTGCTTAATAATTACCAAGCACCTAAGCACTAAGATGGACAGAAGGAAGGAACAAAGAAGTTTTGCTGGACAATAAGGATGAGCTTCGAGTTCGAGTCGAACTCATGTTCGACTCGAACATCGGCTGTTCGCAAGTTCACCGAACAGCGAACAATTTGGGGTGTTCACGGCAAATTCAAATGCCACAGAACAATAAGATACAAAATGAGTGTAGCGCTATAAACATATGAAGAAGTCCAACGTGATGAACATTAAACTGACAGTCCCAAATAGAGCTGACAAAGGGGGATCTTCCTAAGGAAAATCTTCAAGGACTAGACACTTCAACTTCATATATCATCTGGAGTGGAAACATACAAAGCACCACCAAAAGTGAAAAGGCTTACCGGATGAAATGGACCCGCCAGGGCATACGCCGAGAGGGGTCAGAAAGGCTTGGGTGGTGAGTGTCTGCAGACGGTCAGGAAGAGCGATGGGGTGCCTCTCACAACCAAAACGATGCCGGAAACAGAGGATGTGGAACAGCTGACACATAGATTAGGTCCCTCAGAGCAGTGTTGGAAACCGAATGGTAATGGTGACAAGATAAAAAAAAAAAAGAGAAAAAAAGGAAATGAAGGGCCAAATAGTGTAAATCCTTATAAAACTGAGAATTTTATTAAAATGGGTATACACTCACATGCAAATCCATAAAAACAGCGATGTGATAAAAGTGGCGACAGTGGGGTCCTACCCGACACGTTTCGTCTTCATAGACGTCGTCTGGGGGGTTTCCCCCACTGTAGCCACCAAAATATATATAGAGGATCAATCAAGGTACATGAGAATCACCTCCACGGCCCTAAAACCATCACTTCCGGTTTCAGGGCAAAATGGCCGACTGGCATGCGTTCCACACCTCACATTAATGGAAACCGGAAGTGAGGAAAGAGGATGTAACCCAAGGTACAGAAGGCCCACTGTATTAATAAATGTGAATAGATGCACAAAAGGTATAATGTATGGACAAATGGCTGGTGTGCAGATAGATCCGTGATGGAAATATATACAGCGCAACTGTGTGTGCGCGCATCTAAATGTGGTGGTGTGTACGGCGCATGCGCATACAGCGCGTGCGCAGTGAAGAGAATAGGACGTCTGGATGGCGCCAATGAAGGGGAGGGGCCGCGGCTGTGAGAAGTAAGCGTCATGATGGTGACAGTGAGGGGGCGGGACTTTAGGCTGCAGAGGTGAAAACACCCTCCTCCTGACAGGAGAAAATGTATCCCGTAGACACTTGAGGAGAGGAATCCTCACGTGAGGTGGACGAGGACGGGGATTGGACACATACATAACCAAGAGACACAGCCCGAACATGTAACCCCCGGCATGGACGTACTTATAGTGCCCCCGGATGTGGGAAAAAGGATAAATAAAAAGACAATAAAACATCACATGTACAATACTAACTGTGTGACTAGAGTGAAACAAATATATCACTCAAAAGTGTAACTAGCAATGAGAGGGTAGAAATATAAGTGTAAAGATGTGATGTACCAAAAATTAGTGGTATTGTTATTAAATGGACCTAGTCTTAAAGTGGATTGACATGATAATACGCATACAATGTGCACCAAATGTGTATAAGTAATCTGTACTCATGTACAAATAAAATAAATGTACAAATAAATGCAGCAGCTACATGTATATACATAAAAGCTATCATAGCTATAAAAGGAAGGGGAATGGAAATAAATTGACAATAAAAAATATTAACAATAAGAAATACGAAATGTACATGAAACTGACATAAGTAAAGAAAGAGACACAACTAAAGCATGGGAAAATCAAGCTATCATAAGGGAAGACATTTATGTCCATTTTGGCCCTGACACCTAAAAAGGAGGAAGAGACACAACCAAAACCGAAAAAAACGTCAAGCCAATGTCAAGTCAACGTCACTTCCGTTTCCATTAATGTGAGGTGTGGAACGCACGCCAGTCGGCCACTTTGCCCCGAAACCGGAAGTGATGGTTTTAGGGCCGTGGAGGTGATTCTCATGTACCTTGATTGATCCTCTATATATATTTTGGTGGCTACAGTGGGGGAAACCCCCCAGACGACATCTATGACGACGAAGCGCATCGGTTAGGACCCCACTGTCGCCACTTTTATCACATCGCTGTTTTTATGGATTTGCATGTGAGTGTATACCCATTTTAATAAAATTCTCAGTTTTATAAGGATTTACACTATTTGGCCCTTCCTTTCCTTTTTTTTTCTTTTTTTTTTTATCTTGTCACCGTTACCATTCAGTATCCACGTGTCGGCTGTTCCACATCCTCTGTTTCCAGCATCGTTTTGGTTGGTTCAGCAATGTGAGAGGCACTCCATCGCTCCTCCTGACCGTCTGCAGACACTCACCACCCAAGCCTTTCTGACCCCTATCGGCGTATGCCCTGGCGGGTCCATTCCATCCGGTAAGCCTTTTCACTTTTGGTGGTGCTGTGTATGTTTCCACTCCAGATGATATATGAAGTTGAAGTGTCTAGTCCTTGAAGATTTTCCTTAGGAAGATCCCCCTTTGTCAGCTCTATTTGGGACTGTCAGTTTAATGTTCATCATGTTGGACTTCTTCATATGTTTATAGCGCTACACTCATTTTGTATCTTATTGTTATCGCCCTTGTTGGTTGTGTTAGCTGCATATATATATTTTTTACTTTGGCAGCGCAGAATCATTTTGTATACATTTCTGAATGCCACAGAACACCCTTTAAAAGTCTATGGGAGAAATCAAAAGTGCTAATCTTAACCACTTGCCAACTGCCGCACGACGATGTACGTCGGCAGAATGGCACGGGCAGGCAAAAGGACTTACAGGTACGTCCTTGCCTTCCCGCGGGCGGGGGGTCCGATGGGACCCCCCGGTGCCTGCGGCAGTCGGATTCTCGACAGGAGCGATGGGAGGTGAGGGGGAGGCCACTCATTCGTGGCTCCCCCCTCGCGATCACTCCTGGTGAATGACAGGCTTCCTCGGCTTCTGCATAGTAAACAGAAGTGGAGGAAGTGATGTCATCTCTCCTCGGCTCGGTATTTTCCGTTCTGGCGCAGAGGAGAGAAGACATCGATATGTGTGCACAAACACTACACACACAGTAGAACATGCCAGGCATACTGTACACCCCCCTTTACCCCCCGATCCCCCCAATCCCCTCTCCCCCCCGTCACACTGACACCAAGCAGTTTTTTTTTGGTTTTCGGAGCCCCGTACGCGGCTAGGCTCCCAAAAAGTCCTACACATGTGGTATCCCTGTACTCAGGAGAAGCAGCTAAATGTATTTTGGGGTGCAATTCCACATATGCCCATGACCTGTGTGAGCAATATATCATTTAGTGACAACTTTGTGCAAAAAAAAAAAAATTTGTCACTTTCCCACAACTTGTGTCAAAATATAATATATTCCATGAACTCAACATGCCTCTCAGCAAATAGCTTGGGGTGTCTACTTTCCAAAATGGGGTAATTTGGGGGGGGGGTTGTGCCATCTGGGCATTTTATGGCCTTCAAAACTGTGATAGGTAGTGAGGAGTGAAATCAAAAATTTACGCCCTTAGAAATCCTGAAGGCGGTGATTGGTTTTTGGGGCCCCGTATGCGGGTAGGCTCCCAAAAAGTCCCACACATGTGGTATCCCCGTACTCAAGAAAAGCAGCTGAATGTGTTTTGGGGTGCAATTCCACATATGCCCATGGCCTGTGTGAGAAATATATCATTTAGTGACAACTTTTTGTAAATTGTTTTTTTTTTTTTTTGTCATTATTCAATCACTTGGGAGAAAAAAATGAATATTCAATGGGCTCAACATGCCTCTCAGAAATTTCCTTGGGGTGTCTACTTTCCAAAATGGGGTCATTTGGGGGGTTTGTACTGCCCTGCCATTTTAGCACCTCAAGAAATGACATAGGCAGTCATAAATTAAAGGCTGTGTAAATTCCAGAAAATGTACCCTAGTTTGTAGGTGCTATAACTTTTGCGCAAACCAATAAATATACACTTATTGACATTTTTTTTACCAAAGACATGTGGCCGAATACATTTTGGCCTAAATGTATGACTAAAATTGAGCTTATTGGATTTTTTTTATAACAAAAAGTAGAAAATATCATTTTTTTTCAAAATTTGCGGTCTTTTTCCGTTTATAGCGCAAAAAATAAAAATGGCAGAGGTGATCAAATACCATCAAAATAAAGCTCTATTTGTGGGAAGAAAAGGACACAAATTTCGTTTGGGTACAGCATTGCATGACCGCGCAATTAGCAGTTAAAGTGACACAGTGCCAAATTGTAAAAAGTGCTCTGGTCAGGAAGGGGGTAAATCCTTCCGGGGCTGAAGTGGTTAAAGGCTTATATTCATGGTATTGTCATAAAAAGTGTTTGGGGACCTGGGTCCTGCCCCAGGGGACATGGATCAATGCAAATTTTTTTTTTAAAAACTGCCTTTTTTTGGGAGCAGTGATTTTAATAATGCTTAAAGTGAAACAATAAAAGTGTAATATCCCTTTAAATTTCATACCTGGGGGGTGTCTATAGTATGCCTGTAAAGGGGCGCATGTTTCCCATGTTTAGAACAGTCTGACAGCAAAATTACATTTCAAAGGAAAAAAGTCATTTAAACTACTCGCGGCTATTAATGAATTGCTGGTCCAACAATACACATAAAAGTTCATTGATAAAAACAGCATAGGAATTCCCCACAGGGGAACCCCGAACCAAAATTAAAAAAAAAAATTATGTGGGTGGTCCCCCTAAATTCCATACCAGGCCCTTCAGGTCTGGTATGGATTTTAAGGGGAACCCCACACCAAAATTAAAAAAACGGGGTGGGGTCCCCCCATAAATCCATACCAGACCCTTATCCGAGCACGCAACCTGGCAGGCTGCAGGAAAAGAGGGGAGGACGAGAGAGCGCCCCCCCTCCTGAACCATACCAGGCCACATGCCCTCAACATTGGGAGGGTGCTTTGGGGTAGCCCCCCAAAACACCTTGCCCCCATGTTGATGAGGACAAGAGCCTCATCCCCACAACCCTGGCCGGTGGTTGTGGGGGTCTGCGGGTGGGGGACTTATTGGAATCTGGAACCCTCCTTTAACAAGGGGACCCCCAGATCCCCTACCATTTCACTAAAAAAGTGTCAAAAATGTTAAAAATGACAAGAGACATTTTTTGACAATTCCTTTATTTAAATGCTTCTTCTTTCTTCTTTCTTCTTGCTTCTATCTTCTATCTTTTTTCGGTTTCTTCCTCCATCTTCTTCTTCTTCTGGTTCTTCTGGTTCTTCTGGTTCTTCCTCCAGTGTTCTCGTCCGGCATCTTCCTCCGCGGCGTCGGCGTCTTCTTCCCTTCTTCTCTGGGCCACTCCGCATCCATGATGGCATGGAGGGAGGCTCCCGCTGTGTGATGCTTCTCTCTTCAT
Source organism: Aquarana catesbeiana (assembly GCF_042186555.1). Lineage (NCBI taxonomy): Eukaryota > Metazoa > Chordata > Amphibia > Anura > Ranidae > Aquarana > Aquarana catesbeiana. The sequence continues at coordinate 703,935,910 of NC_133324.1, read as the reverse complement.
CTTCTTCTCTTCATCTTTTTCTCTTCATCTTCTTGTCTTCATCTTCTTTACGGGCCGCTCCGCATCCATGATGGCATGGGGGGAGGCTCCCACTGTGTGACACTTCTCCTCTTCTGAAGGTTCTCAAATAACAGGGTGCGGGGCCACCCGGTGACCCCGCCCCCTCTGATGCACGGGGACTTGACGGGACTTCCCTGTGGCATTCCCCGTGACATGAATTCCTATGCTGTTTTTATCAATGAACTTTTATGTGTATTGTCGGACCGGCAATTCATTAATAGCTGCTAATATTTTTAAATGACTTTTTTCCTTTGAAATGTCATTTTGCTGTCAGACTGTTCTAAACACGGGAAACATGCGCCCTTTTACAGGCATACTATAGACACCCCCCAGGTACGAAATTTAAAGGGATATTACACTTTTCTTGTTTCACTTTAAGCATTATTAAAATCACCGCTCCCGAAAAAACGTCCGTTTTTAAAACTTTTTTTGCATTGATCTTTGTCCCTTGGTGCAGGACCCGGGTCCCCAAACACTTTTTATGACAATAACTTGCATATAATCCTTTAAAATTTCACACAGGGGGGAGGGCTGGGATCTGGGGGCCCCCTTGGTAAAGGGGGCTTCCAGATTCCGATAAGCCCCCCGCCCGCAGACCCCCACAACCACCGGCCAGGTTTATCAACATGGGGACAAGGTGTTTTGGGGGGCTACCCCAAAGCACCCTCCCAATGTTGAGGGCATGTGGTCTGGTACGGTTCAGAAGGGGGGGCACTCTCTCGTCCCCCCTCTTTTCCTGCGGCCTGCCAGGTTGCGTGCTCAGATAGGGGTCTGGTTTGTATCTCTAGGGGGACCCCACGCCATTTTTTAAAAAATGTTGTCACGGGGTTGCCCTTAAAAACCATACCAGACCTGAAGGGCCAAATCATTAATAGCCGCAAGTAGTTTTAAATGACTTTTTTCCTTTGAAATGGCATTTTGCTGTCAGACTGTTCTAAACACGGGAAACATGCGCCCCTTTACAGGCATACTATAGACACCCCCAGGTACGAAATTTAAAGGGATATTACACTTTTATTGTTTCACTTTAAGCATTATTAAAATCACTGCTCCCGAAAAAACGGCCGCTTTTAGAACTTTTTTTTGCATTGATCCTTGTCCCCTGGGGCAGGACCCGGGTCCCCAAACACTTTTTATGACAATAACTTGCATATAAGCCTTTAAAATTAGCACTTTTGATTATTCATGTTCGTGTCCCATAGACTTTAACGGTGTTCACGTGTTCAAACAAATGTTTTGCCTGTTCGCAAGTTCTGGTGCGAACCGAACACGGGGGTGTTCGGCTCATCCCTACTGGACAACATAGAAAAAGGAAAACAATGGGAAAAAGAAAGTTCAAAACTGCACAAACATTTAACTAAAAATATCCTATAAACTTTGACCCCTATCACAATTCACACACACACACACACACGTCACAATAAACACACACAATATATATAATGCTTTCAGCCACAGAACACACCATTTCATATTGATTCATCATAGCACTGAGGAGCTGGGCCTTATCATGACCCTAGGAAATCAAAAGTCATGTGAGCTTTTGTAAGTTTTGGTAAACTGACCCCTGAGATCTACAGTTTGTGGTGCTATCTTATGTAAGAGATAACAAATTCATGTTTCCTCCATTGTGAATGAAGGTAAATGTATTTCAGATCCCTTTCCCTATACCAGTGGGGAGGGGAGATTAATGTGTGCCAGATCTCACTATTTTCCACAATGGGGAGGAAGGTTGATTGTCTGCTGAGAGTAAAACAAAGTGGGTTTACCTGAACTACTCTTTCATGGGGGGGGGGGGGGCATAATCCTCCAATTATTTCTGATGTCAGAATAATTTTTCTTTGGGCAATGGAAATTTCTCATTATTTGTAGAAGATTGTGGCACATAATGGAAAACCCTCACTGACTGTGAAATAAACAAGATATGTTTCCCTTGATTACAACAAGTTGGGAGGTGATGATATCTAGGTAATCCCTAAATATGGATGGGTTCTAAGACTAGAGAACTGTTTTTAAACTTTTATTAGTTGTTGTAAAGACTTAAGGTAAAAATCTAGTCCAATCTTGATCTAGCTCTGTGCCTGAGAGTACTTGCACTGCTCTCTCTAGCCCTCCTCACTGGACTGAGAGCAATGGGAGCCATTGGCTCAGGCTGCTGTCAATCAAATTCAGTGACGAGGAATGGGAGGGCAGTGCAGGGATCAAGCCTGTATGAGTGACCCCCTAGCAAGCAGCTTGCTAATGGGGCACTTGGAAGACAGGCGGAGCCAGGAGCACCGGAGGGGGACCCCAAAAGAGGAGGATCGGGGCTGCTCTGTGAATAAACATAAAAACATTACACAGAGCAGGTAAGTATACCACTTTTTGTTCTTTAAATAAATCCTGTACAATCACTTTAACAAATGTATAGGTAAAACTGGTAATCACATTAAAAAGTAGTCTTCGCATAGTCTTACCATACAACAAGTCTTATAAATTCTATAAATATTGTGTGTTACACTGTAACATTTTCAATAAAATAATTTATTGAAAGCCATTACATTAAAAAGAACAATGTTAGTAGATAATCGCTAATTTTTATTAGATGGTGGAAGCACTTGCTACATAGAGTAAAACCAAAACATGGTCTGTCACTTAGCTATAGCTATACAGCAGCTTTCTTTGCGGATTTGCGGATAAATGTGGATTTATATATCATGTATGGGAATTCTATACACTACTATCATTTCTTTTTTAAACCATTTTTTAAAATGTTATTGTAATTAATTATTGGAGTGTCATGTATTTATGAGATAAATGTCTCATTTACAAAGGACCTTCATGAATTGAAAACTCACTAGACTTCAAGAGCAGCTGAAAAAACAAATCCACGCAATGTTTTGTCTTAGTTTTCCTAAACAAAGCAAAAGATTTTTTTTTTTTCATCTACAGTACTTGTTACAATTTTCTGGCACAGATGGAGCCAAGAACATTAAATTTATATATTCCCATAATGAATATAGAGTACATAGGTGTGGTTAATGAATTAAAGATGAATATATCTACTAACCTAGCTAGTCTTGGTATTTTGATCCAAATTTGCACTTTGAAACTCTCAAGTTACATTAACAGCACCTGTCTCAGGTAAAGAAATTGTATTTCTGTTGTATTGGGAAACATTAACCTTCTTTCTCCCACAACCACTTGATTATAGTACATATATTATGTTAGATTTTAATAATTCACTGTAGGCCATCTAGCTCAAGGTGCATGTTCTATATGCCTAGTTCATAATGCATAAAGTATAGATCTGTTACACAATGGGGGTTATTTACGAAAGGAAAATCCACTTTGCACTGCAAGTGCACTTGAAAGTGCAGTCGCTCTAAATCTAAGGGGTAGATCTGAAATGAGGGGAAGCTCTGCTGATTTTATCATCCAATCATGTATAAGCTAAAATGCTGTTTTTTAACTTCCTTGCATGTCCCCCTCGGATCTACAGCGACTTTATTTCCAAGTGCACTTGCAGCGCAAAGTGGAGTTTTCTTTAGTAAATAACCCCCAATGTCTTTCATTAAAAGAGGACAAAACTACAATGCTTAAACCACTCCAGCTCTTGTATCTATATATCCCTTATAGACCAAAACAATTATCAAATTTTTTTTATTTAATTTTTTTTAATTATTTAGCAATCACATTATAATTACCTAAGGTACCAAAGTAACACATAAAGCTTTTTTTAGTACAAGCAATAATTTTCGTTTGGTAATAGTGGTTACAGTACATAGTTACATAATTGGTAAGGTTGAAAAAACACTCCAGTCCATCTAGTTCAACCTGTGTGTGTGGGTGCGTACGTGTGTATGTCTCTACTACATCCCAGATGACTGTATTTTGTGTTCAGTATGATGCCCATCTAAACGTTTTTTGAAATGTGACAATTTCCTCTGAAAAAGATTATGGAAGGGAGTTCTACATCCTTACCGTTCTAACAGTAAAAGACCCTCTATGACATTTATTGTTGAACTAATTCTCATCCAAACTCATTGAGGGGCCACATGTCTTCTTGAGTGACCTGAAACTGAACAGTCTGCTCCCAATGTTGGAATCACCATTAGGATATTTGTAGATTGCTATCATATCCCATTGTATATGTCTCTTTTCCAAGGAGAATAAATGTAACGTTTGTAATCATTCCTCATAACTAATGTCCTCCAGCCCCTTTATCAGTTTTGTTGCCCTTCTCTGGACTCTACAATTCTAGCACATTCTTCCTAGAAATAGTGACCAGAACTGAACAGGATACTCAAGATGCTGAGTTTGTCATTAACTAGGATCCCCAGATATTTTTCCAATCTTGAATCCCCAAAGGTTCTTCCCCCTAGTGTGTAGCATGCATTTGTATTTTTAGCCCCCAAGTGCATTATTTTACATTTCTTTACATTGAAACTCATTTGCCATGTGTTTGCCCACCCCTCTATATGCCTAGATTAGTGTTGTCAGCAAACATTGAGATTTAACTTTTTATCCCAATCTCTATATTGTTTAGGATTGGTCCCAAGACAGAGCCCTGAGGTACACCACTTATAACTCCAGACCATTCTGAAGATGCTCTATTTATCACCACCCTCTGAACCCTTCCCTGTAACCAGTTTTTTATCCAGGTACATATACTATCACCAACACCAATAGACCTCAATTTGTGGTTTAAGCATTTATGGGGTACTATGTCAAATGCTTTTGCAAAGTCTAGATACACTAAATCCACAGGCCTTCCTTTATCCAGATTACAGCTCACTTCCACATAGAATGTTAATAGGTTGGAATGGCAAGAACGAAGTTTCATAAATCCATGCTGATTACTACCAATTACTCTATTCTTATCAGCACATTCTTGGATATGGTCCCTTATCACTCTTTCCAAAAGTTTACAAACTATTGATGTTAGACCAACTGGCCTTTAGTTTCCAGGTACGTATATGGGCCCATTCTTGAATATTGGTACCACCTTAGATTTTTGCCAATCTGCTGGCACCATTCCAGTCAGTTTTTATGAGCCGAACACCCCCCGGTTTGCAGTAGAACATGTGAACAGCCAAAAAATTTGTTCAAACACCATTAAAGTCTATAGGACATGAACGTGAAAAGTCAAAAGTGCTCATGCTTAAAATAAAACAATACAAATTAAATATTCCTTTAAATATCGTGCCTGATGGGTATCCTTAGTATGCCTGTAAAGTAGCGCATTTTTCCCATGTTTATAACAGTGCCACAGCAAAATTACATTTCCAAAGGAAAAATTGTCATTTAAAACTGCACGTGGCTGTAATGTATTGTCGAATCCCGGCAATATAGATAGAATACCAAAAATACCAAAAAAAATGGCATGGATGTCACTCCCATAGGTCTGGTATGGATATTAGGGGAACCCCGCACACAAATTTTTTTTAAATGGTGTGGGGGTACCCCAGGCCCCCAGGCACTATATACTCTGAACAGCATTATATAAACTATATGGCCTGCCCTATATACTCTGCAGAAAATTGGGCCTTAGGTGTTGGTGGTACCAGAACACTGTGAGCTCTCACAGCTACTCTTGTTGGACGTAGGAATGGGCCCTGCTGTGAAATATTAGATCAAAAATTGTAATTACATGCCCCTGTTAAACAGGGGCAAAAAAAATTGGGCCTTTGGTTTTGGTGGCGCCAGAACACTCTAAGCCCTCACAGATACTCTTGTTGGGCGCAGGAATGGGCCCTGCTGTGAAATATTATATCAAAAATTGTAATTACATGCCACTGTTAAACAGGGGCAGAAAAATTGGGCCTTGGGTGGTGGTGCCAGATATATTAATACACCGCCTGAAGTGTATTAGAAACAGTACACCAAGGAATGCACTGTAGATATAGGCTACACTGGATGCACAGTGTAAAAAAAAAAAATATATATATATATATATATATATATATATATATATATATATATATATATATATTAATACACTGATACACTGCCTGCACTGACTGAATATTGAGTAAACACTGAATATATTGTCTATGCTAAATGTATGTGTATATATATATACATATACATACATACTAGACTGACTGTATTAAACTGCCACTAACTGAATAAACTGCCTGCTTAATCTAACTCAAGCTATCTCTCTGTCCACGCCAATAACACTACACATGGCCCGGCCGCCGTGTAAGCAGCCTTATGTAGTGTGGGGCGTGGACTTAGTCCTCCTGAGCCATGATTGGCCAAAGTTACAATGCCTTTGGCCAATTATGGCTCTCTCAGCAGAGCGCACTGTGATTGGCCGAAGCATGCAGGTCAAGTGCATGCTTTGGCGAATCATCATACAGCAATGCACTCCAATCTCGCAGTGCAAAATGGGGCATTCTGCAGTGTGCAAATTTTCCGCAAACGCCCCATAATGTTCGCTGTTCGGTGAACGGGCAAACACACGATGTTCGATTTGAACCCGAACATCGAGCTCATCCCTACCGGTCATCAAACTTTCCTTAAAGATTAGGAATATCGGTCTAACAATAACCTGGCTAACTTCTTTGAGGACAGGTGTAAGCCATCTGGTCCTGGGGATTTGTTCACATTAAGTTTTTCCAGTCTTTTTAGAATATTGGTCTCTGTTAGCCACAAGGGTATCCTCCCTGCTATGTTGCTAATAATATTGACTTGTCTATTGTACTCCTTATTTTCCATAGTAAAAACTGAGGAGAAGAATGTATTTAACACAGTTACCTTCTCCTTGTCACTTGTAACCATCTTCCCTTGAGCATCCTTTATGGGGCCAATATGTTTTTACTATTAATATATATATATATATATTTTAATTGGGGTTCTATTTACTCTGTCCTGCTATGTGTCTTTCATGGTCTATTTTTGATGCTCTCCCCAGTGTAATTTAGTGAATTAAAAAAATGAATTAATGAAAGTACAGAATGAATAAAAATGACAATATATCAACATATTAATGGTTTACCCCCTTGACCACCGGACTCCTTCACGACCAGGGCATTTTTGCTATTCAGCGCTGTATAACAATTGTGCTGTCATATAACACTGTACAGATAGAGCTTACATTTGGTGGTATTTAATCACCACTGGGATTTTAATGTTTTGTTTTATGAATAAAAAAATACTGAAAATAATGCAAAAAAAAAAATGCTGTTTTCTGTTATAAAATTTTGCAAGCAAATAATCTTTTAAGTTTAACACTTTTTTCTTTCTTTCTTTGTTTTACTATTTTTACTACATTCTGTCATCAGAATAGTTCAGTGTCACCATAGTGATACTGTACTACTTTGAGGGGCTGATTAGGGACTTTTTTCTTTTTTACAATATTATTGTTTATAGTGTTGGGTGAACGGTTCGGCCCGAGCATGACTTCGGGCTGAACATTGGCTATGCACCCCTATTTGGGAAACATCCAAATTTGTAGGGAGTTCAGCGGGTGTTCACCCCGCCCAACACCCTAAAATGCACTGCACACTGCATGGTGCATTCTGCTCCCTGACTGGGCAAAGCTTTGCCCAAATAGGGTGCAGTATAAGCTGGTTGTTAGGGGCTGGGGCTGGGAAGGTGTCCGCGGCATCCTTAACAACCAATGAATCATCAGCTGTCAATGGGCTTCGCCACTCACAGCTGAATAAAAAAAATTGCTGAAAACTGGTGTGGTGCCCCCCTCCCAATCCATACCAGACTTTGGATCTGGTATGAATTTTAGGGGAAACCCCATGCCAAAATGTAAAATAAAAAATGGTGCGGGTCCCCCGAAAATCCACACCAGACCCTTATCTGATCATGCAAAACAAAACCAAAGAAAATTCCCAGTTTGTGTTAAAAACAGGGGTTTAGCTAGCACACATTTGCAAATACATGTGTAAGCTGCAGCACAGCTACAAGGCACCCCAATATTTCTACAGTCCTAACTCTTGTAAATTTATGAGAGCCTCCACAGTGGAAGCACATGCATTCTAATAGATAGGTAGAAGTCATTGACATTTAAAAAAAAATGTTTTGCATTGATACATGTCCCCCAGGACAGTACATGGACCTCCATACCCCTGTTATGGCCAATTACTTGCATATAAGCCTTCAAAATGGCACTTTTGATTTCTCATGTTCGGCTCACATAGACTTGAATGCCGTTCACTGTTTGGGGCAGAACCTTTCCCCTGTTCGGGATTTCTGCTGCGAACCTAACAGGGAGGTGTTCGACTTATCTCTACATGTTTATAACAGTGATGATCACTGTTATAAGCAATACTTTATGCTGTCATAAATCACCATGATCTGCTATGTCCACTGGATACAGCAGTCACAGAATCGCACCGCTGCATGCCCCAGGGGTAGTTCTAGTGTGCATACTCACCACAACATACAGCTGTGACCTGCTTGCAGAACATTTACTGTGAGTGGGTCAGCAAGTGCTTAAAATAGATGCAGTAAACTAAACAAAAAAGTAAGCAGACAATAATAGCTAATGAAATAAAGGGGAAAGGAGTTAATTAAGGCTCATAGGGCTTATAGAACTCCTCACTTTTTGCATATCATTGGCCTGAGATCTCAGCCAGCCTGTGCTAGATGTGGTAACACAGGTACGTTGATACATCTTCTCTGGCGGTGTCCTAAACTTCAGAGATACTGGGCGGAGGTGATTGGTACCTTAAATGGGCTACTGGATATCAATATCTCGGCTGAACCACTTATGTGCCTATTGGGCTACTGCGATATCTCTACTTCTATACTTTTTTACTATACTTTTTCTATAGGCAACACTATTAGGTGAGCACTCTTTGTTGCCCACAGACAGATTGCCCTTAAGTGGACCTCCCCCATCCGCTGACTGTATCTGACTGGATTTCAGACCTTAATAGGATTATGATGTTTGAAAAACATACATACTTTTTAAGGAACGCCATGAATAAGTTTGATGCTATCTGGTCAAAGTGGCTTGAATTTATGTCCCTGGTATCGGTATAGACCAATCTGTATTATGTATACTGTAATATCAGATATTGGGCTGTAGGTGACCATCTTAATATAGGTATTTATGGGTAAATATATATGTTTTTGGATTTTCTTTTTTCCTGTGCAAGCTGTATTTTGTAGCCACCCTCAGTGCTTCTAAGAATTAAAGATTTTTTTTTCCTGCTGTAATTTAAGAAAGACATAGCAGTAAATATCAACAAGCTAGTAAGGATCATGATCTTATGCATAAAAAAGCCTAGTTGTAGCAAGGAAAAGATAGGAAAGGGGAATAAAAAAGGAAAACGAGAGAATCATAGGAACATTAATGCCACAATAACAACAACAACAACAACGGCATCAGAGAACTCCTTGGAGGCAAACCTCCATTTCGCTAGTCTATTTAACAAAGAGAAGCAGATTATTTTTTCAAAAATTATTTATGGCTATGGGTGTCAGGAAGGGCACGCCAGCAATCAAGATGGTGACCGTAGATGTCCCCCCTCTCCCATTGAGGAATTCTGCCACCATCTTGCAGACCTCGCCCAGACTGTTAAAATCGCACAAGAGGCATACATGCGACTGGAAGAACGTGTCCAGGCTCTTTCCTCACCTATAACAACTCCACAAGGAACTACCTCTGTAATGGCAATGTTATCTCCAGAACCCAGGGTTCCCACACCTGAAAGATTTACTGGTGATCACAGTAAATTTTGACATTTCGCAATGCTTGCAAACTCTACTTTATCCTGCAGCCATGCACTTTCTCCCTGGAAGTCACCAAAGTTGGGTCCATCATCTCCCTACTACAGGGCGAGCCCCAGTCATGGGCTCGCCGCCTGCTGGAACAAGGAGCTGATTCTCTGACTTGCCTAAGCAACTTCTTTAACTCTAAGGCTCAGCTCTATGAGGATCCCCAGCTGACTGCAACTGCGGAAGCAGCATCACACACCCTCCAGCAAAGTCGCAGAGCGGCCTAAGACTATGCTTCTGATTTCAGGTGCTGGAGTTCCGATACCAGCTGGAACAAAGCTGCTCTTCGCCATCAATTCCTCATTGGTCTTTCTGAGCCTGTGAAAGATGAGTTGGCCCGAATTGGCATTCCCCATTCTCTGGACACTTTATTTAATCTGGCCATCCAAATCGATCACCGGTTATGAGAACGGAGATCTGAAAAAGCAAAAAAGCCATCCTGTCCGACCTGAAAGTTGCCCTAGGTCTCCAACTCCAGCAGCCTGATGTCTTCCGCCCCTGCTGCACCTACACCGACCTGGTTCTTCCCATTGTGTTACAGCTACCGGGAAGATGTATTCCAGTCTCTGCTATAATTGACTTTGGTGCCTGTAGCTGTTTTATGGACTTATGGTTCATTACAAGACACCAAAATCCTTTGAAACCCAGGGCCCAGGGACTCTCAGTACATCTGGCCAAATCCGGACTTGTGACTCAAGAAACCATACTTTTACATGTTGTTATAGCCGGTAATCACAAGGAACTGTTATGCATGGATACCATCGCATCTCCCTTGTTTTATCAGTAACCATGGATCAGACCGAGACAGAAGTATAGTTAAATCACACTTGTTTAATAATAATAATAATAATAATAATAATAATAATAATAATAAGGTAAACAGAGTAAGCATAGTAAAAACAAGCCACAGTTCAGTAACCGGATCGGGTATTCAGCCAAGCAAATGTCAGAGAGCCGGAGATAAATGTAGTAGTAGAGCAAGCAGGATCAGGAGCTAGAAGGAACATCAGCCGAGCAAGGAACACAGGAGAAAGTCTCTGTGATGTTGACAAAGGCGAAGGCAGAGATAAAGTGAGCTGGATAGCTTTAAGTAGGCAGGACTGACGAGCAGAATCAACAACAGCTGGGTAACTGTGGAGAGAGATGGGAGCTGGCAATTAGCTGACAGCCTAGTGGCCAGCTCAGAGAAGGAAGGGCTGAGCCTAGACATGTTTCCTGTAATCCTTGGCATGCCGTGGCTCCAGGTGCATAACCCTCTTATCAACTGGGTTGAGGGGGAAGTCAAGTTCCATTCTTACTGCCTCCAACACTGCTTGCTGGAATTCTCATCCGACCCGCTATCCCTGCTATGTTTAGACTCTGATGCTGAAACCCACTTATCTGTACCAGTTGCATATCATGACTTTCTAGATGTGTTCAGCAAAAAGGGAGCAGAGACTTTTCCTCCTCATCGGCCCTATGACTGCCCGATCAAGTTTCTCCAAAGGGTTGATGTTCCTTTTGAAAGGATTTTTCCTCTGTCAGAATTGGAGCTTGTTACCCTAAAGGACTATATAGATGATAATCTAAATAAAGGCTTCATTTGCCCCTCTATCTCTCCGGCAGGAGCGGGTATTTTCTTTGTGGAGAAGAAAGATCATTCCCTTCTTCCATGTATAGATTATCATGAACTCAATAAAGTTACGGTCAAAAAACGTTAGCCTCTCCCCTTGGTGCCCGAGTTGTTCCAGAGGTTGGGAGACGAAACCATATTTACAAAGCTGGATCTCCGAGGGGCTTACAATTTGGTACGGATCCGGGAGAGTGATGATTGGAAGATGGCTTTTCACATCCGATTCGGGCATTTTGAATATCTAGTGATGCCATTCGGCCTATGCAATGCCACAGCCACATTCCAGCACTTCATTAATGACATCTTTCATGATTAGCTAGACGTGTTTGTTGTAGTGTATCTGGATGACATCTTAATTTTCTCTTCTTCCCTTGATAACCACTGCCGGCATATTAAGAACATACTGGACTATGACAACACTGGCTATACTCTAAACCAGAGAAGTGCGAGTTCGAGCGACAAAGCATCCAATTTTTGGGACTAATTATCTCCACCGAAGGTATCAAGATGGACCCACAGAAGGTCACTGCCGTTCTAGATTGGCCAACCCCAGTGGACAAAAAAAGGCATTCAATGCTTTGTCGGGTTCTCAAACTTTCACCAGAAATTCATCAGGGGATTTTCAGCCATCATATCTCCTATCATGCAATTGACTAAGCAAGGCATCTGTTTTCAGTGCACCCCTGAAGCTCAAAATGCTTTCAAATCTCTTAAAAAGCTGTTTACTTCTGCACCAGTTCTAAGGCATCCTGACCAAGCATTACCTTATGTATTAGAAGTAGATGCATCAGAAACGGCAGTCGGGGCAGTATTATCCCAAAGACAAGGACCTAAGGCCTTGTTACACCCAGTCGCCTTCTTTTCCAGAAAATTGTCAAACTCTGAAAGGAATTACGGCATCGGGGATCGTGAACACCTGGCCATTAAGAATGCATTGGAGGAGTAGAGATACCTCTTAGAAGGAGCAGCGCACCCGATTCTAATCTATATGGATCAAAAGAACCTGGAATACCTGAGGACAGCTAAGAGACTCAAACCATGCCAGGCTAGATGGGCACTCTTCTTTTCCAGGTTCTCTTTCCATCTAACTTACCAAATTTGATGCGCTCTCCCATATGTTTGGTGAATCTGGGGAATCTGCACCGCCTGACACTATCCTGTCTTTTCAGAACTTTCTGCTACTTCAGGGAGACCTGCTCTCACAAATTAAACAGGCTTCTGTGAATGTCCCCTCACCTCTGGGAATAATGCTGCAGGCTAGGGGTGGTCTGCTGTGGCACAAGGACAAAATATTCATTCCAGAAAATCTACGTATTTCTGTCTTGGGGTTGTGTCATGACCACAGGTTAGCCGGACATTTTGGGATCAGTAAAACTGTTGAACTTGTGCAATGCACATTCTGGTGGCCTCAAGTTGAAAAGGACTGCAAGGGCTATGTGGAGTCTTGTACCGCATACGAAACAAGAATAGTAAAACCAAAGCATGTGTTTTGGTGAAACCACTATCAGTCCCGGAAAGACTCTGGAAGAATATTTCAATCGATTTCATTGTGGAACTTCCCCCTTCAGTCGGTTTTTCCATCATCTTTGTGGTGGTAGACCGATTATCCAAGATGGCCCACTTTCTGCCCATGAAAGGCACACCATCTGCCCTGGAAACAGCTCAAATTTTTGTGAAGGAAGTTGTTAGACTCCACGGAGTCCCAGCAAACGTTGTATCTGACCGGGGGGTGCAATTTGCTTGAATGTTCTGGAGGTCACTATGCGAAACCTTGGGAATTGAGTTGTCATTCTCTTCCGCGTACCATCCCCAAACTAAAGGGCAAATGGAGAGAACTACCAGATTCTCGAACAATATTTACTTTGTTTTTCCTCATTTTCACAATACTCCCTTTCACGGAATTCGCTTTTAATAGCTCCATTCACTCTACCACAAAACAGTCACCATTTTTTGCTAATTAAGGATTTAACCCATCATTTCTGACCAATACCTTTCCTGAATGTTCAGTACCTACCATCCTTGAAACCGTAAATTTCTTCGATATCAATAACAAACTGTTACAAACAACTATGGCTAAAATACAAGAACATAACAAACAGACCTTTGATAAGAAGAGGCGGGGAGAGCTAAAGCTGAAACCTGGTAATCGGGTTTGGCTGTCCACAGCAAACTTAAAACTAGCATGCCTTTCTAAAAAGTTAGGTCCTACATTCATGGGACCCTTCCCGGTAAGGAGGAGGATCAGCAATGTGGCCTATGTGCTAGAACTGCCATATTCCTTTAAGATACATCCTGTCTTTCACGTGGCCTTTCCCATGACCCCTGATCCATTCCCTGGATGGAATATGAGTCCACCTGAACCAATATTAGTTGATGGGACAGAAGAATTTGAAGTCAAGGCAATTCTGGACTGTAGGAAAAGAAGAAATCAGATCCAGTATGTAGTTAAATGGAAAGGGTATGGTCCATGGAAAAATCATGGGAACCCGAGGATAATGTCCACGCTGAAAGACTTGTTCAGGCATTCAAGAGATCCCATCCTTTGAAGTTGGCCCAATTGGGCATCCGGAGGCTGCCCATTGGGACGGGGAAATGTCAGGAAGGGCACACCAGCAATCAAGATGGTGACCGTAGATGTCCCCCTGTTCTGCATGTCCCACTGAGAAGGGCTGTGTGGGCACTTTTGCGCGCACCTATGCACACGCTTGCGCACTTGGCACGAAATGCCAATGTTGGCGCGCACGGGCACACTTGAACGCTTGTCCAGTGACGTTTGTGGTGCTAACAGACAATTTAAATTGTCTTACTTCCTTGGATCGGTGCCGTCCAGTCTAAAGCGTTACCTGTGATCCCTGATTATCGTTTGCCTGTACCTGTTCCAGTTGACCTACCCGGCTTGCTCCTGACTATCCCTGCTTATCTGCCTGCATATGACCTTGGCCTGTCTTGACTATGTTCCTGTCTGTTCCTTCTGTTACTTTGCTGCCAGCCTGTTGCCAAACCTGCCTGTACATGAGACCATGTTCCTGCCTGCTACATCTGCTACCTCAATGTCAGCCTGTTGCCGAACTTGCCTGCACCTGACCTTGCTCCAGTGTCCACCTGCTCTAGGACTCATGTGCCAACACTTCCAGTCCATCTGCCTGCACCTGCTTGAGCTCCAGTTTCTAGTCTACAGCTGTTCCTGGGTCCATTTCAGTTCCTGCTTCAGTTCCGGTCCAGCTCATCCACTAGCAACCTTGCCTGGCACTTGTGCGACTCTGCACTCCTGTGCCTCCTTTTTTCTCTATCAGGGGCCTCGAGTCAGAGGTGTAAGAGCGGCCTCCCTCTGCATACCATACTCTACCACGAGGTACTGAACAAAGAACACTCGCCACTCCAGGTGAGGCAAGAGAGCCTAATGGAACCTGTGGGTGCCACCCTGGCTTGCCTCCATATGCAATAGAAAATAAAGGAATGGCTGCACACCATGACTGGTTTCCAAAATCCTTTATTGGACTTCCAAAAATGACACCACAGGACACAGGAGTTGCCTGGTAGACACGTTTCACACAATACAAATGTGCTTAATCATTAGGGTAATGATTAAGCACATTTATATTGTGTGAAATGCATTTACCAGGCAACTCCTGTGTCCTGTGGTGTCATTTTGAGATGTCCAATAAAGGATTTTGGAAACCGGTTGTGGTGTTCAGCTATTCCTTCATGGTATATTACCCAAGCTTTTAATTTTTTAGTAAACATGTCATAAGTAAATTCTTTATAGGCAATCTTTTTCTCATATTTACATTGCTTATTTAGTCTTAACCACTTGCCGACCACCTAACGCAGATATACTGCGGCAGAATGGCACGGGCAGGCAAAATCACATACCTGGTACGTGATTTGCCTCCCGCGGGCAGGGGCGCATCGCGCCCCCCCGGTGCCCAAGGTGGTCGCCATCGTTAGAGGAGCGATCAATGGTGAGGGGGAGGCCACTCATTTGTGGCCACCCCCTCACGATCGCTCCCAATGAATGAAAATCTTCCTCTGCTGCTGTAATGTAAACAGCGGCAGAGGAAGTGATGTCATCTCTCCTCGGGAAGCCTTTTCGTTACAGCGCCGAGGAGAGAAGGCACCAAAATAACACATTATAGTAGAACATGCAGGCACACTTTTCACCCCCCGATCACCCCCCTGCACCCCCTGATCACCCCCCTGCACCCCCTGTCATAGTGACACTAATTGCAGTCTTTTTTTTTTACTGATTACTGCATTGGTGTCATTTTGTGATAGTTATAAGTGGTAGGGCAGTTAGTGTTAGGCCCCTTTAGGTCTAGGATACCCCCCTAACCCCCCTAATAAAGTTTTAACCCCTTGATCACCCCCTGTCACAAGTGTCACTAAGCAATCTTTTTCTGATCGCTGTATTAGTGTCACAGGTGACACTAGTTAGGGAGGTAAGTATTTAGGTTCGCCTTCAGCGTTTTATAGCGTCAGGGACCCCCATATACTACCTAACAAAAGGTTTTAACCCCCTGATTGCCCCCTAGTTAACCCTTTCAGCAATGATCTCCATATAACTGTTACGAGTGACGCTGGTTAGTTAGTTTGTTTTTTATATTGTCAGGGCACCCGCCGTTTATCACCTAATAAAGGTTTAACCCCCTGATCACCCAGAGGGTGATACAAGTTAGGTTTTTGGGTCAGATAGGGTCTGCGTCACCCCAGGCAGTGTCAGGTTAGTGCCAGTACTGCTAACACCCACGCACGCAGCATACACCTCCATTAGTGGTATAGTATCTGAACGGATCAATATCTGATCTGATCAGATCTATACTAGCATCCCCAGCAGTTTAGGGTTCCCAAAAACGTAGTGTTAGCGGGATCAGCCCAGATACATGCTAGCACCTGCGTTTTGCCCCTCCGCCCGGCCCAGCCCAGCCCACCCAAGTGCAGTATTGATCGATCACTGTCACTTACAAAACACTAAACACATAACTGCAGCATTCGCAGAGTCAGGCCTGATCCCTGCAATTGCTAAAAGTTTTTTTGGTAGCGTTTGAATCAGTCGCCAACAGTCAGGAGCTTTTTTACCTGTGAGTCTCACTACTGTATCACTAAATTTAGAGCCCAAAATGGCAAATCGAAGGTACAGTAGTGAAGAGGCCTACACGTTTCTGAGCATGACAGATAGTGAAGAGGAAGTCACTCATTTGTCAGATTCAGGCTCAGAATACGATCCTGTAGACGACAGCGGCTCCATGACAGATAGCTCTGATGACGGAGTTGTGGTCCCTGCCAAGGTCAGGCATACCCAACCCCAATCTTCTTCTGCTGTTGTTGAGGTGCAGGAACCGCAGGTCCCTAGTATGGAGCAGAGCAGTGCTAGTGCCGCTATTCCTTCTGGTGAACTGGCAAGCACCAGCAGCCTAGTACACCCCGGTCGTAGTCAAACCAGCACTGCAGTAACACTTGGTGACATGGCGAGTCCCATAAGTGCAGTTCAAGCTGGTGAGGTGGCAAGCACAAGTAGTGTCCCACTGCCACCAAGAAGAAGACAATCACAGGCCCATCATGCCCATAGTGCCCTTCCTGCTGCATTTGCCAATCCTAATTGGGAACCCACCACTTCTGCAGCACCCGTACTTCCCCCATTCACATCCGCAACCAAATGCAGTCAGCTGCATGAGAGGCATTTTCTCTATGTCCTCCCGGGTACCCCTACCCAACGAACCCCCCAAAAAGATGTCATGTCTGCAGCAAGCGCGGATGTAGGCGTGACACCTGCTATTATTGTTTCTCCTGTCCTGACAATCCTGGTCTTTACTTTGGTGAATGTTTTGAACGCTACCATACACTAGCGTAGGGTACAGCATTGCACAGACTAGGCACACTTTCACAGGGTTTCCCAAGATGCCATCGCATTTTGAGAGACCCGAACCTGGAACCGGTTACAGTTATAAAAGTTACAGTTACAGTTACAAAAAAAAGTGTAAAAAAAAGTAAAAAAAAAAAAAAAAAAAATATATAAAATAAAAAAACAAAAATAGTTGTTGTTTTATTGTTCTCTCTCTCTCTATTCTCTCTCTATTGTTCTGCTCTTTTTTACTGTATTCTATTCTGCAATGTTTTATTGTTATCATGTTTTACCCTGTTTGCTTTTCAGGTATGTAATTGTTTATACTTTACTGTTTACTGTGTTTTATTGTTAACCTTTGTTTTCAGGTACGCCATTCAGCTACAGCATGGATTTATTTATCTTTACAGCAACAGCGTTTGCTCCCACGATACATAAAGCCATGACTCCAGTGCTCTCGGAGGTGATATATGCGGAAGCATGGGGGCAGCAGGGATGGAGGAGCGATTTGCGCCTAACTTTTGGGGCGGATGCCCCCATGCTTCGGCATATATAGATGGTGCATGTATGCCCATCATTAGAAGTGGGTGGATGAAGGGAGGTATTCTAATGGTGGGCATACCCACCGATCAATCTCTTTTTTTCGTTCAGCCCACAGGCTGCATAAAAAAAAGATTACAATATATGCCCAACAAGTGCTAAAGGGGTACACCCCAAAGAAGGGAAGACATGGACTTTGTAGGCACCAGTCATAAAATTAAATATGGATTTTTATTTATACAAAAGATACAAAAAAGCACAAACATAAACATTTTTAAAAACGCAATACATTGCAAAAATGGTGATAGGTACCACCACATAAATACATTGAAAATAGACTGGGGGGTATCCCTTACAAGGGGGGATCCAACCCCTCTATTTCCACTAAGAAACCTCAAACTGATGTAGCTCAGTGTAGCTCTACATGTTTCGCAATTAAATGCTTCTTCAGGAGCTTGTTTGAGTTACCTATAATAGGGAAAAAAAAAATGGAAAAAAGACATACACCACAACAAGGAATAAAATATTAATATCGTTTTTTTACAAAACCTTGACAGTACTGTGTCTCAATCAAAAACAATGAGTACCATGAGGAAGCAAACCCAAGGACCCAACAATTAACACGCATATGGTGACAAACAATCACATGCGGGGACGTGTCTGGTAGGGGGATCATAGCACCAATAGGTTCCAGAGGGGTAGTAAACTGAAAGGTCCCAGCTGTCCAAAAAAGGATAATCAAAGGCTATATAGATGTAATGAAAAACGAGGCTGCACTCAGTGTGTGAGGGGGGGGAAGAAAGACAAAAAGGGGAGAAAACAGAAAAAAGAAGAGATAGAGAGAGGAAGGGAGGGGGGAAAAAGGGGGGGGGGAGGGGGGGTTGGGAACACGAGGGAAAGGCTATGGGGGGGAAAAAGAGAGAAGAGCAGAAGAAAGAAAGGGAGAAGGAAGAAAGAAATAAGAGGGGGAAAAAAAAGGGGGAACAAGGTAGATAAGAGAGACCAAGTGAAATGGAAAAAGAAATAATGATATACCATCTAGTGCAATTGGGTCAGTCTTCAAGCCGAGTAAGGGCTGCAAGTAGTTGGAAGGTATATATTCCAAGATTTTGCTTCCAGTAGCCAAGCTGCATAAGATATTCTAAAGTCTCTGATCTGAAGAGTATAAATAATGTCAAGTCAGCCAGTATTTATACCAGCTCCATATAAATATGTCATAACACTGGTAAGTCTAATGGCAGAATAGATCCATTGATAAAAGGCTATTCACAATCACCAATAGAGCAAGATAAATACATATAGAGCCACTCCTACCTTATAGGATGATGCAAGCTGAACGGATCATATAGCCAGCATCAGTCAGTTAATTCCTTGTAAACCTAGCATCAAACAGAGCTTAGCTAGCAGGGCTGTAATGGAGCTCTAATCATGCCCATAAAAGCAGCTAATTAGTAAAATGCCAAAAGCGCCATCTGAACAAGAAGCAGAAAGGGCATCACATAACCACACAAGCAAAGTGCAGCCATAGGGAATTTTGTTAAGTTTATATATGCAGACGGAGCAGGATCTTACCAGCCAGCTTGTATTGTTGGAAGTAACACCCAAGAACCCGAGCGCCATAAACGGTAGTGGCGTGGTACAAGGCTGTGTTGATAGCCTTAAATACACGCCCCAATCAGGTGTGCAACAAGTGCATCACCTGATTCGGCCGGGCAGGGCTGCTCGCGCACTCACACCTCGCCGCACATGTGCAGTAGCCAGCGGGGCCATCTGTCATGGACTCGGCGTGTGGAGGGAGCGCAGTCCTCAAGGCAGCAGATCTGAATGCTCCCCCTAGTGGTACCTCTTGTGTACAGAGTGTGAGGCACTGTAAAGGCTGAAACAGGCAGGTGGAACAAGCCCAAAGATGTTAATGCACATAACCAAGAGGTGCATACTGCACATCTAGGGGGAGGGGGCAGGTCTGGACCAGAAGCCGCAAAAACCATCCCCTTGGTTAGGGGGTGGAATGCGGCTACCCAGCCACACATGTGATCAGTACACCAGCAAGTCGATGGGGTCCAAGGGTTGATCTAACCTCAGTCCTCGTTACAGGCCTGGGACGCAGGGCCAGTAAGCATAAATACATGATGCTAACTACCATGAAGAGGATATGCTCATTCATGGTGCGTACAAACCAAAAAACATATAAAATTGGCAATAATTGGGTGAATAGATGCATATACATTTTGCAAACAACAATGGAACTGAGAATTGAGACTTCCTGAAATTACACAACACTCTAAACCAACAGAATCACTGTATATCTATAAAGTATAGTGACAGAGGTATGGTCACCAATAACTGCCCAAAGAGGACTACAATGGGCGGAGCGGGGGACAGAGGGGTCTCCAACCTAGAGAGGGAGGGGAAAGAAGCAGGTTGATGGTACATAACTGTAATATAAATATATTAAGATTGATTACGTACTAAATGGTTCAAGGTTATTACTGGACAATATTGGACAATATTTGGTCGTTATGTAGATCGACCTAAGGTCCTTATCCAAGAAAAGATTTATAAGATTGTACTTCATTAATGCCTGGCCACCGTATGGCATTCAGGCGTTTGATCCATTTTGCCTCCTGTTGGAGTATCCTCCTGTCCCAGTCGCCCCCCCTTGGGTCTTGTGGGATTACTGCCAGCACAATAAAAGTCGCAACGGAAGTATCAAATCTGTGGCACAGATCAAGATGTCTACTAATGGGACTGAGCATCTTCCCATTCACTGAATAATAGACGTGGTCACGTATTCTTTGCCAGAAATGGCGGATGGTTTTGCTAACATAAAATATCCCACACTTACAGGTCATCAAATACCGTATTTATCGGCGTATAACATGCACTTTTTTCCCCTTAAAATCAGGGGAAAGTCGCAGGTGCGTGTTATACGCCGATCCCCGCCGATCCCGAGCTGTCACATTTTCAAAATCGCGGTCCGCGATTTGAAAATGGCGCCGCCGGCGCCGAAGTACACAGAGCCGGTCCTCGGCTCTTTCCGGCGGCTCTCGTTTACTTTCGGCTCCACTCGTAGTCCCGAGCGGAGCTATCCGAACCTACTCGGATAGCTCCGCTCGGGACTACGAGTGGAGCCGAAAGTAAACAAGAGCCGCCGGAAAGAGCCGAGGACCGGCTCTGTGTACTTCGGCGCCGGCGGCGCCATTTTCAAATCGCGGACCGCGATTTTGAAGCCCTGGAAGCAGGGACAGGGGATCCAAGGCTGCACTGGGGGAAGGCTGCACTGGGGAAGGCTGCACTGACAAGGCTGCACTGGGGAAGGCTGCACTGACAAGGCTGCACTGACAAGGCTGCACTGACAAGGCTGCACTGGGGAAGGCTGCACTGGGGAAGGCTGCACTGACAAGGCTGCACTGGGGAAGGCTGCACTGACAAGGCTGCACTGACAAGGCTGCACTGGGGAAGGCTGCACTGACAAGGCTGCACTGACAAGGCTGCACTGACAAGGCTGCACTGACAAGGCTGCAATGAAGGGCATTTAAATGTAAGTTTTTTTCCCTTCAACTTCCCTCCTAAAAGTTTTTTTTCCTTAAAATTCCCTCCTAAATTGGGGTGCGTGTTATACGCCGGTGCGTGTTATACGCCGATAAATACGGTATATCACACCCTGGGTATTACAGTCAGCCCAAAAGCGTGGACAGAATGTCTCACCATTTGGTAGCTGGAATTTCTGACCTGTAGATACCCAGGGGCAGAAGGAACAATGCCCACAAGTGTACATGCCCACTCAGTTGGTCGTATGAGCCTGTAAGGGGACAAAATGGCTCCTGGTCAGTTTGTCACACATGGAGGGTGCTCTTTTGAACACGATCTCTGGGTGATCACTGACATATTTACTCAAGATGGGGTCCTCAGACAAAATGTGCCAATGTTGCTGCAGTATATTGCATAATTGGTACTGTTGATGCGAATATTGTGTAATGAATTTGACCGTTTAATGTTCCTCTACCTTGGATTTGTTAGAAAAGAGCAATGTATTTCTAGATTGGTCACAGGCTTTGTTAAAAGCTTTACGGAGTAAGGACTTGGAATATCCCCGTTTAAGGAGACGTTCCCTGAGTAGGTCCGCATGATGTTTGAAATCACTGTCGACAGTGCAGCTCCTCCTAAGCCGAATATACTGTGCGTAGGGGATACTTCGCACCAAAGTGGAAGGGTGGGCGCTAGAAGCGTGCAAAATCCTGTTCCCTGCCGTCTCTTTATGGTAGAGTGTGGTGGCCAAGCAGTGATTGGCATCCTTGTAGATCACCAAATCCAGGAAAGAGATTCTGTGTATATCGCTGTTATAGGTAAACTTTAAATTGAAAGTGTTATTATTGAGGCAATTCACAAAAGAAGCCAATGTTTGCTGGGACCCAGTCCAAATAATGAAAATATCATCAATATACCTTAGCCACACCAACACCTCATTGGTGTGGCTACTGAGATGTTCATTTGAAAAGATGTGTCGTCCCCCCCCAGGTACAGGTTGGCATAGGCCGGGGCTCAACATGTGCCCATGGCCACGCCCTGCACCTGGAGGTAGTGGGAACCGTTAAACATAAAACAATTATGTGTCAGTATAAAGAAGAGTAATCTCAATACGAATTCATTAAAGGGCCATAAATGGTGGTCTTCCTCCATGAGGAAGGAACGGACCATCCCGACACCCCGCTCGTGAGGGATGCTGGAGTACAAGGCCTCAACATCCAGGGTCACGAGCAGGGCATCAGGAGGGACCGTCACCCCCTCAATCTGTTTAAGGAGGTCTAGGGTATCCCGGACATACGAAGGTAAGCGTAGGACATGGGGGGTCAGAAAAAAGTCAAAGAATTTGCTTGCATTCTCAGTCAGTGAGCCTATTGCCGAAACAATAGGCCGACCAGGGGGGGCATCAAGGCTCTTGTGGACCTTTGGTAGCGCATAGAATGTAGCCATGCAAGGAAATTTGTTATCCAAAAAATTATAAGTATCCTGGTCCACCAAGCCCATATAGTAGGCCTCTCCTATGAGTGATTTGTATTCATTGGCGAAGCGGTGACTAACACTCGCCGTAATTCTGCGATACCACGTTCTGTTGTTTAAAATATTCAAGCACATTTTGATGTATTGTTGTTCAGTCATCAATACAATATTGCCCCATTTGTCTGACTGTTTAATGATCAGATCGGGGCAATTACGTAATTTCCTTAAAGATTGTAGTTGGTCAGATCGTAAATTTTTTGGTACGGGATCCAGTATCAGTCGCCTCAGATCACCTGTGGTGGCTGTAAGGAAGGCCCAAATGTGTGGATTACTTGTAAGATCTGGAAACTTTTTGGACTTGGATTTAAATTTTTTATTATTGGGTTTTGGCACGGGCGGAATAGTTTTATGTGTAGTGTCAATGATGGTAGTTGAGGACTCAGACCTCTCATTCTCCTCTAAGAGGAGAATAAGGTCTCTGAAAGCCCTAAATTCCTCCATAGTAAAGTGTTTAATACTTTCAGAAAGTTCTTTGTCGCGTTTAAAACGTATAAGTTGATCGTCAAAGAGATATTTGTAAGTTCATTTTCTACAGAAGAGGTATAGGTCTTTAATGGTATCATATTTGTCCATTTGTGGAGTAGGACAAAAACTCAGACCAAGTCTCAAGAGGTTGAAATCTGCTTGGGAGAAGGAATGCGGAGTGAGATTAATGATATCAAGTTCTACGTGGGAGGGGGCAGAGTCAGAAGTGAGGGAAAATTTGAGGAAGGTGATGATAAAGAAGTAACATGAGCATCCAACGTGCTTTGTTTGGTAGGAAGCAGTGCTGGTGTTGTGGAACTTGATGGGAGTGATACCGTGTTGGTGGTGCATCATGTCATCGTGTTTGGGCCATTAGAACCATTACTAAGAACGGGATTGGCATTGGATATGCCCAACAAGGACCAGCAACGTACTGGTATGTTGCTGGACTTTGAGTGGTTATACCAGAATGATGCCTGCAGGTTTAGGTATCATCTTGGTATCATTCTTTTTAGCCAGCAGTCGGCTTTCATGTAAAAGCAATCCTTGTGGCTAATTAGCCTCTAGACTGCTTTTACAAGCAGTGGGAGGGAATGTCCCCCCCACCGTCTTCCATGTTTTTCTCTGGCTCTCCTGTCCCAACAGGGAACCTAAGAATGCATCCGGTGATTCGGCCAGCTGACCGTAGAGCTGATCAGAGACCAGAATGGCTCCAATCATCTCTATGGCCTAAGAAACCGGAAGCTACAAGCATTTCATGACTTAGATTTTGCCGGATGTAAACAGGCCATTGGGAAATTGGGAAAGCATTTTATCACACTGATCTTGGTGTGGTCAGATGCTTTGAGGGCAGAGGAGAGATCTAGAGTCTAATAGAACCCATTTTTTTCAAAAAAGAGTACCTGTCACTACCTATTGCTATCATAGGGGATATTTACATTACCTGACATAACAATTAAAATGATTAAAAAAATGAAAGCAAGAGTTTAAAAATAAGATAAAAAAGCAAAAAAAAAAAAAGAAAAAAAAAAGCAACCCTGTCCCCCCCTGCTCTTGCGCAAAGACGAACGCAAGCGTCAGTCTGGCGTCAATTGTAAACAGCAAATTGCACCATGCATGTGAGGTATCACCGCGAAGGTCAGATCAAGGACAGTAATTTTAGCAGTAGACAATTTGCCCGGCTATGACCATGCATAGTTAAGTGCCCCATTCAAGAGAAGGTGATGGCCTTCTCTTTCATTAATTTTTCTTCTAACTAATTATCTCCCCAAGAAAGAAGGTGCTAGTGAGGGGCTGAGCTATGCTAAATTAAGGAGAAGGGGAAATTGTCCAATCTTGGAGGAGATACTCCCGGAGGGAGGAAAGGGTTAACATTGTTCCACCACGCAGGGTGGCTCTGTTCAAGTCAATGAGAGATGGGCCTTTATTTGTGTAAGGTACACACAGGGAAGGCAGAAGGAGTCATGAGTCTGACGTGGGCCCACACACATCACTACTGGTGAATATCAGGTTAGCTCCCAGCACCTAAGGTATACTTGCTTGTCATATGTTTGTTTGCTGTTTGTATTTTGAAGTTTTGAGGAATATACTCTGTATTCTTTTATTTAAACCTAAGATTTCCTTCCTTGGTATAGACTATAGATAGATTGCTGTGTATTAGATAGACTTTCAACTACTCACCAATAAATTTTGTTATTGTGTTAAAGCTTTCACTCACAGTCAAAGAACTTTCATTTAACCCACATCATATCTGAGAGATATTAAATCTCAAATATAATAAACGGGAAACAGTCAGGGTGATAAAAAAACAAATGGACAAACCTAATATGTATAATTATTATGTATTATTATTTTTCTTGTTAAAGAATTTTATTAAGTTTACATAGTATAACAGAGATCATAATTAAATCAACAGTCAGGTGTAAACAGAATCGGTGGAGCATGATACAGTATAGTCCACCAGGCAACGGGAGTTTGTAGTAGGTGGTAAGATAAACTTAAAGCTGGACTAATATGATGAACATTGTAAGAATACAAACAGTAACAGCTGGATTACAAATAGGGTAAAGATACCCGGGGGTAGTGGCATGGTATGTAGCCTGGGGAGTTGATGCTTGTATTGTATAGAGTCGGGGGAGCTCCACATCTAGAGAGGAGGGAGAGAGAGGAGAGAGAGAAGGAAGAAAGTGCTCAGCTGGGGCGGTGGGGTGGTTACTACTATGGTAGAAGGACCGTTAGGTCGAAAGTTGGTGGTAAACAGTGCATGATCCAGGGTTTCCAGATCTGGTCAAATCGGCAGATTTGATCGTTTTCCATGGCATTTAGTTTGGCATGGATCATAGAACAGGTTACTCTATGTTTGGTTTCAGCTACAACTAAAGAGGGGGTTTTCCAAGCCTTAGCTATAGTTTGTTTCCCAGCTGTGAGGAGTTGAATAAAGAGCTTAAATTATTTGCATGACAGGGTGTCAGGATTTTCAGATTAA